>NW_026067892.1:6454566-6711185 GCF_014885135.2 Alexandromys fortis | reverse complement strand
TTTCCCTCCCCCTCCCCTAACCAAGTCCCCCTCCCTCGTCAGCCCAAAGAGCAATCAGGGTTCCCTGCCCTGTGGGAAGTCCAAGGACCACCCACCTCCATCCAGGTCTAGTAAGGTGAGCATCCACGAAACTGCCTAGGCTCCCACAAAGCCAATACGTGCAGTAGGATCAAAAACCCATTGCCATTGTTCTTGAGTTCTCAGTAGTCCTCATTGTCCGCTATGTTCAGCAAGACCGGTTTTATCCCAGGCTTTTTCAGAGCCAGGTCAGCTGGCCTTGGTGAGTTCCCGATAGAACATCCCCATTGTCTCAGTGTGTGGGTGCACCCCTAGCAGTCCTGAGTTCCTTGCTCGTGCTCTCTCTCCTTCTCCTGATTTGGACCTTTCCTAATGTGCCTCTATTCCTACTGCCTCTTCCATTTTCAGAGGTGGACAAGTGAGATTCAGGAGGGGACACTTAGTTTCTTCCGGCACATACATATAACAGGAATACATATGAACCTAACCCTAATCCTATATAGTGCACACACAATACACATGTATGCTTACACACCTAAGTGTGCACACTACACCCAAGCATACATGTGTGCACATTCGCAAAAACACCATGTGTTTCTATCATTTGAGTGATTCTTTTTAAAGGTTGATTTTTATTATTTGTTTATGTGTGTGTGTCTCTGCCTGTACGGGCACGTGCGTGTTACACAAAGGATAAAAGAGAGTGCCTGGTCTCTTGGGGTTGGAGTTACAGGTGCTGTGAGGTGTCTGATATAGGTGCTTGGAACCCCTGAAAGAGCAGCAAGTGCTCTTAACTGCTGAGGAATCTGGTTGTTTAGTTAGCTGGTTGATTGGTTGGTCGGTTGATTTGGTTGGTTGGTTGGTTGATTGGATGTTTGGTTGGCTGGTTGATCGTTTTTGTGTGTTTATGGATGCTAGAAATTGAATTTAGGGCATCATACATGCCAGGCGAGAGCTCTACCACTGAGCTATATCTTTAGTTCCATTTTAGCTGGTTGGTTTTCAAATACAAAGAAGGCAGTGACAGTGACAGGACTCATTATAAATTTTATCTGCCATTTGATTTTATTTGTTCCTTTCTTTTCTTTTTTTAAGTCAAGGGAGTCAACTTTTTATTTCCAGAGAGGACGTCAAGCCTGGAGCGCTGCTGCAATCTGTACCCCAGTACTTAGACTGGGGGGGGGGGGGAGCGAGAGTCCAAAACAGGGTGGGGAAGGGCAGAGTGTGAGCCATCCTGGGAGCGAGTGGAAGTGGTCTGCTAGTAGGCGGGGCATAGGAAACAGCACCAGGGTCACAGGAACATATTCCTAAGAAAACAGGAGAGGTTTTACCCTCCTTACCCACAGCTAGAGCAGATAGCTCTACAGTAGAGGAACAAACAAATCTGAGAAGTGATTTGAGCTCTTGGGACTGGGGAGAGGATAGAGAAATGTTTCTGTCCTTCCCTGTAAGCACAGCGTAGCCCTGAGCAAAGCCTGACATTTGATTCAAAGGGAACGTGAGAAAGATAAACAGGAGTGACAGAGGCGGCTCAATCTGCCAGGAGTGCTGCAGGGACTGGCCAGGTCCAGGGCATAGCCAAACCCTGGCCCAAAACACTACAAAGCCAGCGTGAATGGCTATGCAGCCTCCTCATAGCCCTGTCCCTCGGTCTAAATGGCCTTCAGTACACACAGCGAAATGAAGAGCGTGGATGACTGTAAGTTGAGGAGCTGGGGCAAGTCACCACCGGGTCAGGACAAGAAGGCTCCGCAACCAAAAACTACATCTGCAATAATGAGATGAGTTGAAACTTTTGCTTAATTTCAAGTTTTTCCAATTCTGTAAGTTGTCAAAGTAATCTGAATAAATAGAAAAAAAAAAGCAAATAAACCATTTGACATTAAAAGAATGAAGGACATCTAAAACGTTTAACAAAGGACTTGTTATTTTCTCAGTTCTCTGACTTTAGTATAGGTGAAGAAGAAAGAACTCTGAGACAGGACCAGGAGTGGCCGAGGAGAAGCGGGGATCATACAGCGGACTGCAGGCACATAACCCAGGAAGCACCCCTGGCTTCTCCATGGAGGGTGGCACCCATCTGGCTCTAGGGAAATTGGGAAGTTCTGGGGGATGTTGAAGTGTTTCCAAAGGTACCACTTCTCCTAGGAAACATCGCTGCAGATTACAGATTAGCTCTGCTCTGGTTTGGCACACCAGCCAGGAATCCCACCGGAAGCAACTATAGTGCCCAATCAACATCCCCCACAGCAGGAGGGCCATTCTGTTCCTAGCAGCTCAGTACCCCTAACAGCTCCCGCCTGACTCGCAGTAGAGGCCACCGGTGCCCACTAAAATGCTCCTGCCTCCACTTGACTAAGGCCTTTGGGAGCTCCCAGAATCTGCCTGCAGCAGCCCGCCAGAACCCATTTGCTTACAGCCCTGATGGCTCACATTGTGCAGCTCACCCAGCCTCTCAGCCTGGCTGCTTTGTCGCTAGCTTTGAGCTCACTGTGCAGAGCAGACAGCTGAGGTAACTATGATGGATTCCGGCCCAGCATCCTGCTTTACTTCCAACATGGGACGCTAGATCAAAACTCAAGGCCTCCATCTGCCAGGAGTATGAACTGGCATAAATATACAACGGGAAAGGCCTGGCAAATAGAAGGTGTTTATATGCTGGGGATCCAGAGGCCTTCCCTGGAGATTTCTGTGAAAATTAGATGTGACTGGCAGTTATAAAGGTGGTCTTCGGGCAGCAGGGACTTGTTTGTGTGTTCCCTAAGAAACAAGTATCATTAACAGCACCCATTTTCAAAGCAGATGGGCCCTCACCTACAGCACAGAGAGAGAAGACAGGCTCGCAGCACCCCATTCCACATTCGCCCCACATGTTCTATTCTCAGTTCCTGCTCTATGTAGACTAAGAGCTAGTCTCAGGATGCCCTGCAAAACACCTGTTGTGGCAGCTTGGGGAGGGCAGTGGCTTGTGACTGCTGGGCTCTCCCCAGTCTCACAGTCTACTGTCAGGCCCAGGGGGAGGTAAGCTCTGGGAGCTCCTGTCCACCACCATGGAGTCAGATTTGGCCTACTGCTTGCGACCCAGATAATACAAGAGTTCTTTCACCCTCTAAGCCTCAGGAGGGGAGTGAAACAGCAATACCCATCTCGAGGAGCACGACGGGGACTGAGCTAAACACTAATGGAGACATTTGAGTCAAGACAGTCAGTGCAAATCGGGGGCTTTGTTAATATTAGCAGCTTTTACAGTTACATAGATTTCCTCTGAAAGACTGCTTAAAAATAAGTCTCCTGCTAAAAACTTTGAAAATAGCTTTCTTTATAAGCTTAGGAAAAGGGTATCTAAATAGAGCAACTAAGAAAAGCTAAGGGCAAGAGAAATAGTCGTCCCCAGGAAAATGCCCCCCACCCGCTGCTTGGTTATCCAATACCAGGTGGTCAGCCCTGAGATTATATACATACAAGTAATGTTATATGGACTAAACAGTGTGTGTATGTGTGTGTGTGTGTGTGTGTGTGTGTGAGAGAGAGAGAGAGAGAGAGAGAGAGAGAGAGAGAGAGAGAGAGAGAGAGAACAATTAAAAAAGCTCAGAGGACCATGAGCTTGAGAGAACAAGAAAGGAGGATAACATAAGAAGAGTCAGAGGGTAAAAAGGGAAAGAGGGAACAATGTAATCATATTTTAATTTCAAAAATTAAAAACTAAAATTTTTGAAT
Source organism: Alexandromys fortis (assembly GCF_014885135.2). Taxonomy (NCBI): domain Eukaryota; kingdom Metazoa; phylum Chordata; class Mammalia; order Rodentia; family Cricetidae; genus Alexandromys; species Alexandromys fortis. The sequence goes on along the minus strand of NW_026067892.1, from coordinate 6,707,450 downwards.
CATGTCAAAGTAGTTTGCACACTGGAATCAGGATCACAATTCAGAACCCAGGCTGAATGCATGCTGCTGCGGGTCAGGGTCCTCTCCACTCCCATTGCTCACTGGCTCCTATGTGGTACCTGTAAGGCCCCTGCTGGACCATCCATCAGGTCAGCTGGCTTTGGAGATGGTAACAGAAAAGGAGGGCACTGCCTGGGTTAAACCGCGGCTCTGCAGATAGAAGGAAAGGCCGTAACTCACACTGCCATTGGCTCTGGACCAGTTACAGGGGCTTCATGTACCCTGACATGAAGCCAGACACGAGGAGCCAGCAAGACACTAGCACAACATGCAAGTGAGACCTTTAAGAGAATGTAAGAAGGAGACTAGAGAGGATGATGGCTGCACTTGCAGAGGACCCCAGTTCAGTTCCCAGCACCCAGCTGACAACTAGCAACAATTTGAAACTCCAGTTCTGGGGAATGGGATCCCCTTTTCCGGTCTCTGCAAGTTCCCGCATGCACTTGGTCCTAAGGGCATCCAGTTGGCACAAGCTGAGCCAGGCTCTCGCACTGGCATAGGTTTCCATGTAGACCTCAGCACTTAGGTGAAACTGCTCATCCACAACAGAACTTTTTCATCAGGATACTGTTTCTAGAGCAGACACTACCGATAAGGCAAAAGTAAAAGTAAAGTGCTATGCCTTGGGGAAACTTGAGAATGGCACAGACAATCGTGCTCTCCTCCTTGAGTTCTTAGCTGGAATTTTCCTACTTTGGGCACACAGTTCTGTGGCATAGTGCAGTATTCTAGCCAGAGCATGTTGCAAGAGTAGACTTCCTTCTGGATATAGCTGTATCTTCTATATCACACCAGCCAAAAACAGTCAGCAACCTGCTAAGGAAGGGGGGTTCTTCTAAACCCTTTGAGGTTCCAAGATAACACCAGATTTCCCCTGCTCTGGTCCCTGGCACCACACTCTGCCATAGCAACAAGCAAACACCTAATGTGCCTGGTTCCCTGCACATCCTCAGTGCGCAGCTAGCATCTTCCATGGGCTTTTGTGTCCATGCCATGCCAGGGTAGGACTGAGGCTCCTCCAGACACGGGGTGGGCTTCTGGAGCTTCCCCATTAGCAGGGGATAAACAAGGGGCACATGGGGAAAGACCAGCCCAGGGAGGGCAGCACTGTGGACTGCCCTGTGGGCACTTCTACCCGACCACTCCACAGGCCGCATTGATACCTTGGGACTGGGTGAGGTGTACTATGGATGGACACATCTGGAAATGGGGTGCTTAGGCCCTCACTGGTGACATTTTTGCTAAACGTGTCTGTAGGCGCTGAGGTTCATGGATAAAGAAACTCCCAAACTAAGCAGACAGGGTGAGGATCTGACTTCAGGAAGGGGGCGACCTTGACTCTTTCTGTGGATCTAGGGGACAGAGTATCCATTACCCTGTCTCCAACTGCAGACTCGGATGAGAGCGCTGCAGTGCTGACAAGATTCAGGAGGAGGAAGAGCAGGGCTTCAAGGGTTTCTACTGGGGGAGGACAGGCAAGGATGCTCCAGCTCAATTCCCATCACAGATTCACTGGTACAATTACCATTTCTAAATAATTAGCACTCTAAGCCTCGGAGCAACAGAGAAGGAAATAGTTGGGGATGAGCTTGTTTACTCCTCCAGCTCAAAAAATAGCACTGTGAGGACAATGTGTGGCCCTGACGCATCTGTGGAGGTGGGAGGATGCAGACCTCAAAGGACTAGCTGATGCTGGCCTGGCATCAGCCTGCGCCCTTTCCACCATGCAGATATTCAGGCCTGAGAAATCCCCCATGGAGAAGGTTAGTGCCTCCTCCCATGCACCTGGCCACATCTAGAGAGGATGTATTTTTTTGTTGTGGTTACTTTATTTTATTTACAATGGATCACACTTTAGGTTAAGTGTAGGCATAGATGCGCATACACATGTCTCAATGTTCTAATTATGTGGGTATTTTTTATGATAAGCCTCCAATGGTTTGGAAAGGTTTGGTGTCATTGTGTGTGGACATAGGTTAGAATCATCTTAAACTTCCTCATTTTTAGTTCTAGCCTTAAGAGTGGGTCATTCTCATTATGAGACTCAATCTATCTGCCCACTCACTAACATTACCTAAAAATATCTGCCGTATTTTCCAGACAACCTACCATATGGTAATCAGTGACAGAGAAGTCAGCTGTGCCCAGGTCTGTCCCAGACCTTCAAAGGCCAGCTGGCTCCCCATATAAGCAGACCCTGCACAGACAGCAGGCCACACACCCACACCCTGCTCTCTATTGGCATGGGCCATTGTAAAACGTAGGCCTGTTCTGTGTGTGGAGGCCTTGGGAAACACTGGAAAGCACAAGAAATACATTTAAAAGTACCCCAATTCTCCCACAGAAGGGCTGACGGTGGCGTGTTTTTCTCTAAGTATTTTATCATAATTAACATCTGTTTTAAAACAAAATGACATCAACCGTGTGTCCTCTCAGAGTAATTTACCACATATGCATGTATGTTATAATTTTAACATACACCTTTACAGCCTTTTAATATTTGTTGTGGCTCAAAGAAATCTGTCTATGAAAACCAGACATCTGTTACTGGAGACTACTTAGAAAAACATTCCTATAAGGACTCGAAGAGCAGGTTAATAGTCACGTAATTATTCTCTAAACTAAAAGCATATGTCCTTTCTCCCATGAACATAAAAGTAACATCGGCCCATTGAGAAAATTTCAGAAATGTGTGAAACTGAACAACACTGACCCCACCTCTCAGAGAGACATCACAAGCCTTTAGCTGTTCTTCTTAGGGTTTTAAAATTCATGTGTTCATGTACATACACCATACACACGTACACACAGCTGACTTTATGTTCCATTCACTACTTTTACACATGCTATTCACATGTACCCGTGTACTAGGTATGTTTCTTTTCATGTCCTGAATCAGTTCTATAAACACTAACTGCAATCTAATATTCCACTGTGCTATAGAAATACAATAACTCATTTACTTAATCCTCTACTGTTTCGGGGCATTTGACTCACTTCCAACTGTTAATTATTTAAGTGAATACTATAATAAGTGTTTTCTGTACATAAAATTAGTATTTCTCTGATTATATCCTAGACGTAAATTCAGAAGGGTAGAAATTTCACAAGTCCATAAATGTTTTTAAAGTTTCTCATACAGATGAACAATGTGCCCTCTGGAAACCTGATTTGAAGGCCATCCTGGGACATGATGACACTCCCAGGCTCGGGGCTTCATGGCACAAACACAGTATTCCAAATCTTCTCAAGTTATGAGTCTCTGAGATGGCTGACAGTGATGCCATGCACTGACTCTGTCTAGGAATGGCAGGGCAGCCTCACTCTGAGCTTGCTGGGGGCTGGGCTCAACATCAGACAAGCATATGCATGGGACTGATGAGACACGGGAGGAACACAAAAAGAAAGCAAAGACACTGCAAATGTAGCTGAGCACATAAGAAGAAACTCGGGATTTTCAAACTAGAATTATTTTTAAATGAATCTGGTCATGCTAACACTGAAGCAGGGATGAAAACCACAATGAACTCAGTATACAAAGGTCTGCCTCCAGTTCTCACCAGAAATACTCGTGGACATGCCTGAGTCCAAGAGTTTAGACTCTACTACTACTACTCTCCACCTGGCTGAAGGGAGTGGGTCACCAGTGAACAGGACACCCTCAAATGTCTGATGCCACTACAAGGCTTCCATTGAAAGGAAGCTCTGGCCAAGAGACAGTTATCCCAGCATGCAAGACTATAAGAGTCATTCATTTCAACTCTGAATCATAAATCAGATAGAACTCAAGGTCTAAACCATCTGAGAATATGCAACTAAGTGGTCTAGCTCAACAGCTGGCTGGTGTACAGTCTGTTCTCTAGTGATCTAAGCCAGAACTTCAGGATCACTGAAGTTATCCTTATATACAAAAGGCAGCAAGTGAGGCTCCCATGGCCCTACAAGAATAGCTAGGAGCTGATATATGCCAGCATCTTCAAAGATCTAAATTCAGCCATAAATGTTGTGGTCACCACATTTCTTGCATGCTTTCATTGCCAATGTATTCAAGAGACTAACACTAACAGTGACACAAATTTTAGATTGGTAGGTTTTCACGCCAATGTATTCAAGAGAATATTCACTAACAGGGACACAAATTACAGACTAGTATAAAGCCTACTGAGTCTTAAAGAACAAACAGTAGTGACTGTTCCAGAACAAAAGCCTCTTGGGTATTAAACCCCTTTGTCATTTCTCATCACTAGTTTGCCAAACCGTAAGTGCTGAGCCTGCTGGTCGCTTGACTACAAGTCACTGTTCCCGTCTATTAGCCTTTCAGTTTCAACATGTGGTAAACTTTACCTTAGAAATTTGGCCCTCTGTTAGCTCCCAGATGTAGTGTCATGACTGAGGACCTCACAATGGAAAGATTTGTTCATACTTTGTTTCAAGAGTACAGATTTTCTTGCCACATAGTTCCTGGGTTATCTCAACTCCCCAAGCAATAGCAACTCTAGGTGCTCCCTGCCTCAGGTGTAGAAACCCAGGAGCTTTCCCCTGCAGAAACAACCCTTCTCCTCAGCATCAAATACAGGCCCAGACGCAAGGGACAACTGGCCTAGCTCAGGGCAGAGACTTGTGAATACCCAGATAGCCACGGCTGGAGCACTGCTGGTCTCCACACCCTGCCTGGACACGGATACCCAGCGCATCTTCTCTGTCGACAAGCTTTCTTTTGAGGAACTTGCCTCCAGACTCTCTAGTGGCTCTGAAAGAAGGGGGCTCTGCACTAGAGTGACACCGTTTTCATTTCCTCTGCTTCTTGGAATATTTGACATTGTAATCAGTGATTCTACACTGCTGTTCTTTCCCAAAACTGACTGGCAAACTTTATACAGTTCATTTCTTTGTAATATTTATAAGCCAGTATAATCCACGTCCATAAAACACCTTATAGTAATCACATTCTTTTTAATAATTCTTAAGCATAAACTACACAAGTGGGGATGGAAGAGCAATAGCCACCTTCAGACTCTCTCTTCCATGTAAACAAAGCAAGTCTTCCCAATTAACTGCTTAAGAACTCTGGAAATAAAAGGCTGGAGGAATCTAAGAGTTATTTATTCAAGGAAAAACAACCGGATCATAGTAAGCAGAGCACATTTGTGGCATTTCTAACTTACCCTCTTCTCATCCCAGTCCCAGCTTCCGCAAGAGCTCAGGGTCAGGAGCCAGCAGCAGCAACCGGAGGGCAGAGCAGGGTTTCACTACAGCGAAAACACCTGCATTTGACAAAGAAGAATTGCAAATCAGTAAGTGAAGTGTGTGCCTCCAGAAACTAGAAAAAGGAGAGAAAATTAAACCAAATACAATCATAAGGAACAGTAAATTTCAGAATTAAAAATAAATGGAAGGACAGGAAAATAAGATCAAAAGTTGGTTCCTTAAAAAGCACTGACAAGCCTATCCCTAAACTAACAAAAAGAGGACTAAAATCAAGAAATAAAGGCCATTACTACTAAACTTACAAAGACAAAAGAATAAGGTAACACATGAATAATTTGTATCAAAGTTAGATGAAATTAACAAATTCCTATAAACATAAACAAAAAAACTCTAGAAAATATAAACTTGAGACAAGAGATTGAATTAGGAAAAAACTTTTCCCAGGTGGTTTTCTGTAAATTCTGCCAAAGGTTTTCAAAAGAATGAACACCAGTTGTACCGGCTGGTTCTGAGAGTGAACTTGACACAAGTTAAAGTCACAGAGAGGAAGAAACCTCAGTTGAAGAAATGCTTCCTTGAGATCCAGCTGTAAGGCATTTTCTCAATTAGTGATCAATAAGTGAGGGCCCAGCCCATGTGGGTGGTCCTGGGTTCTATAAGAAAGCAGGCTGAGCAAGCCAGCAAAAGCAGGCCAGTAAGCAGCTCCCCTCCATGCTCCTGCCTCCAGGTTCCTGCCCTGCTTGAGTTCCTCTTCCGACTTTCTCCAGTGACGGACAATGATCTGGAAGTGTAAGCCAAATAAAGCCTTTCCTCCCCAGCTTGCTTTTTGTCCGTGGTGTTTCATAAGACAGTGACAGAAACTCTAACTAAGGTAGCAGTCAGTCCTTCACCAATTTTTCCAGAGAACACAGGAGAAAAGGACATGCCATTGTCCTCTTCCATTCTATCACATTTTATGAGGCCAGCGACAGTTGACACCAAAACCACGTAGGAAACCTCACAGAAGCCCGAGACAAACACCTCATAAACACAAATCACACCAGAAAACTAGCAAATTAAATCCAGAAATACATAGGTCTGCAAGACCAAGTGACTTTTACCCAAGATGCAAGGTTTAACAATCAAAACGTAAAGAGTGTCACAGGAGTGGTAGTGAGCAACCCCAGTGCTTGGGGGCAGAGGCAGAAGCAAAAGGATTCAACTTCAAGGGCATCGTGGGCTACAGAACCGAAAACTCATCTCTAACCAGGATAGTTCAGTGATGGAGCACTTTACCAGGGGGAGCCTGACCTTGATCCTCAGCACGCGCTATGGCATAGCATTGTCTACCGGCTGCAGTTATTGTATGATGACCACATAAGTGAAGCTGGTATGGGTCATTAAAACCTCAGTACTTCTTTGTGTGTGGATGTGATCCATAAACTACTAAAAAAGGAATAGTACTGTCTCTCACATGATTGCATATTTATCAATTTTTCCTTCCATGTCCACCAATTCTTCTCTGTGAAGTTTCTACATAAATATTACAGAAAGTTATTACATAAATATGTAAGCATTCTAGTTATTACATATACATGCATTACGTATGAGCATTAGTTACTATATATATATATATATGTGAGCATTCTATATATTCTGTGATTTAGGTATTAATACAGTGAGATACCACCTAACAATGTTTCAGCCAGTGACTGACCACTGAAGTCCTAGCAGATTATAACAGAGCTGAGCCAGGAGAGAATTGCTTGAGTCCACGACTTCAAGGTCAGCCTAGGAAACAATCCTGTTTCCAAGCAGCGTAGCAGGAGTAGCAGCAGCCACTGCACTGCCACAGCACACAGCCTTGTTCATGTGTCACAATGCTGGTATAAACAAACCAGTACTGCCAGTCATAAAAGTCCAGCACAAATACTGCACACAGTATACAGCATTTCACAATGGCCATAGACTATGCTTACTGTACCATATCTTTATCACCTCTTTCATGTGTTTCTACTTAGAAAAAATAAGTTTATTGTAAAGCAGCCTCAAATTGGCCTTTTAGGGTATATTCCAGAAGAAATTGTCTCCATGAGCGTCGTTTGCCTCTAAGACCTTCCAGTGGAAGAAGATGCAGACGACAGTGATGCTGATGACCATGACTGTTGAAGGCCTGGGCTAAGGTGAATGTCTGCCCCATGATCTGTTTTAACAACTTTCTTCAAAGGAGCCAAAAGCTTTCTGAGTGGGAAACAAAAGTGCTTCTGCTGAAGAACGAAAACCTTTGAAAAGGAAGCAGGCAGAGGAGCATGTGCACAGACCGCCACATCACAGGGAACACTCGCATCTCCCTGGTCACCAAAGCAAAGGCAAGCAGCTTCTGACCAAACATCTCTGTGCGTGTGATATTCCAGCCATCAGGTAGCAGACTCCCTAAGCAAGGGGCGGGGGTCTAGTTGGTTCTAGTTATAGCCTGGATATGAAGCTATAGACTTACACCTACAGGCGTACATGCTCGAACACGGGGTCCCCAGCTGAGAGCATTTGGAGGAAATGTAGAATCAGGAGGTGAGGCCTACCTGTGGAAAGTGAAACTCTAAGGAGGGAAAAGGCCTTACTAATCACAAACTGCCCCCCCACTTCCTGACCTGCTCCTATTTCTTGGTCTGCTTAGCTATGAGGTGTCCCAGCAGTATATTCCTGCCACCAGGCAGCTACCCGTGCCATGCCTTCCCCTGTGATGATGGGCTGTGCTCTGTTTTGCTTTCTGTTAACGCAATAAAACACTGAACAAAAGCAACTTGGAGAAGGATAGGATTTCTTTGCTTACACTTCCAGGTCACATTCCATCAGAAAAAAGGAGCAAGATGGCCTAGCACAGTGTTCTTCGTCCTCTGCTTCCTGGCTGCAGATGCAAGGCCTCAAGCTCCTGCCACCATGACCAGCACGCTCCCCACCATGATAGACTGTACTCTTGAACTGTGAGATTCTTTCTTCCTTAAATCGTTTTTGCCAAGTATTTTCTTGTGCACATGGATGTTTTACTCATGTGTATGTCTGCACACTACATATGTGCCTTGAGCTCATGGACGCCAGAAGAGGGTAACAGATTCCCTAGGACAGAATTACAGGTGATTGCAGGCAGCCATGTGGGCACTGGGACCCCAGCCCTGGTTCTCAGGAAGTGCAGTCAGTGCTCTTAACCACTGAGCTCTCTCTCCAGCCCTGTTGTCAGACTACTTTATCTTAGCACCAAGAAAATTAACCAGCACAGCATTATCAAATCACAACAGAGTTCCTCATGAGGAAAAGTCTGGAGAGGAGCTGCTGGAATGGATTACGAACAGAATCCCCGGCACACGAGTCTGCTTGTGACAAAAAGGATGGAGCTTATGTCCACAGACAACCCCAATGAAGCTGACAGTCACACGCCACAGCTCGCTGAGCATCCCCACTTTCATCCTTCTGGGTGCTGCTGGGGAGGCGGGGCCACTGGCAAGAGTCCTACCCACCATACAATCCCAGCTAAGCCATGCAGACTGGACCCTCCTGACAGGCAGCAGAGCCAGCAGAAGGTAGAGGTGCAGGTGCATTTTCAAGGAGTCACATAGTGTAAGGAGAGGAGAGAGATTCATAGACGGCTTTGATAAAGCGTTAGGTGGAAACCTCCGCCCTCGTAAGGCACAAAAGCAAACATAGCCTCTTCGGAGATAATGCAGAACTATGCAGAAGACAAGGTGCTGCTGACATGTGGACAGAGCTAGGCATGCATTCTTCTGAAGGGCAGAAACCAAGAGCAAGGTCAGGGGCTCAGGAAAGCTTGGATGGAGCACAGACCAAGCTATAGGGACACATGGTCAGCAAGCTGTGGAGGCAGGCTGCAATCCAATGCCAGAGATATGGAAAGTAAGGCACTAGCCAATTGGGCTTTTCTATGAAAGATCAAAGGAGACCAAATACAATGTCACAGCAATAGTAGCATGCAGAAATCTGGGACCACAGAACTACTGATAGTCTAGATAACACCGTCACTCCGCAGATTCTCCTGACCTATATGTATACGTCACTGTAAAGGCTCAATAGCATGCTATAAATTATGCAGGAGGAGTAACTTCACTAGAAATGTATAATCACAAGCTAACTGACCACAGATCACTGTTTACATTGTCAGTAGGAGACGCAGAGGCAAGTCATCTGGGGGAAGAGAAAGGCCCAAGAAAATCAGTTTTCAAAACTGGTTCACCACTTAAAACCCAGCAAAGCCAGGAACCCGCACACTGAAACAATGAGCTATAACCTCATGCATACTAGAACTAAAATGCAAAGCACTGGCAACACCAAAGATGTGGGCACTCTCATCAGCATGTGGGTGCAGGAGGGAAGTGAGACAGAATGGTGGAACCACACCCACAAAGACAGCTGGACAGTTCCCCACCAACTAAACACACTCTGACCACAGCTCCTCACCCTTATGCTACCTCTCATTTCCAAATGAGAGGAAAACCTACATTCACAAAGACCTACATACAAACGTTAAGACTGGCTTGATTTACACTGTCAAAAGCTGAAGCAACCAAGGCATCTTTCTGTAGGTGAATGGGCAAGCAAGTGGGTTCATTCATAGAATCCCAGTCTGCAATTAAGAAGAAATGAGCTGACAAGCTATGAAGACACAGATGATTCATAAATAAATGTGTAGCACAGTGAAAGAAGTCAGTTTGAAAAGGATACATTTTGTTTGACTCCAGCAATTCAAGAAAAGGCAAAATAAGCTGGAAAACAGATCAGTAGTTATCATTGGCTGAGAGGCGAGATGGATAACGGGAGCAAAAGAAATTTTGAGGGCAGTAAAGCTGTCCTGTGTGATGTGTAATGACAGCTACAAAGATACAAAGCAATTATGAAAAATCCACAGCATTTTACAGCACTAAATATAAACCTGACTGCATGAGAGTTGTACAGGAATAATCCGGAACACTGGAGGACCCCAAGACAGGATGTGGAATTTGACAACACAGCCTTAACTACCACAGAAATAGTAAAACTACTCACTGACGGGGTGGGGAAAAGGAGCTCATCTATCTCATTCTGGAGATGACAAGTCTGTTAGGCCAAAGGTGAAATAAAGTTCTCCTAAGCATTGTGTCCTGGCTGGTGAGGCCGTCTCTCAGGAAACAGGAATTAATAGTCTCTACACTGCTCCACATGTCCACTGGGCTGAACGATGCAGATTGGTGGACAGTGGGGGCCAGATGCTTCACTGTTGGATGCAGGGCTTACTTGGAAGCAAGAGAAGGAGGCCACAATGATCCACAACAAAGGGCAAGAGTTAGAAGCTGGTAGACACGTATACCTCCAAGTAAGAGGGACCAAAAGCAACAGAACCCAGTAGAGCAAGGAGATCCAACACCCTGGTGTTGATTTCTTACACTGTTTGCTGGTAAAAAGAAATAAGAAATCCTTAGAGATGTGGATGATCCTAGGACAGGGGCAGGAAATAAACAAAGTGAACCTAGAACATAAAACCTAGAAAGGAAAAAGTTCTTAACAGAGAGTGGGAGGGGGGGGCATAGTAACAAAAGTAGATACAGAAGTCAATTCAAATAACTTCAAAAGTCCAAAGTTGGAATAACTTGAAAAATAAAGTAGTATAAAACAAGTATAACCAAAATATAAAATAGACAACTTCATACCAATAAATAGGAGGGAACAGACAAATCTCCAAAGGTAATTCCAAAGCACGCATAAAGATCCTCTGTAGAGAATGAAGTGGGCACACCTCTCTACAAGTGTTCCCTGCACATACAGACCTTTTCTGTGTGGCTGTTTCCCAACATTCAGGATCCCAGGCCACTTACAATGGACCCCAGCAGGTATCAGTAAAGTACATTCTGAAAAATGGTCAATGTCATCAAAAATAGGAGAATGAGCTGGAGAGAGAGCTCAGCAGTTAAGGGAGCTGCCACTCTTCCAGGGGACCTGGGTTCTACTCCCAGAAGTCATTGGTGGCTTACAATAGCTCCAAGGAACCCAACTTATGGCCTCTATAAGCACTACACTCACATGGTGCAGACATACATGCAGACAAAACACCCATCCACACAAAAGTCTGTGTATGTGTGAGCAGCCGGGAACTAACTAGCGGCCTCCCAACTACAGAAGAGAAAATGACAAGAGAGGGAAACTGAGGAAACCTGGACAGCAGTAGCAGAGCCTCTGCGATGGTGGTGGCCAGGACAAGAGTGCCTTGCCAATGTCAAATGACCAGCTGAGTGTGGGGTATAATCTGCACAATAGTTCTAGAAACCTGAAACTCTAGAATAAAACATTTTTAAATAAAAAAAAAAAACAGCATTAAAGAAAATGACTCAGGTCACTGTCTACTCCTAGAGGGAAATGCCATTTTTTCACAGCAGTTCAAATCCTGGAAATTTGTCACAGATGACAGAGCAAAGACAGATGTGTTTAGAACTTGGGCAACCAAGTGGTAAAACAACCCAAAGCTGCTATCTAAGGCACTGTGCTGCTTGTATTACATTTAAGAAGCAGAATTCCTTCCATACGTTATGGGGTGTGCATGGTTCTAAGAGACACAAAGCAACATACTATTGCTAACCCAAAAATATTCCTTAATTCCAATGTTGAATATTCAACTTAGGACACTGAATGTTCATTTAAAAAGGGGGGCTATCATTTTGGACACATGAAAACTCCGCACATTAGAGAGTCACTGTCTCATGAAGACCCTCTTGGTGAGCACCTGCCACCTTTGGTGTTTCCCTGTCCACTGCTGTGCTCTTCACATCAGCTTGGCAGATGTGGGACTACACTTTCCTTTTCACAGATTTGAGAACTAAGGCCCAAAAGGCTAAATATTTTGCCCAAAAGTTTCATAGCAAGCAAGGGAACCAGTCTTTGAAGTCATGGTTCCCAGGTTGAGGTTCCACAGTTCATCCTCAGGGTCCCTCTGCCTATAGCTACACTGAAGAAGATATGCCCACCGGACCTGTAACACAGCCACACCCTTCCACAAACAGAGCTCTCTAAACAATGAACACATCCCTGAGTAGTCAAAGAACCCCACAGGGACAAAGGGTTCTTCCTACCAGAGAAAGATCAGGCGTCTTGGGTCTGTCTTGAAACAGGGCCAGGGCCTAAAAGCTTCCAGAGCCATGAGAGTCACACCCATCAATATGCATTAGCTCCTGGCCAGTACTCCTCTGGGGTGGTTCTGAGCCAGGAAGGGATTAACCCTTCCTTTTCTGTATCAAATCCTCCCTTCCACATGCTACACTGGCTGGTTTTTCTTGCTTCCTTAAATGAGACACTGACTCCTTTCGCTGTGTATATCATGTTAAGCTATGTTTTACATTTGTTTTACATATAATCCCTTCACTTTATTTTCTGAACATGGGAGGTTCTGAAACAGATTTCAAAAGTCCTATAATGTCCAAAACTCTCTGACTTCTTGGTTAACACTACATCCCAAGTCCATCCCACTTAATGTGGACAAGACTTTTAAAAGCCATCCGATTCCCGCTGCACCCCTCCAGGCATACCTCCCCCCATCAGGTGGTCCCAAAAGCATCAGGACACTTTCAGGGTAACCAGAACATGACTCACCTCCGTGGTGAGGCAAGATGCTGCAATCCACCCTACCACACACACAGCACCCACATGGTGATCCTAAATATGCTCTTTCCCACAGGACCAGTCGGCTCTCTCCAACATCAGTCCTTTAGACAGCATTGCTCGTGCGCACAGGAGGAAGCACAGAGAATGAGCAGTCAGGCCTCCCTGAGCCAGACTCACCTTCTCAGTACTGCCATTTCCAGTAAACAGGGGCTTTGAAGTCAGAGCAGCCTGAGCTAAATCATGACTCAGTGAGCTGGCCTGGAGGGATACGCTCATCCCAGCCACTCTAAAACTTGGTGTCTTATCTCACCTGTGAGCAGCCAGCTGCCCAAGGGTGCAGAAGCACTGTTGGGCTGACACTGGGAGGAGGATGAAGACCTAAGCAGATGGTTCAGCATGGAGCCTCCTGACACGTCCCCCCGCCTCACAGGAGCCAAACAATGAACAGGCGGCACACAGGAAAGCAGGACTTTCCCCTCCATCAGAGCCTCCACTGCACTTGGATGGCATGATCCTAGTAACACAACCTATACTTGGCAGCCACCCTTGGAGCAAATCTGACTATGTCTGCAGAGGATCATGTGTCTGGGCCAGGGCCTCTCAAAGAAAGACAGGGAGAAAAATGCAGACTCCCAACCCTCACATCTACTGGATGTAGATCTGGAGTTTTAAAATTCAGGAGAGGGGTTGGGGCGATGGCTCAGAAGTAAAAGCACTGACTGCTCTACAAGAGGACTTGAGTTTGACTCCTGGTGCTCGTAAAGTGGCCAACAACCAATTGTAACTCCAGTTCCAGAGGATCCAACACCCTCATCTGACCTCTACAGACAATGCATGCATATGGTGAACAGGCATCCATGCAGACAAAACACTCATACATTAAAATAAAACTCAGTAGTCTTGTACACCTGAGAGTTGGAGAAGCTCTGACCTCTGAAGACAAAAACACAATCCTTCCTGGTGCTTCTATCAGATCCGATGACCTGCTCTTCAGATGGATGGCCACTCCTTCCTGCCCTTGTCCATCTTTCTTTCCTCCCTCCAGTAATCCATCCCCCCCTTCACTTTCCCTTTCCTTTTCTTCCCCTTCCTTCTTACAGCAAGAAATGTGCATGTTAGGTTATCAAAGTGAGCAGGGGTGAGCCTCAGAGCTAGCACCAAAGTTTCAGTGATCCAACAAGCTGCCCTGGCCTCGCAGCTGGAAGAGCCTCAGCCACAGTACCTGCCCCTTTGGCATGTACTAAGAGGCCTCCACATGCCACTCAGAATTTGTGCCCACTGGACCAATATTTGCTGATGAAGTAAAAACCTCATTGTACAGCATTTACAGGATTTGGAGGAAGGACAGAAGGAAATGTAAAGAGGGGTTATTGGGAGGAGAGAGGAACAGAAAGTACTGGTGAGGAAGAGGGGAGCACAGAGACGCAGGGAAAGGAAAGACGATACCATCAGGAGAGTGACCATGTTCAAGACTCTGCCCTAGAGATCCTGGCCTGAAGACACAGGTGGGGCAGACAGTTAATCAGTGCTGTCAGGTGCTAAGGATATAGCGTCATATCAGTGGCTCTGGGGAAAAAAAGCCTGACCAACTGTGATTTCCCCAGAGATTCTGCCTTTCCAGGCTAGAGGGCATGGCGGAACTCCCCACTCCTGGTGGTTTTTCTGCTTCAGGAAAGAAAAGACTTGCTTAGGCCTAATGCGCCTGGTGTTCTTACAGCCACAGGGAAGGTGAATGAATCTCTAAATACAAGACAGTGTTGGCAACTCATGGTGGAAGTCTATAATACAGACAAGTAAGGGTCCTTCCCAAGACCAAATTTCACACCGGCACAGTGTTCCCTGGGCATGCTTTCTGCTCTGGCCCTGGGTGGATGTGGTTAGTGACACGTGACCAGCTCAGTAACTTACTTCTGCTTCCTGGACTTATGGCAAAGGATAGTAAAGTGTGGATTACAAGTTATTATGTGGCCTATAATTAAGAATGGTTTCTAGGTTTTTAAGAGGGTTGGAGGGGGAAAAAAGATAGATGAAGCTACCTACATGTAACCACACAAAAGCAGACGCAAATCCCTGGTTCTTGGTGTCCCAAATAACTGATGTCACCAGTGCAGGTCACTTTGGCAGCCAGTTTCCCTGCAAACCAATGCTAGAGACCCTGAAATATCTTAAAAAGTGAAGTTAGGTAGAAGTGGGCTATCATTTATCCCAAAAATCTCAAGGAAAAGAAGCCCAGGGATTAACTGATAGCCACTAAGAAACAGCTAGAGAGGCCTTTGTCTCCATGCTCGCCGAGGGTGGTCCAACCAAGTGAGGCCCCAAAACAGCATAGGAATCTCTATCAGTCCAGTATCTCAGCTGGTAAGGAGTATTGACTATACTTCACCCTCAAAGTCGCCCACTGTACCCACAAATCCAACCTGGGTGGATTTGGTTAGTGACACTGTGGCTAGCTCAGTGACCTCATGAGGAAGCCCTGAGCTCAACGGCTTTCCTAGGATAAGTATAAAAAGCAACACTATAGGAAACCCAGGAAGGAGCCACACCTTCAGGAATCAGCCCGAGGTCATCCACACCCCTCGCACACAGGCTGAGTGCTCATAGGAGACTTGCCAGAAAATTCCTCACACCCAGTGAAGCGACCCTCAAATCAGTGCTCCAAAGCAAAAATGACACAGGCAGGGGGACAGCTCAGTTACCTAGAGACCGGGTTCCAGAAACCAAAGAAGTTAGCATTTGGCGATCTTGAAACCCAGTTGTTGTGATGTATTCAGCAGACGGCTCTCCACGCTGTACACCTGCACTCTATCACACCGCTCTGTAGGTCATTTGGCTCACAAAATTGATTTAGGAGAGATTATCCAATTCCATTTTACATTTCATGTTTTGGAACCATGCCAGCAGCAACTATGGTTCTCCCAGAGGTCAGAAAGCCATGGACGAGGCGATCCCTTACCATTGTAAATGGAACTCAGTATTCCTTTTATGAATTTCCTGTCAATCTTCAAATTACTTCAAATACGATTGCCCTTCACTTAGACAGTGTTTTATGTCTCCATGTCCGCCTGTATCTTCCCCCCCTATTCCTTTACCTCCTCCATGGCACCCAGCACTCCCTCAGATCTCGGCAGCAGCAGCGCTAGGAGGGGCACTTCCGGCAGCCTCTTGTCTGCAGCCAGCTCCTCGAGCACAATAAACAAAAGCTCATATATCTTGCACTTTAAAAAATTTCTGCTTCGAAGGGGCCAGCAAGATGACTCGGCAATAAAAAGCACTCCATAAGCCTGACAATCAGAGTTCAACCCCCTTAAGCCCACAAGATGGATGGAGAGACATCGTTCCCACAAGCCGTCCTCCGAACACACAGCAAATACTGGCCCAGTGGGCACAAATTCTGAGTGGCATGAGGAGGCCTTTTAGTACCCAATTTAAATATCACATGTGCCATGGTATGGACACATACTGAGTATGGGCATATACACACATATATACACACGATACACACATGCATACAACACACATCATAAATAAATATTTAAAAGGATTTTTTTTTTTTTTTTGGTTTTTCGAGACAGGGTTTCTCTGTGGCTTTGGAGCCTGTCCTGGAACTAGCTCTTGTAGACCAGGCTAGCCTCGAACTCACAGAGATCTGCCTACCACTGCCTCCTAAGTGCTGGGATTAAAGTCATGCGCCACCACCGCCTGGCAAGGATTTTTTAATTTAAATAAAATTACTCCTTTGAAGACTCACACAGAGAGACAGATGCAGAAGAGACAGACAGACAGACAAAAAGAACTATGTGGGTAAAAGAATAAGACCAGCATGAGCAGTAATGGAGACAAGAAAAGTCAGTGGTGGGTTAAATATGGGCAAAGTACAATAATAAACATATATTAAAAATCATTAAGACACCCATTATTATGTATGCTGGTTCTAAAAATTAATACAAAATTACCTTGATGGGAAAAAAATCCTGCTTGGTCCTGCTTTCTCTACTAAGTACCACCCAGGTTCTTACCGTGTGCGGTGCATTCATGTTGTTGCATGCTTACCAGTGTGAACATGTGGAGGTCAAAGGTTAGCGTGGGAATGTCTTTCTCAAGTGCTTCTCCACCTTATTTTTTGAAACAGGGTCTCTCATGTAACCTGTTTGGGCTAGACTGGTTGTCCAGAGAGCCCCCGGAATCCTCCCTCCTCCTCCCCACAGTGGTGGGATTACATGGGCATGCTGTCCCTTCTGGCTTTCATGTGGGTGCTGGAGAATTGAACTCAGGTCTCATACTTGCGTAACAATCAACTTTACCCAGAGAGCCACTTCCTGGGCTCTCCTGACTCTTCTCTACAGGAATCCAACCATAGGCTACATTAACGATCACTTCTGACAGCACACGCCTTTAATCCTAGCTCTTGGGAGGCAGAGGCAGGTGGGTCTCTTGAGTTCAAGGTCAGACTGGTCTACAGAGTGAGTTCCAGGACAGCCGGGGTGACACAGAGAAACCCTGTCTCAAAACAAACAACAATAAAACAATCACTGCTGTCATCAGCTGCCCTCCTTCGAGTCAGACTTCGCTTCACGGTGGACCATGCCTGCCCTTCCCCAGGCCTCCAGAAACTCCACACTTCCAAAGCCAATGCCTCCTGGAGCTACCTCCAGAGTTGTCCTTGTCCTGGGTACTGGTTCCTGTGTTCCCTGTCCATCCACCAAGGGTAAATCAGCCCTAAACTTCAAAACCACATCTCTCTCCTAAAAGCAAACTCATGCAGAACATACCGCTGTCTCCAATCTGAGGCATCCAAACTGCAACCGTGGGTCTGCTGCCACTTCATCCTATGGCTCTACATATCCACATTTTTAAACAAGCACTGAAAACCCTGCTTCAAATCATACCTAGAACCCACTTGGCTCACATCTCTACTGGAAGAACCAGCATGCTTTCCCCCAAGTTAATGGAAGAGCCGCCTAACAGGTTTTCTGGAATAGCAAGCAAAGTCACCCTGTGAGGGTCCAGGTCATCCATCATCTGTTAATATTCCTGCAATGGTTTCCTAGTCCAGCCAAAGAGAAGCCGAATTCTCCCATTGGCCTTTAAGGGCCTTTGCAACCTGGGCCCTGTCCTCAGATGCCATGACCTCTCAAGCACCCGCCCTTCTTCCACTTTCCATTTCCCATTTACTGGGAGGGACGTACCAGTCTTTGGAAAGAGCATCAGTATGGGGCAGCTGCCATTTTATAACTGTGCTTTTGATTCTGAGGTAAGCATAAATCCACACGCAACTACAGAAACAGCAGAGATGCTTCACGCACCCTTTACCAGCCTCCTCTTAAGACACATAAGCACATCCCTCCAAAGACCACTCCTTAGTCCTTCACAGCCTCTCATTTGCTCTCTGGGTTCATAACCTCAGTTTCAACAGTGACACTGAAATCGGATTGCACAGTATAAAGTCCTCTGGGATCAGTGCTTCTTCAGTTTACTTTTCTGGGGACTGAATCACTATGGCACTCTATTTTGAGATCAGTCCTATTCATTACTGGGTGAGCTTATGTCACAGATTGATGGAGGAAGGTCATTGGTTAAATAAACTGCCTTGGCCCTGATAGGTAAGAACATAGGTGGGTGGAGTAAACAGAACAAAATGCTGGGAGGAAGAGGAAGTGAGGTCAGAAATCATACAGCTCCTCTCAGAGCCAGTCGCCATGAAGCAAGCTGCCAGGTCAGACATGCTGAATCTTTCCCGGTAAGACTGATGCTACACAGATTATTAGAGATGGGTTGACAGGGATATGAGAATTAGCCTGTAAGGGCTAGAGTTAATGGGCCAAGCAGTGTTTAAAAGAATACAGTTTGTGTGTTATTTCGGGGCATAAGCTAGCCAGGCAGTCGGGGTGCTGGGGACGCAGCCCCACCGCTCCTATTACAACAACAGATAGGTTTATCTGTTTACTTGTTTGTCCATCCACAGAAGAACATCTACCCAGGCCTTTCCCAGCTTCTGGTTACTTCAATGGACTTACTGTAGATAATGTGTGAATAGGTTTTCAATAAACATAATTTTCATTTCTCTGGGATAAATACCCAAAACTTGATATAGTTAGTTTGCATGGTAACAGCTACTTAGGATCTTAAGCATCCACCAAATTGTTTTCCAGAGAGCTGTTCCATGCTACAAACCCGACAGCAAAGTATGAGGGATCCACTTCTTCTATGTGCTACCATTTGCTGCTGTTGTAATCTTTTTTCATTCATTCCCTAAATAGTCAATAATATGGAAGATGTTCTCATATGCCATGGGCCATCTGTATAGCCCTTTAGATAAGATGTCTTGTCTTGTACTCTTTCTATTTAACCCTTTATTTTGCTACTGATGAGTTCTGACCACTCTTTCCTCGGGTGTATGATTTTAAGTATTTCCCATCTAAAATTATCTTTGCATCCTCCCAACATGACCTTTTTAATTGTGATGAGGTTCAATTTATCTTTTTCTTACAGATAAAGTTTAATGTTGAGTATAGAATGTGCTTATTCTTTTCCCTGAGTTTTACAATGTTATATTTGAGCTTGGCATCCATTTTGAGTTAACTATAATGAGGTGAGAAACACGCTGTGGGAGAAGGTTGCAGCCTGCGAAGGATTGCTCTGACACCATTTGCTGGGAAGGTCATCCTGCCTCCACTTCCTGGCTTTTGGATTTGAGAAACGTATAAATGATTCAGGAGGACTCCTGCAGTGCACACGGGGTCTCCGACTCTGGCCCACAGATGTGTGTGCTGATCTTTTGAAGAGCAGCTCGTAACCTTCATCACGTAGCTATGACAGAAGCCTTTAATCCCAGCCCTTGGGAAGCAGATGCAGGTGGAGCTCTTGTGAGTTCCAGCCCATATGGAAATACATAGTGAGACTCTGTCTAGAAAAGAAAGTAAATCTTTAAGGTAGATTTACCTGTTCTTCTTTTGTTACAGCTATTCTTGATCCTCTGCCTTTTATATATAGTAATTTGGAAGAAATACTTTACTGTTAAATTTCCCACTCCATGGCCATTGTATTCTCTCCATTTATTCATATGATTTAGCAGCATTTTAGCTTCCAGCATCACAGTCCTATACTTTTATGTTAGATCTCTGCTAACTATGTGCTCATTTGTCAGTGACTGTACACTGTTAAATTCTGGTGAGCAAATGTTGATAGTACACAAGAATCAAGTTAATGTTTGAGTTTATCTTTTACTGTAAAAATCGATGTCTCACTAATTAGAGTAGGTTTTATTGTAAATCCCACGGATTTTCCACATCATCGTGTATATGCAGATAACCATTCATGGCTCACTCCTATATGACCTGACATCCTTGTGATTATTAATTAAGGAAATCTTTTAACATTAATAAATCCCCTCACTCCCACTGACTCAAAAGCAAGATCATCACCACAACAGCATTGGAGGCTTCCCTGCTTTGCTAGTCCCCTATCTGATAACCCACCATATTTTAAAAGTGTCTTTACAACCGTATTTGTTCTGCTACTATACAGAATTCATTAATTGCTAACCACACCGGAACATGGAATATGAAGCAAACTAAATCTGTGTTACCAAGCCATGATCACTCACATTTAACTTGGGAATATACTCTCCTTGGCTTCCTTTGTGATTAGAGCTGTGTGTGTTTGTCTTCTTTAGGTTTTCAATATAGGACCCAGAATCAACTTTTCACAAAAAAAAAAAAAAAAAGGCCACTGGGATCAGAGCCAAGTATCATCATGGGCCCCTGTGCCCAGCCATCCAAGGTTGCTTCCTTGGGTGGATGCTGGTGAGTTCTTTCTGGGGTCCTGGACCTCTCTTTGTTTGGGTGATGGTCTATTTGTTTATTCCATGCTGGCTTTTTTTGCATCCTATTTATTAGGTGCCTTTGGTTCACTTTCAAAGCATTTGGTTTGAAGCATCAGTGTTTCCTGTTTGCTTTGAAAGCGTTTTAGTGTCTGACCTTTTACTTTGTTAAACTGCTAACATTCGGTCATTTTCTCTGGCCCTCCTCCATATCTTAGTGCAAGAGAAGGGATGTGTGGAGAAAAACAGGTATTCAATATTCCCACTGATTTTATGTTTGATAACTCTGTCAATTCAACTTGCAAGTATTTTTTGAAAGGTGGTTGCAATCGAGGGTGGGGGAAGTCTGATCTGTAATGGTTTGAATGGTCCTCCATTGGTTCACTTGGTCCCTAACTGGTGCCACTGTTTGGGGGTTTTAGGAGGTGCAGCTTTGATAGAGGAAGTACACCACTGAAGGCCAGCATTGAGAGTTTAAAGACCCACACCACTTCCAGTTTCCTCTCTGCTTTATGCTCAAGACGTATGTGAGCTCTCGACATCCTGCTACTGCCACCTCGCCTGCCACTAGCTCCTTGTTCCCCCAGTGAGATGGACTCCAAGTCCAAATGAACCCTTCCTTCTCTAGGTTGCTTTTCATCATAGTGTTTCATCATAGCAACAGAAACGTAACTAATACAGGATCTAAGTCAAGAGAACTGAGCTTTACAATTTGGTTCACTCGACAGGGAGCGTTATTTAGTATCTCTAAGCTGTTTCTGTATGCTCAGCTAAACATCCTGGGCAAAAGACTTTAAAAAGCATGATGAGCACTCTGTTTAACCAGAATTTTAAAACATCTAAAGACAACAAACAATAAATTTGGCAGCTTACAAATTTAAAAAAAAAAACTCTACAAGTACATCTAAAAGATAAATTAAAAGATGTTTAAAAATAAATAGGAAATTAGTTTTTAAAGTTTAGAGGTTATGTCAGAACTAAAGATAAAATTTGAAACTGCTATTCTTTTTTTTCTTGAATTCTTTTTTTTTTTTTTTTTTTAAAAGATGTTTAAAAATAAATAGGAAATTAGTTTTTAAAGTTTAGAGGTTATGTCAGAACTAAAGATAAAATTTGAAACTGCTATTCTTTTTTTTCTTGAATTCTTTTTTTTTTTTTGGTTTTTCATTTTTTTCAAGACAGAGTTCCTCTTTGTAGATCTGGAAAACTATTCTTAATTCTCATCTAGCCTTCTGTGCCTTGCCTCGTCCATCTTTGCCTCTTAATAGAGCAAAATTCTATATAAAATGTAAAATTTGTTACGGTGTTATATAGCAACTGACCTGGAACCTCCCTCCTTACTGCTGGTCTCCATAGTGCCAGCAGGTGCTATGCAGGCTGCTAGGACACTGTCATCAAGATGCCCATTATGCCATGAATGCTAAAGGCCATGGTACCAAAATACCAGGCAACACGCGCCTTCTAGAGCAACTGTGGCAGAACTTTCATGATCTAACAAACGGTTTTCTAATTGGCTTTAAGGCCACTTCACAGGAGATATATCAGGTGCTAGCCAGGACAAAACATATGGTCAGGAGATCACAGGTCCCAGGGTAAAGGCCACTACTATTGTCTTGCTAAATGGATTTGATGTGCCCATTAAATTGCCTTCTATATTTGCGTTTATACCCAGGGATTGCTGTTACTGTCAGCAGCAACTGGTTGCGGAATGAAGCTACCTTCTGCAGGAGATGGTGTCCCACAGAGACACACACCCCTGACGAAACAAGTGACTGACTGATGCTGTGGCACAGCACCCAACGTTTATCCTTAGTGTCTATACCAACCCTACAAAGTTCAAGAAACGCCATGGGAAGACAACAGAAAGAGCGAAAGAGGGAAGCTGAGTGTGGCACCCACACCTGCAATCTCAGCACTCAGAAGGGAGAAGCTGAGCATGGTGTCCACACCTGTAATCTCAGCACTCAGAAGGCAGAGACAGGAGGATCGTTGAGTTTGAGACCAGCATGGTCTACATAAAACATCGCGGCCAGTAGGGTATATACTGAGTAAATGATGGGCAAGAGGGAGCTAGAAGTGTTGTATAATAATATCTTCCATATTGGTGGATCTATCTTGGAGGGCGATTCCCTAAGGCTCACAAAATTCTAGACTGGAACATTCCCTCCAGATGAGACTCAAGAGGTAAACAACTCACAAGCATCAAGAAGTTACTAGAACTAATAGGGTTTAGAAGACTCCCTCCACCTGGTTAGTAAACAGCTGCTGGAAGAGGACCTGCTCCAAGCAAACAAGCTGTTTGGAGGACACCCCAACCTACTGAGCTGCCTGAGTTTCATACAGAGAGCTCCACGGTGGTAACTTCTGTTATCACTCATGCTTGAGTGGGCTTTTTGTTGATGGACAGCTTTGAGCTGTCCACTTTTCGGTTAGTGACCCCTCACCTATATTCCTTTAATTTCAATAAACTCACTGGCTTGATGAATCAGACAACAGTAAAATTGTCATACAGTAAATATGTTACTATATGAGACTTTTACTGGTATCTCCCCATATAAGATATGGTCTATTTTAAGATAAAAGCTAGAAGAGGGAGCTAGAGAGATGCATCTGCAGTTATAATCTTGGCTGCTCTTCCGGAGGACCTGGGTTTGATTCCCAGCACCAGATGATGGCTCATAGCCATCTGGAACCTCCAGTTCCAGGGATCTGACACTCTATTCTGGCTTCAGCACGCACCAGCCCCATATGTGATGTATATACAGACAGACAAGCAAAATGCCCATACACATAAAATAAAAAATTAGATTAAGTTAAACGTTTCTAAAGCTACAACAAAAGAGATCCCATGCAATATTTGAAGTCCCATTTGTAAGGCCACTTTCCCTTGGGAAGACCATACTCCCAAGTACTTGAACTTATTTATAAAACAGGGCCTATTAAATATGCACTGGGAATCCTATTTTAAAAATGAAAAACTATGTTATCTACCTCTGTTAAAGGAAGTCATACACTATTATGAGTGACTTTTAAATGTGAAGACTAAAAATTCAGAACTGGTTGCACAGTGAGCCCCTGGAAAACAAAAAACACCTTGATGGCTTCATCAATTGTGAAGAGATATAGCAGCCAAGACTCCGTTCAGCCTGAAGGGAAGGACTCTGTCAGGTACTTGTAACCAGTTTCTGCAAAGCTAAAAAGAAATACCTTAAGAGGTGCCCAAGAAAACACAAACGTAAGGCAGAAGGAAATGATGGAGACATTCCAGGACAGGAAGAGAATTTAATAAGGAGATAGAAAGGCTGAAGAGGACTCAAGCTAAAATGAAGAATACTACAATTTAACAACAAATCTACGAGAAAGGAGCATACAGGAAATGTGAATCATGAAAAAACCAAACATATGATTTATAGGTGTATGAGGGGATAGAATCCCACACCAATGGCATGGACCAGATCTTCAACAAGATCTTCCCCAATCCAAGGAAAGACACGGCCATGCATAGACATAAGCAGCACAAGGATGCCAAATAAACAAGACCATAAAAAAGTCACCACAGCATATCATAATTAAAACACTAAGTATACATAACAAAGAAAGGGTAATGAAAGCTTCAGGAGGAAAAACACAAGTCACATATAAAGGAAAACCCATCAGAATAACAGCTGATTTCTCAATGAAAACTTTGAAAGTCAGAAGGGCCTGGAGTGATGCATGCCAAGTCCTAAAAGACTATGATGTCAGCCTAGACTAACAACTCAACGAAATTATTCATAATTAAAGGAGAAAGAGAAAAGAGAAACTTTTTTGTAATACAGACAGCCTATAAAATTTATATCCAGCAAACCAAGCCTAAAGAAAATACCGGAAGCAATATTTCAGGTTGAAGAGAGGAGTGAGCATAGCAGAGACAGTGTGGAAATGAAGACAAAGCCATAACTACTAAAGCACAAAGTGCCACTGAGGACAAACAACAAGAAAGATGTAGCAATAAAGCAAGAGATGAAGGGGATACTAATAAAATAGGAAAAGAAGTCAAACTATCCCTATTTGCCATGGGATGATGCGATACATCAGAGATTGCAAAAATTCTATCAGAAAACAATGTAGCAGGTTGCAGAATAAACTAGCACAAACCAATAGCATTTCTACACAACAAACATACAGGGAAAGAGATCACAGACACACTCCCACTTACAAGAGCCTTAAAGGATAAAATTCTAGCAATAACCTAACCAAGGAAGTGAGGGATCCCTTTAATAAAAACTGTAAACCCCTAAATAAAGAGATAAATACGCTAGAATCTATAACGACATCCTTTGCACATGGGTTGGTAGAATAACATTGTGAAAACGGCCATTTTACCAAAAGCTACTTACATATCCGGTGCAACACAATGACAACCACCATCTCATTCCTCACAGAAACAGAAAAAACTATCCAAAAATTCATATGGAATCACAAAATACCCTGGATAACCAAACAATGTTGAGCAAAAAGAACAATGCTGAAAGGATTACCATTGCAGATCTTAAGGAACATTACAGAGCCATAGCAATAAAAACAATATGGTACTGGCACGAGAACAGACATGGAGACCAACAGAACAAAACCGAACAGCCAATCATGAGGACATTTTTGCCAATTTATTTGTCAAATTAATATTAAACAAAGGTGTGAAATACTGTATAAAAGAAAGCATACTCAAAAACTGGTGCTGGGAAAGTATATGTCCACGTGCAAAAGAATGAAATTAGACCTCTATTACTTTGTACAAAAATAACTTCGAATAAATCAAAGACCTAAACATAAAACCTGAAACACTGGAACTGCTAGAAGAAAACATGAGAAGTGCCCTATATGACATGGTGCAGCAAAGGACATTTTGAATAAGACTCCATTCGCCCAAGAATTACAGCCAACAACTGACAAGTAGGACTTCATAAAACTAGAAAGCTTCTGCACAGCTAAAGAAACAATCAACAGGGTGGAGAGGAACCCCACAGAAAGGGAGGGGATCTTTGTCAGCTCTACATCTGACAGAAATCTAACACCTAGACTACAGAAAGAACCCCTCCCCCCAAAAAAAAGAAAAATGAAAAACTAATGACCTATTAAAAAAATGGGCCTGGAAACCAAGCAAAGTTCTCAAAGAAAGAAAAAATAGGTAGGAAATATCTCCAAAAAAATGTTAATAGTCCCTAGGGAAATCCAAATCAAAACAATTTGAGATTTCATCTTACCCCAATCTGAATGGCAAAGATCAACAAAACAAGCAACAACCATCCTGGGGGAGGGCATTGCAGGAGAAAGGGAACCCTCATTCACTGCTGGTGAGATTGCAAACTGGTGCAGCCACTATGGAAAACAGCCCGGAGAATTTTCAAAAAGCTAAAAATAAATCTACCATATGACCCAACTCTACAACTCCTGTGCCCACAGGACTCAACACCTACTTCACAGACACTCGCTCAACCATGCTCGCTCTTGTTTCAGAAACAACAGCTTGGAAATGGAAACAACCTAGATGCCTTTCAACTGCAAAATCAATATGGAATATGGCACATGTACACTAACTGCGGAATGGATGATGAGATTATGGCACATGTACACTAACTGCGGAATGGATGATGAGATTATGGCACATGTACACTAACTGCGGAATGGATGATGAGAATATGGTACAAATACACTAACTGCAGAATGGATGATGAGATTATGGCACATGTACACTACAGAACACTATTCAGTGGTGTGAAGAAAAATGAAATGATGGGCTTTGTAGGTGAATGCATGAAAGTAGAAAAGATCATATTGACTCGGGCCCAGAAGAAGGACAAGTGTTGCAAATGGCCTCTCATCGCAGCTCATAGATCAAGTCTTCTTTCTGCAGCAACTGCAGAAAGCAGGAAAGGAAAAAGAAGCCATTGTTGGGGTGGGTGGGAATGGGGAGCAATACAGAGGGGAACAGTAGGGTACATGCGATCTAATCAAATCAATGGGAAAGAGGGAAGGGGCTCTAATGAAGGAGGGGAGGGAAGTAAACACAAGATGAAGGGAAATAAGTAAAATAACACCAAGAGCATCTGAAAAGGTCATGAATCATATTATTGTCCACCTTAAATTATAATACACAGGCATCTATATATAAATATACATAAATGGTTTACATGAATTTTTCTTGTGAGTTGACAATGTTCCCCCCAAGAGCTGAAGACCACCCAATAAAACCCCAACACCATAAGAGAAGTTCTCTTATGAGCTGTTGGTCAGGGTTTTCCAAAAGACTCCCAAAGCATTGAAGACTATTGTTACTGCCTTTGGTTGCCCCCCCAGGGGTGGAAGATAAGTTCATATTGATGAAGACACCACACACTTCAGACACAGAGCCCAGAGAACCCTGAGAAGCAATGATCTGAAAAAAAAAAATTCTCTCTCAGGAATGGCTTTCATAGTAGAAATAGGCACCATGCAAGCTTCCAAAGGAAGGAAAGCAATCGACAGCCATACCCAACTATGGCACCTGTGAACCACAACCAGAACGGCATGATAACCCTAAGCTTGCAATAGTGGCACATATACCTTGTCAGTCACCAACAGCTCTCTAAATGGATTTTAAAACCAACTCAACAAGTGGGAAACCATGCCTGGTCTTGGAAATCTAACCACTACCCAAGGCTATTGAAGTCATGGATCATGGATCTTGGAAGAGAAGCTACAACCACCACTTTCTAAAACCAGAGTAAATAATTTCTACCCACCTCCTTTATACCGGGAGATAAGTGTAGTCCTCGCCCCTCATCAAGGATACATCTCTTTAAAACAGGGAAACTATTACAAAACACACACACAAAAAAAAATCAAAACACAGAGGTGTGGAGCCAGTGCCAATCAATACATCTACAAAGCAACTACAACTAAGGCTCAGGGAACATTTCAGAAGAGTAGTTAGGACTTAAGAACCAGAGTATCAAGGACTTTACTGTAAGACTGTCTCCTACTAATGTCTGAAGTTACACCCAGAAAGTCCCACCAACATGATCACCTAAACATGAACTGAACAAGGACAACAACAGACATGGCAGAGTAGACAAGGGAAGACCATAAGAACTTAAGCCTACACAGAAACTACAGGCAATTAAGGAATGCTAAGAAAAGGAAAAATAGTCTTCCCTAAGGAATAACAAACACACTAAATCCAACACCAAATGGTCATTCTTAAAAAGATACATACAAATAATATTGTACAGACTGATCAGGTTCTATTTAGGAATATATGCATGTGTGCTGGCTGGTTTTTTATGTCAATTTGACACAAGCTACAGTCACATGAAAAGAGGGAGTATCAACTGAGAACACACTTCCATAAGAGGTGGCTGTAGGAAAACCTACTGGTCATTTTCTTAGTTAGTGACTGATGCAGGTGGGCAGCCCATTGTGAGTGGTGCTAACCTTGGGCTGGTGGTCCTGGGTTCGATAAGAAAGCAGGCTGAGCGAGCCATGAGGACCAAGCCAGTAAGCAGCTCCCTCCACAGCCTCTACGTCAGCTCCTGCCTCCAGGGTCCTGCCCTGTTTGAAGAGTCATCCTCCTAGGATCTGATACAGATGATACTTGATGCTAAATAGATAGGAAGGCCTTCTCAGGAGATAGGAAAACCTCTAAGTTGATCAAAGAATAAACTGCTGGGTCAGATCATCATCATTATTATCCGGGTATCGGGGGGAGGGGTTTGGTTTAAATATTATTTATATGTGATATAACATCTAACATTTATATGTGACATAAATAAAACACTCTTATGTAACATATAATAATAGTCTTATGTTGAAAATTAAAATAATCAAAAATACTGTCCACCTTAATATGGTGAAGGTATAAAACGAGAGGTAATTTAACCAAATAAAATTATATATAATTTTAAAACTAGATTGATTATTTTCCCCTACATTTATTTGAACTCTATGAAATATTTTACATTTGGGTGTTTAACATAATTCATTATCTTTTCATTTTAGCAATATTTTAGTCAAGTTGATTTTATAGCTCTAAGTTCATATGGAATCACTGGCCCTAATTCTTAGAGATTCATCTTTAATATCTAAACCATTACAATTCTTACTTGTGAATGATAACTTGGTATCTTCTAGTACCTTAATACTAATATTATATCAGATTTCAGCTTGGAGAAGTAAATAGGCAATTATATTTATATTACAGAAGAAATCAGATGTCAATATGTTAGTTTGAATTCCTATTAAACAGAATTATCTTTATTCCATGTACCAAATATTTTAATAATAGTGATGGAAACAAAAAGTTAGAGTCATTAGAAATCATAATTTTAGAAGCCTGGTAGATATAAGCAAATATTATTATTTTTTAATCTTAATGGAAAGGAAAATGGCAATCTAGTCAGAGTCATTACGACACTGTCCATTTCTTTTTCTATTAGTAAAATATGGACATTGTTTAATAATTTTGGTTTGGATGAACGTACCACAAGACATCTTAAATAATCGAAAAGCATTGTTATAACAGATAACAGGCATTGCTATTCTGTCCAGCTACACATGGGTCCTGGGATTCAAACTTAGGTCTTCATGCAAACACTTTACCCACAACCACCCAGGATCAGATACCCCCTTCCGGCCCCCCCCATGCACATATGTACATGAAGCCAAAACACTTTTACACATGGAATAACAAGAAATCTTGTTTAAAATTTGTTTTTGTTTTTCAGTTAAGAAGCTCTGACTGGATCCAGATGCTATGACAGGGCAGCTAGATGCACCAGTCAAGCATGTCTTTGGTGATCCTGAAAGGTTGCATGGTGGGATAATGCAGCAAAGTGCACTTGCAGTGGGCTCAATAATGAACAGAAATGATTAGGAACAGCAACTACAGATATGAAACTTGGTCTTTACACTCACCTATATTGAGAATGCTGATGGCCTTTGTTCCTTAGGTAATCGTCACTAAGGACCTAATGTTAGATAGAGCACAGGTAGACAATCTAAGGTCAATGAGACCTACAGAACAAGAAGGGGAATATAAACAGGTAGATGTGAATTACAATATGGATGAGAGGTGAGAACAGAAGTCTATAGTGATGTTACTTTATGCCCTGAAAGGGAATCACCACACACCTTTCAGTAGTAACTCTGAATACTAATGCTCTCAGTCCCCCAGTTAAAAGACACAGACTAATAGATGGGATCAAACAGAGGAAACCATCTATTTGCTGACACCAAGAAACATACCTCGCATGAAAAGACAGACACTAATGTCTTAGCTTGCACTCTAATACTGTAATAAAAATACTGACCAAAACCAATGTGGGTTTGTTTCTCCTTGCAGCTTCAAGTCCATCATGATGCCAAGTAAGCTCAGGCACTCAGCAAGAACTGGAGCAAAGGCCACAAAGGGGTGCTGCTCACTGGCTTGCTCCCCATGGCTTACTCAGGCTGCTTTAGGACAACTCAGGAGCACCACCCCAGGGGTGGCACCACCTGCAATGTGCTGCCCCCCAACACCAATTACTAACTAAGAAAATGCCCCTCAACTTGCCTACAAGCTAATCTTATGGAGGCATTTTCTCAATTATGATTCCTCTTCCCAGATAACTCTAGCTTCCGTTAAATTGAAAGAAAGAAAAAAACTGAACAGCACACTTTATTAGGGTGAACAGAAATAAGTGCTCCAAGCAAATGAACCTGGGAAACAAGCGAGTGTGTGTGTTCTAACATCTGACAAAACAGATTTCAAACCAAACCTGCTGAGGTCACTTCCTACTGATTAAGGAACAGTCCATCAAGAGGATATTATAATTCTGAACATGCATGCTCCAAACACAGGTCCATTCAATTTCATAAAACTCTACGCTGGGCAGTGGTGGTGCACGCTTTTAACCCTAACACTCAGGAAACAGAGGCAGGAGGATCTCTGTGAGTTCAAGGCCAGAGTGGTCTACAAGAGCTAGTTCCAGGACAGCTAGGGCTGTTACACAGAGAAGCCCTGTCTCAAAAACAAACAAACGAAAACAAATTCTACTAGATATAAAGTCACTGACTAACCGCTGCACAATAGTAGGAGACTTCAATACTTCATTCTCACTGACTGGCAGGTCAGTGAGACAAAAAATAGAGATATTTAAATTAAATGACACCACAGAGCAAATGGGTTCAATAGACATCTACAGAACATCACATCCAAACATGACAGAATACATGTTCTGAGCAGCCTATGGAATTTTCTCTAAGAGATCATATACAGGACACAAAGTAAGTCTCATCAAATACAAAAATGAGCCCTTATGTCCTTTCTAAGTACAATGAAATAAAACTACAAACCAACAACAAAAGAAATCCTACAACACAAATTCAGGCATCAAGCAAAAATGGAAACACGGCATACTAAAACCTACGGGACACAATTAAACCAGTCACAAGAGAGTTATTTATGGCTGAGTGACTACATTAAGAAATCAGAGAGATCCCAAATAAATAACCTATTGACACGCCTTAGGAGCCTGGGAAGAACAAGCCAAATCCCAAATCAGTAAACAGAAAGAAATCAGTAAGATAAAACAGAAATTAATAGGATGGGAGAAAAAAAAGGAATCAATGAAACAAAGAGCTGACTCTTTGAAGATAAACAAATTGACAAAACTGTAGCCAAACCAAACAAAAGAGAGTGAACACTCAATTTAATAAAACTAGAGATGAAAAAGTAGCCCTCACAACAGAGACCAATAATATTCTGAAAATTACTATGCCTTACTTCTACTAAATTGGAAAGTCTAAACATGTAAATTTCTAGATGCATATGACCTACCAAAATTAAGTCAAGATGAGATAAACAAGTTGAACAGTTGGATAACAAACACTGATAATGAAGCAGTAATTTAAGACCATACTCTATTTTTATGAAGTTGATACCAAACACTGATAAACACAGAGACAGGGGAGAGAGAGGGAGATAAGAAATGAAGGAAAGGGAGAGGGAGAGAGAGAGAGTAATTTCCCTGAAGAACAGAGATGAAAATTTTCTCAACAAAGTATTTACAAGCCAAATACAATAACACATCAAAAAGACAATTCACCATGATCAAATTGAGTTTATTCCAGAGATACAAAGACCATTTAATATATGTAAATCAATAAGTATAATAAGCTACATAAATGGACTCGATAGCAAAAATCATGGTCATCTCACTAGACACAGAAAAGGCTCTTATAATTGATAAACAACTTCATCAAAGTGTCAGGATAAAATCAGCAGCCTTCTTACTTGCCAAAGATAAACACACTGAGAAAGAAACTGGGGAAAATCTCATTCACAATAGCCTCAAAACCTAAAAGCTTTTGGATAAGCCTAACCAGGGAAGTGGAAAAACCTCTCTAATGAAAACTGTTAAGACAATGAAGAAAGAAATTGAGAAAAACACTGGATGGAAAGACTTCCCATTCACATGGATCAGAAAAAAAATGAACAGTGTCAAAATGACCATCCCACCAAAAGTAACCTGCAGATTCAATGTAATCTCAATCAATATCCCAGTACCACTCTTCACAAAAATATATAAAGCAATCATAAAATTCATTTGGAAACGCAAGAGACCCAGGATTGACAAAACAATTCTAAAGGTGAAAAGGAAAAACAAAATACAACTGGAGGCATCACCGTTTCAGTCACAATAGAACTGTACTGTTTGTTCTGTCTGATGTGAGGATCCTAGCTTCCACGTGTGTAGAATCTGGAGTATCTGCAGAGATCAGGAAGCTAGAAGGTGCTCGTGAGAGTGGGGAGTGGGAGAGGCTTAAGGTGGAAAGGGGATGGTAGAACACATGTAATGGGGGAGTGGGATCCTGGGCGGTAGAAAGCTATAAGAAAGGGTGGGGAGACAGGGGAAAGAAAGAGGTGGATGCTGGGGAACGGGTAATCCTTTCTTTCAGGGGTATATTGTATTAAGCTCCCCATAACACAGTAACCAGTTCCACACCCATGCACATGCAACCAACCCTAACTAAATTCAGTGGGTTTTGTTTTGTTGTTTTAAGTTATCAAAGGAGGAGGAGAATTTGAGGAAAAGAAGGGAAATAAGGATTCCAGAGGCAGTGGGTGGGGTAAGAGAGTGAATGTGAGATAGATAGATAGATAGATAGATAGATAGATAGATAGATAGATAGATAGATAGATAGATGATAGATAGATAGATAGATGATAGATAGATAGATAGATAGATAGATTAGATAGAGATATGAAAGTGCTAAACAATAAAATACTATTTTAGGAAGGAAGAAAAAAGGAAGGAGGGAGGGGTGGGCGGAGGGAGGGAGGGGATGAAGCAAGGAAAGGAAGGAAGAAAGTGCTAGAGAGACGGCTCAGCACTTAAGAGCATTTGCTACTCTTGCAGAAGACCTGGGTTGGGTTTCCAGCACCCACATGCTAGCTCACAAGCGTCTCACTCCAGTTCCAGAGGATCTAATACTGTCTTCTGGTCTCCTCAGGCACTAGACACGCATGTGATGCACATACATACATGGTGGCAAAACATCACACCCATTAAAAGAAGTATTTTTAAGACGAAAAACTTTTAAAAAGGAAGAAAAGAAAAAGAAAATCTCCATGAGAGATTGGGTCTAATGCAGTGACATCACTAATTCCAGAGCAACTCTTGGCCAGGACAATGGAAGCCAAGGGCTGATTAGCTCATTGCTAAAACACTGGCAATCGTGCCAGCCTCTTGGCCCAGCCCCAAGAGAAAGTGATGTGAACATTATACACCATTAAGCTGACTCAGAGAACAAATGACTAACTTTCCGATAATCGAGACTTTGCCATGGCCATTCTTCATTTGGATTCACCCTAAGCTTAATGCATCATGACTAATGATTCCGGTCTACACTCACGGAAGCTTCTCTACTGTGGGGCGCCATTCCCAGCCGTCCTTCGCAGGGAAGGAGCCCAAGCATTTTAGTGACTTTCAAATGCTATGCCAGCCATTTGGATCACCTCAGAACATGCTTCCTCACAACCAGGCTATGAAGCAGTGGTTCCCTCTGTAGGAGCTATGCTGCATAAGGCCCAGCCAGCCCACTAACATCACCTGCCATAGTCCTGCATCTCAAGTAGTAACTCAAACATGTCCACAAATAGAGAAAAGGCTTCATTCACTAATAAAGGAGAAAGTTTTTTTAAAAAAATCAAACAGGCATGAATCATTTAATCATGTACTACTGGAGGGATCAGAAAGTAAGTCCTTGGGCAGAAGCAACCCAGGGCTCCTGAGTGGGAGCAAAGAGAAATTGTCCCACATCACTGCCGGCCTTCCTGTTGCTCTTCCATGCTGAGGATCCTGCATGGAAGGCTTTGGCTCCTCTTAAACAAGAAGGGATGGAACTTAAATATGTCAAATGCAATCTGCCCTCCTTCCACTGCACTCAGCAGGAACCTCAGCCACACACTTCTCCAGGTGACGAGAATCACCCTACAGTAGGCAGGGGAGTTCAAAGACATGTGGCACTTGTCATGGGGCTCTTGTCCCCTACTCAGACTTCCTGACTTCATTTGTAAGTTCAGGGAGCTCAGAGACAAGACCCACTCGACACTAGCCACAGTTCACTGCAGTCTAGCAGGAGGTGCGGTCACAGCAGGAAAAGTTCTCCGTGGATGCTGTTCTCCAAAATCCCGACTCTTAGAAAGATCTGTTAGAGTCTAATGTGTTGTAAGAATAAGTCAGAAAGCCATACAGATTAAGAACTAGTCTAATGATGGTCAAAAGGAAATGCGATCAGTCAGGATTCCTTACTCCTAGGTCCCCACAGGAAGAGGCTCACTGTAGATTCACATGCAACACTGGGGCTGCCCTTACGGAAAGGATGAACACACAGTACGCCAGCACCTGCCTTGTCCCCATTTCCCACACTCCTCTAGGACAACTGCTTTCACAAGTAGTTTCCCCAGGATCTTCATTTCCTTTCCTGTTGAGATAAAACACTAGATGACCTCACAGTTCAAGGTTATGTCAGCCACCACAGGGCAGGCATGACATCAAAAGCCCAAGGCAGCTAGCCATATGTGTTTATGTGTATATATATCCATAATCAAGAAACAAGTGCTGAGTGTTTACGCTCAGCTCCCTTTTCATTTTGCTCAGTCTAGGGTTCCTGCCAGGGGAATGGTGCCACCCAAAGTGGCACCATTGTCACAAAGTACGATTTGTGAGACTCAAAACCACCTAATCAAGATAACTCCAGCAGGCATGCCCAGGGCCATCTCACAAATGAGTCTAGATCAAGAAGACAATTGAGATTATCCGAGGCACCCAGTGACAAACTCCTTGGTACCAAGACGTGGTCCCTTCACTGATGATTCTCCACTGCACAATGCCTACATGCCCCAGGAAATGCAAGGCATTTGGCTATGCTTCCTAACAACAGGCAGTGAAAGGTGACTCCTGTCCAGCAGGTCTAGCCTGCCACATTGCTCCCATCATTGTGGACAGCTGGCTATTCCCTCCTACTCAGAGTCCTTGTAGGAGCAGCCACAGAGTGCAGTACCAACACTCCTATCCCTTCCTCATCTTTGCTCTTTTTCTGCAGCTTCTCAGTTTAATGAAGCGTGCCCTAGCAATTTCCTTTGTTTCCTAAAGAACTCAACAAATTCTCATATGAGTAGAAAGGCCATCCACAGCACCTGTGTTCCTCTTCCCAGAACCCGTGCTCCTCCACAGTACCTGTGCTCCCTCACACACACACAGCACCCAAGCTCCTCTCCTCCACACCTGGCAGAAGCATCTACAGCCCGAGCACTAATAAATGTGGCTGGATAACAAAATCATTTGAGTCAGACCTCTGCCACAGAGTGGGGTCATTCGTAGGGGCGACTGCCTCCAAAATAAATTCTGAGCTGGGCGGTGGTGGCTCATGTCTTTAATCCCAGCACTCAGTAGGCAGAGGCAGGTGGATCTCTATGAGTTTGATGCCAGCCTGGTCTGCAAAGCAAGTTTCGACAGCCATAGCTGTTACACTGAGAAACCCTGTCTTGAAAAAATCAAATAAATAAACAAAAAATAAATCCTGACGTCAACTTCTGCAAGTATTTACAGTAATTATACTTAAAATGAATCCATCAGACAATTGTCATTCCACAAGAATCACCTAAAAACACAGACAAGTCAGTCTTCACTGCACCCA
This sequence comes from Alexandromys fortis, assembly GCF_014885135.2. Lineage (NCBI taxonomy): Eukaryota > Metazoa > Chordata > Mammalia > Rodentia > Cricetidae > Alexandromys > Alexandromys fortis. The sequence goes on along the minus strand of NW_026067892.1, from coordinate 6,671,551 downwards.
CAATCAGGTCGGGTGGACAGCTAAGCGACAGTACTCTCTCCTTAGGTGCCGTAATATCCTAGGCCCTAGAACAAGAGGGAGGTCGTTTCTGACTGATCACTGGCTTGCTCCTCATGGCTTGCTCAGCCTGCTTTCTTGTAGATCCCAGGACCACCAGCCCAGGGATGGCACCACCCACAATGGGCTGGGCCCTCCCATGTCAACTACTAATTAAGAAAATGCCCATCAGGGTTTGCATACAGCTCAATCTTCTGGAGGCATTCTCTCAGCTGAAGTTCCCTTCTCTTGGATGACTCTACCCTGTATCACGATAAAAAACAAAAGCAAATGAAAAAAAAAAAAAACAGCAAGCACAGTGAGGACTGGTGTACACATGTGCCACAGTGCACACGCACACCACAGTGGAAGTCAAAGGAAAGTTTGCGGAACTCAGTTCTCTCCTCCCACCATATTTGTCCTAGGGACTGAGCTCAGATCACCAGGCTAATCCAGCAAGCACCTTTATCCACTACACTGCCAGACCTCTAACTGCCTGAGGAAGGATCTATCTACTGAAATTTACATTACCAGAAATTAACAAAGAGATTTTTAAATTATTGATTTAGTAATTCATTTATAATCAATCATAAACTCATTACATAATAAATAATAAAATAATAAAATTAATAGCAAAAGCAAATTTTTGAGAAGAAACTTTAAAACCAAGATCAACAGAAAGCAGCCTCGTTGGCACATGTACTTATAGGTTCAGTCTGAAATGCTTTATTGTTTGGGCTAAAATATGGGAAGAAAATCTAGCCTCACATAGACTTGTGGTGGGACACACACAGAGAATTCAAGCAGCATAATAAATCATTCTTGTTTGATAGAACATTAAAACTGGACCAGTAGTTTTCTTACAAGTTAGCTGTACTAACTTGTAAGCACTACCAATCAATTATAAAGACTACTACGTAGTACCACCTACTAGCCTTGCTCTACAACGGGTATTTTGCCTCTGTATAGTCTTTTAATGACAAATATGACCTCACTGAATGACACATGTCCCCTAAGAACATAGTTCATCACACAACATCCCAAATTCATATTCATTAGTCACACCTGAGTTCAAACCACCATGGTAGATACAAGTTCACCAAAACTCTAACTTTTGCCTGAAGCCACAAATTGTATCATTTGCGAGAAATACAGGCAGTTTTCCCTGAAGTAGCAGATTCACATATCTAATTTCCAGACTGTCTGCTGAAATCACAAGTTTGAGTAACCACAATTTACCAGCAATCTTTGTGGTTTTGTTTTGGTTCCCCCACCCCCAAAGAAAACATCTTTGCATGGGAGGACGTGGCTTAATTTCCAATCCAACAAAGGCATAAACATTTTCCCTCCAAAGAGCCTTTGTGCTTCCACCTACAGATGCACATTATGCAAATTCCAATTCCATGATAAGACAACAATATTAAAAATATATATAACACCAAGGATGTTTGAAAGACCCATATGGAAAGCTGTCTTAGTTAGGGTTTCGGTTTTTGTGATAAACAAATACCATGAGCAAAAGCAACTCAGAAAGGAAAGGGTTTATTTCACCTCACAGTTCCACATCACAGTCCATCATCAAGGGAAGTCAGGGCAGGAACTCAAGGCAGAAATCTGGAGAATCTGGAGACAGGCGCTGATGCAGAGGCCACGGAGGGGCGCTGCTTACTGGCTTGCTCCACATGACTTGCTCAGCCTGCTTTACCACACAAGAGGAGCCTCAGTGGGCTGAGCCCTGGCACATCAACTACTAATTACAAAAATACCCTCTGGCTTGCTTACAGGCCAATCTTATGAAGGTATTTTTCTCAATTTAGAGTGCCTCTTCCCAGCTGACTCTAGTTTAGGTCAAGGTGACATAAAAATAACCAAACGCAGAAGCATACTACTACAAAAGATATGTACATGTATGTGTATGTATATATACTAAATATGTATGTGTACATACATACAAACATACACATGCACAAACACATACACACACATTATAAAGGAGACTAACTAGAGTTACGTTACACAGAAGCCATAGACAAAAAGCCCAGTACCAGGTAGGTATTGAATACCTCCCTTCAAGTTGTTAGTCAGAGGTGTCCTAGAGACCGTCCCTTCAAAAAGAAATACAGGCTATTGTCATTGTTTTTCCCACCAGCACTTGGTGGAAAAACACCACACAGATTGGTCGCAGGACATAGAGAAATCAAGTTGGTACTAAGCAGAAGCTTCCTCCCTAGGAAGAAAAATTCATCAACAGTCACAAATGCTGGCATTTGTGAATCATGTGGACTACAATAATGATAGACACGGCACAATAGCATTCCCATGGGTGCAATAGTGGCACATATGTTATGGGTGTAACCACCCACTTCCATGTTGTATTTAAGGCCCACTCCACAGCTTACAGTTGCTGTAAAACTGGCCAAGAACCCACAGTTGGGGAGTTCACAAAGGTGAATCTACTATCATTCTGCTAAATGGACACAGTATCACACTCCCCTCCAAATTTGTTTCTCTCTACCCATAGTAAAGCTTTCAGATCTTATCCAAGAAGTTCCCTTGTACAGAAGATTAATGAAAATATCACAACTGGCCCAAGCACAAAGTATCTGTGGAGTGCTCAGCCACAGATGAGACATTGCTCTCTCTCTCTCTCTCTCTCTCTCTCTCTCTCTCTCTCTCTCTCTCTCTCTCACACACACACACACACACACACACACACACACAATCAGGGACCATGGTAGGAAAGAGGGGGAAGGATAATAAAGAGTCAGGGGCCTAGGAGGACCAGAGCAAGGACCAACACAAGGTCATCTAGATATGTTAGGCCCGATGTATTTATGAATTCAGAACAGCTGTGGTCGCCTGCACACCATCAATCCAGTCAGTTTTGCAGCATGGCAAGGGAAGTGTTTCACAAGCCCCCATCCCCTAACTAAGGGACTATTAAAAGTTAACTTCTGGGAGGGGGAGAGTCAGTTTCCCTTAAGGGCATGGCCCCTAGTGGGTCGACCACACTCCAGTGCATGGCCCATTGACCATGAGTACATTGACAGCACAAATGGATCAACAGGTTATTTTAAAATTTTTATAAATACGAAGTTGGGGGAGATGGAAGGTGGGAGTAGACGTGAGGAAGAACTGTCTTAGTTTCTATTGCTGTGAAGAGACACTATGACCATGGCACTCTTACAAAGAAAATATTTAATTGTGGTGGCTCTCTTTCAGTTCAGAGGTTCAGTTCATTATCATCATCACAGGGAATATGACAGCAGGCAGGCAGATGTGGTACCAGAGTATCTAAGAGACCTGCACCATGCAGGTAACAGGAGTCAGCTGACTGTCACATTGATGAAGCTTGAGAAAAGAGACTTTAAAGCCTGCCCCCACAGTGACACATTTCCTCCAACAAGACCAAACCACACGTACTCCAACAAGATCACACCCCCTAATAGTGCCATTCCCTTTGGGGTCCATTTTCTTTCAAACCACAACAAGAACTAAAGGGTAAACATGATCAAAAACATTGTATGATATTCTAAAGAATTAATAATAATTTAAGTATGTACTTTCATTAATCTATTTTCATTATGACAATAAAGTACCTAAAGTTGGATAGCTTCATAATGAAAGAGGTTTGCTTGATTCCCAGTTTTGAAAGCTGGAAGTTCAAAATCAGGTGGCCCATTTGGACAAGTCTGGACTATGGTGACAGCCTAACAACAATGGTAACAGGAGCACGTTTAAGAGAGATCCCAGCACTAGACAGAGAGCCGAGGGCAGCTCATGGGCCAGCCTTAGACTTTCTTAATAACCCACTCAAACAACAACAGACTCAGAGTCCACAGGGGCTATCTTGTGAATTTCTTCCAAGGGCATGTCCTCAACAACCTAAGGGCCTGTCACTAGGCTCCACCTCTTAAAAGTCCCACCACTTCTACACTGCCAAACTAAGGATCAAGTCTCCAACATATGAACCTCTGGAAGAAAAAAACTACATTCAAACCATAGGTGTGTTCTTGTGTTTAAATTTAAATAAGTTCTTAATTTCAAATTTATCAAAGGCATTCTTAAATAGTACAATCTTTTGGGATGTGTTCATCAGGTAGAGAACACTTTGACTGCCAACAGAGTCTATTCCTATGGTCTTGATCTGTGCTGAAGCTCCTACCACCAACTTTAAACCATAAATACCAACAGGGGAAAAGTCCCACTGAATAAGGTTTAAACCTGAAAAGTTTCCAAGCATCCTGCCGGCAAGAAGTCGCAAGCCAGATGGCCATGTCTACAACAGATAGAAGACAGGCAAGTCCTAGCTCTGACGTCACTGGCTCTTCAACATCTCCAGCATGCCCAGCTCAGAGCCCAATCTGCAGCAAGCATTCATAATCCAGAGGCATCCTACTGAAACATCTGGAATTACTGCCCTCTCTGAGTTGCATTTAGTCCTTTGTTCAGTAGTGACTAGTGAGCTCCAGGAACGTCAAACTCAATATTCCTGTCTAGATCTCGTATAATGGGTACTGCCCAGAAGAGTTCCAAAACTTTCTCTGTGAGTTCCCTTGATGGCACCCAACTGCTTACCTTCAGGGGCATGCATACCTTAGCTATGATAAAGGATTAGGGAAAAAAGCAGTGCAAGATGGGCTACAGGCTACTGGGAGAATCAAGGGACAAATCCATTGTAACACCGACAGATTAGACAGGTGAGTACATCTTCTTCAGTGTAAGCCTCCATCCTGGTGACAAGAGCACATGATCTATTTTTGAAAACCCCATTAACCCAAAACTTTAAGCTTCCTAAAGAGACCTACAGAAATATGAACCTTAAGATGAACAGTTTCTCAGTGGGTTATTATTGGCTTGATTAATGAGGTGCTTGTTAAGGTAGCTATGTGAAACTGCAGTTGGTGGTACACACCTAAAATTCCAGCACTCAGGAGACTGAGGCAGAGGCTCAGGAGTCAAGGCCAACCTAGGCTATAAAGAAAGACATTATTTAAAAAAAGAAAAGCAGATAATTTAGCAACCGTTTAATCAAAAGGGATTATGGAAGACATTAATAAGAATAAGAAATGAGGTTGCCCTGAACATGATGACTCACACCTATAATCCCAACACTGAGGAGGCTGATGCAGATTTACCATGAGTTCTAAGCCAGCCTCAGCTACAGAATGAAACCATGTCTCTTTAAAAAACAAAAAAGGAGAAAAAATAAAAAGAGAGAAGAAAGAGAAAAGACAAGATGACTACTATAATCTAAACATGGTCTCTGTGCCTATACCACTGAAAACGTAGTCCCCAGAACAAGTCCCGAAAGGAGGTGGAGCATCTTTAGGTCATTAGGGCACACCCTCACCTGGTTCTCCCCTTCCGGCTCTCCTTCCTGACCACAATTAAAGTGATTTGTTTTTTTCTTGGGTTTTCAAGACAGGGTTCTTCTGTGTAGCCCTGGCTGTCATGGAACTCTCCTGTAGCTGCTAGTCTCAAACTCACAGAGGTCCTCCTGCCTCTACCTCCCAAGTGCTGGGATTAAAGGTGTGTGTCACACTGAAGGGATTCACTTTACCATGAGCTCCCACCATGCCGTGCAGCCTCATCACAAAACTAAAGCTATGGCGCAACCAGATTTGGGGCTGGGGCCTCCAACACTATCATCAAGAAAAATCTATTTCCAGCTTATAACTGAAACGTCGCAGGTATTTTACCAACACAAAGCTGACGAACATAGCACGATTCAGTATACTCCAGGTGGGCTAACTCCTAAGACTCCCTCCCTCAGCAACACTGCCAGTCCCCAGGACTAGCTCAGGCACCAGACAATAGGAACAGTCGGCCTCAGAGGACGAACTTAGTGAGCTAAATAAATTATTAATCCCCTAAAAGGACTTCAGGATAAAATAATAATGGCTTCTCTACCCAGAAAGCTTTTACTATTGAACATGTTTGCACATCAGGCATCTCACGTTGCGTCCATAATGGCCCCAGGAGAAGCACAGGCCAGGCAATTCCATCTGCCTTTCCTCAGAACAGAAACATACTCAGGGAATGGACCCAGGAACCAGCTCCCTTGAACAAGAAGAAATATCTACTCCAAAGTGTCTACACTACTACAAACTGTATTCAAAACTGCTTTCTTCATCAACTTCATTTACTGTATTTACCTTTTGCCTTATTCAAAAAAAAAAAAGTGGAGCATACTGGGATCTTTTTCTCGTAATAGCAGAAAAGGCTTGATTTTTTTTTCCCATGTGGATACAGTTAAAAATAAAAAAGACAGACTACCATGCCTTTGTAATATCTGCCCAGAAAACTGCCAAAAATGTACCGCTTCATTTCCAGGCAGTGAAGAAACACAACAAAGTAGAAAATGGGTCAAATAATTTCCAAAGAAACAGCTAAATCAGAAATTTCCCTCTCTTAAAACTTTCCTATCGTTAAATACATATTACAAGAGACACAAATTAAGACAGAAAAGGATTCCTTGAAGAGAAGTGGTACCAGAACAAAGCCCACTGTCAGACAGCAAGAATGAAGAAGAACTGCTTTATATATCACAAAGTATTGGAGGCAGTATTACCCCAACCACCCGAAAGCAGTCCACATACAAACCCAACCCTCAGGTCTGGGACAGACAGAAATGGTTCAATTGAGGCATCACATAGAGTCAAGCTTAGGCAAAACCATGCCAATCTGAGAAAGGCAGAAAAGCATTTCGATACAGCTCTGTAACATGGGCCTCGCCTAGTGGCAAAAGCCACCCCTGCCCCAAAAGATGCAAGACTGTATTCTAAACAGCAAAGCCCATGGCAAATACTTAGCTAATGAAACAGCTCAGCTGGCCACACAGATGAGCTCACAAAGGTTCTCTCCCATTCATACCCCCCTGCCTACTATGGATCATATACTGACAAAGCACTTCCCATTTTGTTTTGGATCCACAAAGGGCTAAAACCTAAAGCTAGAGAAGTCCTGAGAAGCAAGCCCAGGTACAACAACTTTATTCTGTTTATCTGCATGGCCACAGGACTGAATTACAGTGCCTTCATTAAGAACTGGGGGCTGGGGGGCTGGAGAGATGGCTCAGAGGTTAAGAGCACTGACTGTTCTTCCAAAGGTCCTGAGTTCAATTCCTAGCAACCATATGGTGGCTTACATCCATCTGTAATGGGGTCTGGTGCCCTCTTCTGGCCTGCAGGCATACATGGAAGGAATGCTGTATACATAATAAATAAATAAATTTAAAAAAAAAAAAAGAACTGGGGGCTGGAGAAATGGCTCAGTATTTAAGAGCACTGACTGCTCTTCCAGAACATCTGGGCTCAACTCCCAGCACCCACATGGCTGTTCACAACTGTCTGTAACTCCAGTTCCAGGGGACCCAACACCCTCACACAGACATACATACAGGCAAAACACCAATGCACATGAAATAAAAATAAATTTTAAAAAAGACTAAAGAAATATTGATTACCCAACAAAAACAGGTACAACAGTTACCAAGGATCTCAACTATTCCTCCAAGTAATTCTACAAATATGTCTAGCACACATAAAGAAATTAGACACCATGAAGGAAAAACAATATCCCAATATACACACTCAAGCAGAGCCATAAAGACACAGAAGTTAGAAGTATCCAATATGTCCTCAATAATAAAAATGCAAATAACCCAATTAAACAATAGGAAATATCTGAATAAACATTTCAGAAGATACACTAATGGGTAACATGCGTGTGGAAAGTTGGTCAGTATTACTAATTATAGTAATGCAAATCACATTTCAGAAACTACCTTCACTCATAATAATGGCTAATACAAAGGGAAAAAACAGAAATAACAAATGTTGGTAAGCTTATGGACAAATAAGGTACAGATTCAGATTTTCATAGATCTATGTGGATGGCATTATTCACTACAGTCAAAAGGTAAACACAACTCACATGTGTCAAGGGGCAAATGGGCACAGAAAATGTAATAAGCAAAATTATATGACGGCTAGTTTTATGTCAACTTAGTACAAGCTACAGTTTTGGAAGAGGGAACCTCATCGAGAAAATGCTCCCACCGGCTTGTCCCGTGGGCAAAATTGTAGGACATTTTCTTAATTAGTGATTGATCTGGGAGGGCATGGCCCATGGTGGGTACCACCTAGAGGTTGGTGCTATTAAGGCAGTAGGTTGAGCAAGACAGTAAGCAGCGCCCCTCCAGGATCTCTGCATCAGCTCCTGCCTCCAGGTTCCTGCCCTGTTTGAGCACCTGCCCTGACTTCCCTTAGCAATGGAGTATGTGACCTGAGAGTTATAATTAAAATAAGCCTTTCCCTTTCCAAGTTGTTTATGATCGTGGTATTTTATCACAGCAATAGAAGCCCTCAGACACTACAGAATAGAATAGTATCTAGCCTTTAACAAAGATGAAATTTTGACACATACTACAACATGGATCAACTATGAACAAGTGAGTACAACAGTCACAAAAGGACAGTACTATTATTATTATTATTATTATTCCACTCGTGTGAGACACCTAGAATACAAATTCAGAGATATAAAGTAGAATAGTGATGTTCGGAGTTGAAACAGGAATGTTATTGTTTAACTGTTTTACAAAGAGGGCGCCCCTGGAGATAGACGCCTGTGCAACAGTATGAATGCAATTAATGCCACACAACTGTACCTTAAAGTGTATGTTTAAGGAGCTGGAGAGATGGCTCAGCACCTAAGAGTGCTCACAATTCCTGCAGAGGACTTGAGTTCAAGTCCCAGCACCCAACTTGGTCAGCTCACAACAGCCCGTAACTGCAGCTCCAGGGTAGCTGGCATCTCTGGCTTCTGCACTCATTTGCATAAACCATGACATACATGTAACTAAAAATAAAAGGCTGGAGAGATGGTGTAGTGGCTGGAAGTAGTGAGTGTTCTCATAGAGGACCTGATTTTGATTCCTAGCAGCCACGTGGTGTAACTCTAGTTCCAGGCGATCTGATACCCTCTGCAGGCTCCTACATACAAAACCTCAGGCACACACATACACATTAAGTAAATATTTTTAAAATAGTGAAAATATAAAATAAAATAAACCTCTAAATACATATGCTTTGAATGGTGATCTTATGTTATATATGCTTGACAACAACAGAAAAAAAAACTGTATTTGGACTAGAGAGCTAGTTCAGCAACTAAGAGTAATAAGGACCAAAGTTCAGATCCCAGCCCCTGCAACAAGTCTGATGTCCTGTAAACACCTGTAAATCTAGACCTGAGGGTTCCCACACCCTCTCTGGCCTCCACACACGTACAAATGCACACACCCACATACGCATGTGCGCATAGACACATATACACACATAAATAAGTAAAAACAATCTTTTAAAGAAGTAACTATATATACTATCATTAAAAGCAAAAACTGGTCATTAGAAAGTATAACAAGTAATATAGTTTTTAAGCTTTTAATCTAAAATGGAAACATGACAAAATCATAGGTAAGTTTTAAGACACTAACAGAAGGACTGAAAATTAGGCCAAAAGAAGATATTCAAACCAAAGCATCTGCAGTCAAAATCATGAAAACATATGATATGGCATTTAACTGGAGTCCCAGAAGAAAAGAAGATAGCAAGGATCTAACATCCAATAATTGTGGCAGCAAAATTTCCAGATTTATGAGGACTACCACGCCCAGTATACCAGCATGGCACATCGCAGGCTGATGTGTGTTGAACTAAGTGAAATTACAGAAACATAAAGGCGGGGAGAAAACCCTTTAATGGCAGTGGAGACACATGGGTTACAAGCAGAGAAGTTACACTGACAGCTGATGGCTGACCAGTAACAAGAAAAGTACTTTGGACAATTACCTCCAATGTGCCGGAAGACAGCAATGTCAACGTTAAATTCGATATAGGGGAAACATTGAGAACAAATGTGAGAGGGGTGTCTGTGAAAACAGAAAAAGAAACACATCCAAAATCCCTCACATGTTAGCAGTGAAAAATGGCAAAAACTGGAGCAACCAATTTCAGGATTCTCAAATTTGACTAGAAGTTTGTCATAAACTGAGAAGCATTTGGTAAAGAGAAACAGTTGAATGTTCATGAATATCTACAGTGTTATATCTTTCCCCTTTCCTATTATCTCCATCCCTCTATCACAGCAGTCTCAAAAACCAACAGCTTCAAAGCCACTACAGAGAGGACAGCTGCAAAGCCCCACCCCAGAAGAGCGCCAACTGACCCAGCTCGTAGAACACGCTTATAAGGCTACCTTCATTTGACCCAACTCAGAACTCACCCAGCACACAAAGAACCTTCTTCACACGTTGTTATCAAAACTGCTGGCCTCCACTGTTTGGTTTTGTGACTACCTAAGACATTGGACAGCAGTTTGAGCAAATAATAACCTAAAAATATCCCCTAAAGCTTACAAGGAAAGCTGAGGAATGGGTTTGAAGAACCCTGACACGTTCCTAGAAAGCTAGGGTACCATATCCATCAGAGTTCAAGGTTCTACGGATGCCTGGTCAGTCCTGAGCACACATAGAGTTGACTCGGAGATGAAATACAAGTGGGAAGAAGTGAGGGCTAAGGTTAGGTTACAAACTGGCAGGTTAAAGGCTGAGACATGTGACAAAACTGCCGGCTGCAAGCGGAAAAGTCAGTAAGCAAATCAAAAACTAAAGCAGTAAGTGCTTGCGACAGCAACACATTTGGGAGAGAAAAAGAATCCAAGTTTTGGAGTTGCCACATTATAGTACTTAAAAGTAGAGTTTTCAGCCAGGCATAACGGCACATGCCTATAATCTCATTTGAGAGGTGGAAAGGGAAATTAGGAATTCAAGATCATCCTCGGGTAAAAAGATCAAGTTTGAGGGCCAGCCTAGGCTACATGAAATCCTGAGAGAGACAAAGAGAGAGAGAGAATTTTCAACAAATGACACAAGAAAGCATAGCTCATTTATGGGGGAAGCACTCACAAGAATTGCTTCTATATTGGATTTACAAGATAAAAAAATCTTAATTTATCTTAAATATGTTTAAATAACAAAAGAATCACATTAAGGATAGAAAGCCATCAAACCCACCAAAAGTTATTGTAACTGAGAAATCCCTCACACGTGTTAATAGAAAAAAATAATGTTAAGATGGCAATATTCCATGTTTTAGTCTTTATTTATTTATTGAGGCAGGCTCTCATTTTAAAGCCTTGGCTGGCCTAGAACTCACTCTGTAGACCAGGCCAGTCCCAAACTCATAGAGATCTGACTACCTCTGTCTCCTGAATGCTGGGATTAAAGGCCTGAGCCACCACACTCCCCTCTCTTTCTCCCTCTCCCTCCCTCCCCCACTCTTTCCCTCTCTCCCTCTCTCTCTCTCTCCCCCTCCCTCCCTCCGTTTTTTATTTATTTATTTTTAAAAATTTATCTTTTCTCATTTTACATGCCAAATACAGTTCCCACTCCCTCCACCTTCCCTCCCCCATTCCACCCCCCATCCACTCCTCAGAGAGGGTAAAGCTTCCCATGGGGAGCATCTCTTAGAGTATTTTGTGTTGCTATTTACAAAATAGCTGAAGTTGGACAACTTATAAAGAGCTTCTTTGACTCCTGATTCTGGTGTCTACAAACTCCAACCAGCATGAAGCCTGTATCCTGGCTATTCGGCCCCCTTAGATCTTTCCACCACCACCCCACCACCCCAGGCATGGCAGAGAAGCACAAAGGAAGCAGCCCTGAGCACAAAGGGCACACGTGAGAGAAGGAAGGAGATTCACAGGCGTCAGCGTCTCTCATAACAACTTGCCTTTTCAGCACTTCCTCTGAGAAAGTGATCCTAGATAAAAGTATTAACCCCACTGCGGACCTAATTACCTGCTGCTGGTCCCTAAGTCTTAGAGTCCACCAGCCCGCAGTACAGCAGCAAAGTCACCACCACACTAGGGACTGGCTTCAGACTAGCTGTACAGACCAACATGACCTTGAACTCCTGACCCCCTGCCTCCACTTCCCAAGTACTGGAATTATAGGTGGACACTGCCATCTTGCTTTACATGGTGAGAACCGAACCCAAAGCTCCATGAACTGTAGGCAAGCACTCTACCATCTGCACTGAGTCCCCAGGCCCCGAGACGATCTTAAGAACACACAGGCAGAGAACTCACATATTCCCGTGAACTATAGTAATCAAGGCTGTGTGAGCCAGGCTTGGTAGGAAAAGACTTTGAATCCCAGCTACTTAAGAAGCTGAAGAAGGAGGTTCACAAGTTCAAGACCCTCGTGATCAATAAGGTAAGTTCAAGGTCAACCTGGGCAACCTAGTGGACAAATGTCTCAAAACAAACAAACAAAAAAAAAACTAAAAAGAGGATGAGGAATATAATTGCTTATTAGAATGCTGAAGGCCCTAAGTTTAATCCATAAGACCACACAAACAAAATTCAGGGAAATCTTATAGAACACTGCCTGTGTTCCCTATAACTAATCTTATAGAACACGCCTATGTTCCTATAACTAATCTTATAGAACACTGCCTGTGTTCCCTATAACTAATCTTATAGAACACTCCTGTGTTCCCTATAACTAATCTTATAGAACACTCCTGTGTTCCCTATAACTAATCTTATAGAACACTGTGTTCCCTAGAACTAATCTTATAGAACACTGTGTTCCCTAGAACTAATCTTATAGAACACTGCCTATGTTTTCCTTCTAACAGTTTGTCCATGTTTTAAACTGAGGTGTTTGATCCATGTGTGAGCTGTATGAATATAAGATATAAGGGCATATAGAGCAACAGAATTAAAAGTCCGGAAATAAACTCAATGTTAGAGTTAACTGACATTTTTATAGCAGCACTCAGAGCATTCAGTAGGGAGTGGTCTCTTCAACAACTAGTACTAGACACTGTATTCAACTAGATAACATACAAAAACCCAAAAAAACAAACAGCCAAGCCCCCCCCCATGGTCCAAATTAAAATTGGACTAGGATGAGGGTGTGAGAATGAGATAGCTGGCCACACCCCTCATCTGTCACGTGGTGGTGAGGGCAGGGCGAGGGAAAGATGCCCTCCACCCCCCAACACCTAAGGCAGGGGGAAAGCTGACCCTGAGGTCACAAGAACTTAAGAACGAGAGAGTTGCTTCTGTCCCCCGCAGCTGCAACACTCAGGAGAGCAGGCCCTGCACCTGGGCAGCACAACAGAGCCAGTCCTGTTGGCAGAGGTGTGGGTGAGCCAGCCCTGAAGTTGTGAGCATGGAAGAGCTCATCTGTCCTGTGATGGCATGGGCGAGGGAGTGGGGGGAGGCCTTCCCCAATCCCAAACTCCGCCCATTGATGCCTAAGCAGTTGGGAGATCATGCCCTGAGGTCATTAAGAGCTGTAGCTGGCCCTGTCCTTCCCCAGCTGCAGCCCTGTAGCCCCTACACCATGCCTGGGCAACACAGTAGAGCTGGCCTGAAGGTGTAAGTTTGGGAGAGCTGACCCATGGGCTGTGAAAGCAGGAGACTGGCCCCGCCCCTAGCTCACAGCTGCAAGGGATGAAGTAGCCAGGGCAATACTGGAGAGCGCATCCTGGTGGTGAGGACAGGGAGAGCTGACTGGCTGATCAACCTTGCAACTACCCAGGCCCAGCATCAGGGATATCCAGCCCATCTGTGATCTGCTGGAGCTGGTCCTGCCTGCAGATCCCAAGTTGCAGGAACTCCACAACACAGGGCAATAGGAAAACCAAGAGGAGTCCCAGTAAGGGCCCAGCATCGATAGTGTAGCAGAAGCCAGAGGCCTCGAACCTGACCAATGACCCTTTGCAGTGAACACTTGCACGTCAAGCTATGTGGATAAAAGGATTTACTGCAAGACTCACCGTGTCGCACTACAGCTTCTATGATGAGACTGCTTTTTCCTTTTCATTTTCTGTTTGTTTTTGTTTCTTTTCTCCTTTTATTTTTCTCTTAAATTTTATTTAATTTTATTTAGGGGATCAGGGAGCCTGCAAGGGCAGAGGGCGGATACGAAGGGACAGAGAAATGAATGGGATGGAGATGAATGATGTGAAAGACACAAAGAATAAACAAAAAGAAAATTTAAAAAAAAACAATCAACCAAAATGGGCTAGGACAAGTTGAAGAGGGGGGAATGTAACAGAATATATTGTATAACTTTTTATAATGGGCTAGGGGTCTGAACAGAGAGCTCTCAACAGAAGAATTAAAAAAAATGGCTAAGAAACACCTGAAAAAGTGTTTGTCATTCTTAGCAATTAGGGAAACGTAAATTAAAACAACTTTGAGATTTTGCCTCATCCCAGTCATAATGGCTAAGATCGGCAAAACAACTGACAAGTGCTGGCAAGGGTGGGAAAGGAGACCCTCTTTCACCGTAGGCAGTGCTGGATAGGATGTAGGAAAGGAGACCCTCTTTCACCGTAGGCAGTGCTGGATAGGATGTAGGAAAGGAGACCCTCTTTCACCGTAGGCAGTGCTGGCAAGGGTGTGGGGCTAGTGGAGAGGGCTCTGGTGAGGCCGCAGTAAGAGGACAGACTCCACTTTTAGAGTGGGTGACAGGAGTTGAGCAGAGTCTCTGGGTCGGGGTAGACATTAGAGCGAACAGTTCCCAGTGTGTCTGTCGCAAGCGCGAGAGTGAGAGCTGCTTTCTAGAAGGACTCTGACCTTTAAGAATCATTATGGAAAGCAGTAAAGAATCTTTGTGGAAAGCACTGATTGCTTTCCGTGATGTGTAGAATTATTTTTCTGAATGGGCGTTACAGCCTTGGCATGACCTTGGTCACAGAGCCTCTGGCACACCTGAGGCTCTTGGATTACTGCGCATTACAAGGATACACAGTAAAGGACTGACGTCATGAGGGCATGAGATGCTTTCCTTGGAGAGACATACAGATTAAATTAGGGACTTTGGTATGAGAAAATACCCAAAAAACAACTTTGTATAAAAATTAATAAATATGCCTTTGTATGGCTGTTCTGGGTTCAGTTCATCATGAGTTGACCTGCTGCCACACAGGCCTTAACATTTCATCTCGGAGTGACCTCTTTCTTTGACTGACCCACACAACACAGAGCACCCCAACAGATAAAGCATTGGACAGCCAGTTCTCCAGAGAAAACGTACAAATGGTTAATAAGTACATGGAAGGGTATTCACTACCATCAGTCATCAGAGAATGCTAATTCATGCCATAAAGTGAGATACCGCCTCCGACCCTCTCGGATATTATGATTTAAAAAACTGGAAAATAAAAAAAGTTCAAGTGGCTATGGAGAACCTGGAACCTCATACACTGCTGATGGGGATGTAAAATGGTGTAGAATTTCTGAAAAACACTTTAGAAGCTCATCAAAAACAACTAAACAAAGATCTGACCCAGAAACCTTACTCCTAGATGTTAATCCAAAAAAACTAAGAAAAAAAAAAAAACGTGTACATGGTCAGTCATAATAGACTCATAAGTCTCAGAATATAAAAAAGAAAAAGCAAAAGAGAAAATAATCCAAATGTCCACCTAGGGGTAACTGGACACATAAAATACCTTGGCTATAAACCAAGGATTGACACACTACGACACACTACAGCATGAAAGAAGTTTTAAAATACTGCACTGAATGAAAGAAAATGGGCACACAAGGCCACATGTCATACGATTCCATTCAGGCAAAATGTCTCTAGTGGTCACATCTTTCGAGACATAAAATAAGCTAAAAGAGCCAATGATGGGAGGGAAAAAGAACAAGAAGTTACTATTAACGTGCGAGAAGTTTGGGGGGGTTGTTGTTATTTGTTGTTGTTGTTGTTGTTGTTGTTGTTTGAGACAGGGTTTCTCTGTGCAGCCCTGGCTGTCCGGTAGACCCGGCTGGCTCTGCCTCCCGAGTGCTACATTAAAGGTCTTTGCCACCACACCCAGTTTTCCTAGAGATGATGAAAAGATTCAAGAATTATGGAGTGATGACGGTTGAATACACTATAAATACGCCAAAGCCGATGAATTCTGTCGGTTATACCAAAAACGTTTTGATTAACTGGAAAACAGTGAAATAAAAATATTTTTAGGGAAAATCTGAAGTAGTAAACAGCAGCTGAGCTGAACTGAGAGCATCTACAGAAGACTCCGCACAGGGGAACAGTCCTAGAAGGAAGTGAGACACCAGAGGACAGGGAAGAGCAAGGCGACACCAAGGTGAATCAAAGCTTTAGGGAGATCTGAGCGGTGGTGGTGTAGGCCTTTAATCCCAGCACTTGGGAGGCAGAGGCAGGCGGATCTCTGAGTTCGAGGCCAGCCTGGTCTACAAGAGCTAGTTCCAGGACAGGCTCCAAAGCTACAGAGAAACCCTGTCTCGAAATAAAATTAAAACAAAAAAAAGTTTAAACGAGGTAAAGGGTGTCACATTATCTAGAGGGCCTATCACACACTATCTGACCACGATAACTACTAAAAGGAAACTAGAACAGAGCTCCCAGTATATGAGAGAGGCTGGGGAAAACCAAATGATGTTTTTCAAAATCACAATATCAATTCTAAATGGGAGAAAAAACAACACTGAAAATGTAATGTAAGATAAATACACAGGACTATGAAATTAAATTCAAATATGTCAGTAATTACATTTAATGTAAATAAACTGAATGTTCCAAGAAAAGACAAAAATTGTCAAATTAGATGAAAAAAAAATCTAACCAACTCCTTCCTTCCAAGGGAGATATTTAAAATCTCAGAGCATCAACAAAGATGTTTTGTAGCTATGAGACTAAAATGATCATGTCTGGCTATATGAACACAATACATGCCCACCATAAAGGCAAACACTGGACTAGAGATGAGCAAGACCATAAAAGCAGATCATTAAGACCAAGTGAGCTAAGTGTGCTGCCGCTCATGGGCGGCAGAGCAGCAGGGCAGGATGGGCTAAGGCCAGCCTGTACTTCATAAGACTCGGCCTCAAAAGTGAAAAAAAAAAAAAAACCAATTTTAAATCTGCATGTTCCTAATAATATGGCCTCAAATATTATATATACATATATGTATGTATATATGTATATGTAACACCTCTTCATGGAGAAATAGGGCCATCCATAATAATAATGAGATCATCTTGGTAACAGATATAACCAGACTTAAACTAATAAGAAAACAGCTATGATTAATATGTTTACAACTTAGTTAAATATAATGTGTAACACTTTGAACTTAATTTTTTCAAATATACAGGAATGTCTTTCAAAAAATGTATTAGCAAATTTCAAAGGATAAAACTCATAGAAAGTAAGATTTTATTTTGGTTTGGTTTGGTTTTTCAAGACAGGATTTTGATGTAGCCCTGGCTGTCCTAAAACTCACTCTGTAGACCACGCTGGCCTTGAACTCACAGAAGGCTGTCTGCCTCTTCCTCCTGGGTGTTGGGATTAAAGGCGCACGCCACCACACCTGACTGAAAGTGAACAATTAACTATCTGGAAAACAAAATAAGAAAATATTGTGTCGGGAATGTCTCAATAGTGTTATGAATTACCTGTCAGTCAAAGGAAAAAATAATAATGGAAATTATAAAACATATAAAAACAAATCAAACTCTGTAAGATACAGTGGAAGTATTATCTACTAGGAAATATATCACCTTATGCACATATATTAGAAAAAAGGAAAACTACGGATTACTTAAGTATACATCTCAGATTAGAAGACAAAAGGAAGAACTGGAATCCAGCCATACATCACAAGAACAAGGTGGCACCACGGTTATGGTCCACAGTGGCAAGATTATTCAGATTTTTTCATTCTGCTTTTAATGCTGTTTTTATTCATAATACTTTAAGATTATGAAAATATTTTTAGTAATTAATATTCTACTGACCTCCCTCTTCATGAGGTCAACCAGTTAATAAATGGCAAGAACGTGGCAGGCTCTGAACAGCCATTTTGTCTGAGTAATACAAGCCCACAACACCTTATATGTCTTTCTGTCTCTATTCAAATGCCCGGAAACAATTGACAGATAGGTATATAAAAAGATTTACAAAGACAGGAAGTGATGGAAATGGCCAGCTTTTTCCCAAATATCAAGGGAGTGTCTCATATACACACATCTATAAATAGAATCTATATTGTACTTTAATGAATAATTTAAAAGTACTTTGCAAACAGGGTTAAGAAAACAGGAACCTAAATGCTCAAAAATCAATGCTTCTCTCCTATTCCAACCCGGCACATTATAGGAACAGACATTTAAATTAGACGGTATTGTTTGGAAATGTTGCAAGCTAGATAGAAAGGTATCAAAAGGTTTAAAAAACTTTGGCCTCAATACATGATAATTCTGTATAGAATATTTACCAAAGCTTACATACTGCAGAAAGTAAATTAAATTTTTAGTTATAAGAAAGTTGTTCAATAAACTAGAATATCTACTGGAATAGCATGTAGCCATTTATAACCATATTTCAGAAGGTTACCCATGATAGGGTAGAAGTTATGATTTAGAAGAAATTTACTCATTTGTTTGTTTGTTTTTTTGGAGTGGCAGAAAGAACACATGATCGCACGAATGCTAAACATACATTATACCACTAAAGCTACAATCCCAGGCCTAAAGGGAAAAAATTATCCATGGACTATGTTATGGAATGAATCGCAACTACTTTAAGAATGCCTGGCATATCATACACCACAGAGAGGGAGAGGGTGAAAGGGAGAGAGTGAAAAGTGTTGGGTATCTTTTGATGATTATCTACTTTTCTTCTTGTTTAGTTTTTCTGTACAAAGCATCCGTATTACTTTATAGGTAGGAAAATGTTTCTTAAATATAAACTACCTCAAACAGATTGACTCCAGCAACCCAAATGTATTTGTAGTGGGTCTAACTAGGGGGCGGGTGCCAGCAGACGTCTGCACATTCGTTTTCTATAGCTGTATAGGCTGTGACAAACTTAGAAGCTCAAACAATATACCCGTATCATCTCACCACCTTTGTGAGTCACGAGCCTATGCAGGCTTAACTGATCCTCATGTAGGGACTCGCAAGGTTGCTGGTCAGGCTGCTCTCTCACCTGAAGATGGAACCCACGTGTGTGCTGGGCTGGGGGTCTGTTTAAGTAATTAACAGTTTTTGTTTCCCTGAACTAAGTATTCCCTGCTTCTGACTATTGGTTCTGAGTCCACCAGGAGGTGGACTCGGGAGGCTCTAATGCATCCATCCCTAGCTTTCCTACCTACTTCATCAAGTCAAAAAAAAAAAAAAAAAAGAGCCTACAAATCAAATCCCCAACAAGATAGTATTCTATAATACAACACGAAAGGGACACTGTCACCTTGGCCATATTCTGTGGTCTAGAAGAAAGTCACAGGCTCTACCCACATTCACCAAAAGGGATTTTTTTTTCCTTTTGGGGATGAGTGGCCCACCTTAACTACATCCAGCTTTTTGTAAAGAGCTCAGGCAAAGGAGGGAAGTATGTGCTTGTATCTGAAGCTCTCCGCTCAGCTGACCACAAAGAAAAGAGCCCTGCTCTGTGCATTGCAAAGGCAGGACAGCGCTGTAAGCGAGAGCTCACTAAGGGTCAGAGTGAACACGGAGAATACCAACAAGAAGTCCAGAAGGGGTACTCACCTTGAAAGAAGATTAAGATATAGATATAGGGAAAGAGAAAGGAGCACTTCTCTCTATAGAAGTGCAGCATGCCCAGGACAAGTTTTAGAAAGAGAAAGAATGGTGTTCCCTGAAGGTCCAAATGTAAACCCTGGGTTTAGTCCCCAGGTAATGGTACCAGGAGGTGATGTGGTGGTGAGCCCACACAGTGCATTGTGAGACCAGGGTTTCTGGTTCTCAATTGGGAAACATGGCACTGGCTTGATGTGGCAAATTCTAACACCATTATATACTTACCTATCACAGGCCCAAACCCAAGGGACTTCTTGGGATTAAACCTCCAAAATCATGAATCAAAGTAAATCTCTCTCTGCTGCATACGGAGTTGTCACACTCAGCATAGAGATGCCAAGCTGACTGACTCACGAGGTTGTGCATAAAACCACAAATCACAGAGGAGGTTCAGCTTCACATTCATTGGTCTCTTATAACCAAAAATCTGAGAGACCTAATACCTTGAGAGCAACACATTAAGGGTTTGGGTGCCCCCATAACACCAACATCCTTTAGTCTTTTCAGCATGGTGAATATTGCTAATATTTCCCAGGGTTCAGACTTCCTAAACTTGATGTGAACTATTCCACTCACTAGCAGCCCTTCCAGTTGACTGTCCAGCTAAAAGTTCCAGGTTCTCCAAGAAACAGACCCAGAGCATCCAAGGAACTTTGACACAGGTGTGCGGATGCACGCCTACCCAGCATGTGGGAGGCTGAGGCAGAGAGAGTATAAGTTTAAGTCCAACCTCGACTACATAGCAAGACATCAAAGAAAGGTAATTTTATCAACTTCTGAAGTATAAAGTATATTCCCCTTCAAAAACTCTTCCAGAGAGGGCAAAGCACCAGCCACCCTGACACTAAACCTGAAGTGGGCAATGCAGGAGAAGCTCATCACTGGCCGGTACCCCCTCTGAGCATGTGTGATGACCCTAAATGAAATATTAGTATGACTCCAATAATACGGTTTAGTGTGGTACATCAGGACAAAGAAAGTGTATCCCAGGAAAATTAACAATAACTTCAAAGTTAAAGATCTAAGCTCTTATTTCAATGTAAATGTAACAAAGAAAAACCACAAAATTATCTAAATAAATATATTTAAAACATTTAATAAAATGTATTTTTTGTTTCTGGCATAGGGTCTCACTGTGTAGTCCAGGTTGGTCTCAAACTCCTTCTTGTCTCAGTCTCCTGAGGGCTAGGATTACACGCATCTGTCATGATGCTGAGTTGACTTTTTAAAAAAAGTTTTCACTGAACTTTTAGTAGATGAGACAATCCATAACCTAATAAAAGGAATCTACTAAAATACAAAAGCAAGGTTCATAACTAAAGCTCTAACAGGGTTATTCTTAAAGTGGAAATCAATACAAGAATAATCTTACCTAATTTCTAGGAGCTTCGCCTAGTATTCCATATAAAGTAAATAAAACAAAAAATAAACTACTTAAGGACTATAAAGAAAGAGATTATCATTATGTTGAAACATACCACACACACACAAAAAAAGATTATGCATAGTGCTGCATGCCTTTAATCCCAGCACTCAAGAGGGATAGGCAGATGGATCTCTGAGTTCAAGACCAGTCTGGTCTACAGGGTGAGTTCCACGACAGCCAGGGCCACACAGAGAAATCCTGTCTTAAGCAAAAACAAAAGAAAAACAAACCAGAAATTCACCCACACCATGTGAGAAACTCAGCGTTTCAAAAGCAGCATTGCAGATCACTGGGGATGGGTGGTAATAAATGGTAATAGCACTATTAGTTAGGCATTTGAAATAAAATTCGAAAAGCAAATCTCTATCTCACAATCCATACAAAAATTAATTCCAAGTAAAATATAAAAGCCAAATATTTCAACATTTTAAAAGACTGTCTTATGGTCTTGAAGTTACACAGATTTCTCAAATAAGAGCCAATAACTACAAGTTGTAAAGAAAAGATTGATGAATTCGACTTTATTAGAATTAAATATCTATTCATCAGATCAATATCTTTTTAAAGAATAAGGAATGGGACAAAAGTAGAATCAAAAATATTATAAAGAACTTCAGGAAAGGTACAAGAAGGACATAAACCAGACATAAGTAGATGAGCAAGGTAAGATTACAACTGATAGGAAAGACAATCCATGCAGTGAAAGATGGAGGAGGGGTAGGGTAGTAAAGGTCCTCAGACTCACTGGTGATCAAGGAAATGCAAATTAGAACAGTAAGTTATTGCCTACCTACCTGATTGGCAACAAAATACCTAAAGATTGAAGAATTCCCGTGGCTGGGAACCAAGTTTTTGAAAGTAACTGACAACAAGGAGGCTGTGAGCCCCAGTCTGTGTGGTGTTTACAGGCACGCTCCCCGGGGCCCAGAGCAGAGCGAAGGAGAGCCAGCGGAGCATGAAGACCAGCAGAACAGAGGCTGAGTGAGCTGCTAGGGGGAGAAAGAAAGTGAAATTCGGGTCAGATACGGCGGCGAGTATGCATCGAAATCTTGTTTACTTGGAACAAACTCCCAAACAGTGGGGATCACCTTATCTTCTA
The DNA here is from genome assembly GCF_014885135.2 of Alexandromys fortis. Taxonomy (NCBI): domain Eukaryota; kingdom Metazoa; phylum Chordata; class Mammalia; order Rodentia; family Cricetidae; genus Alexandromys; species Alexandromys fortis. The sequence continues at coordinate 6,649,328 of NW_026067892.1, read as the reverse complement.
GGGCCAACCTGACTATGTGATGTCCCCTGAAACATTTCAGCTAAGAAGGCTGAAAGCCGAGACCCAAGCTGCATTGGTTTCCTAATGCTGCTACCATGGATTCCCACAAACGTATTAGCTTAAAAAAAAAAAAATCACCCTTTGCTACCCAACAGTTAGAGGTCAGCAGACAAATATGGGTCCCACTGGGCTAAAATTAGGGGCCAAGATCCTTTCTGAGACCCTTTTCTTGCCCTTTTCAGAGGCTGCTAAACCTTTGGCATGTCCTGTTTTGTCGTCAAAGCTAGCGCTGGCGTCTAAAACCCTCGCCTCTCGTCACTCTTACACTGGTTCTTCTGCCCTCCTCTTCCATCTTTAAGGAGGCTTGTGATCATTGTGAGCCTGTCCGGACAACCCAGCATCACCTCCCTATTTTGAAACCAATTGATGATCAACCTTTTTCTATCTGTGATCCTAATTCTCCTGCCAAGCACCATAACACATCACAGGCTCTGGGGATGAGGGCACAGTTTCAGGAAGCCATCCCATCATTCTACACACCACACAACCCCTCTCCAACTCACCCCCTACATCCCACCGGAATCCCAACTCCTTGGTAATCCTCATACACATGTCCTCCCGCTTCCGTATCAACACTCTGTTTTCCAATTACACTGACCTTCTCACCTTTTTCTAATCCATCTGTGCCAGACTTATGACTCGTCCTTTAGGGCTTACCCCAAAGGCTGCTTCCTCCCTGATGCTTTCTGATGCTCCCAGCTTATCATCCCACAGCACACTCAGCGGGCTATGCATCCCAACCGTATCACGGTGTAGGCACTTGCAGCCATCTGTTTACATGCTCTTCCTCGGGCCAAATGGTGGACACTTCTAGGACAAGAACTCTGTTTCCCTTCCCCAAGGGACTCCCACATCACAGCACAGGATTCAGCAAGAAATGGGTCCTTGTTTTAAGTATCTCACAGTACTCCTGGAACCCGGATGAAAAAGGAGGGGGCATCCCTTAAGTTTCCGCCATAAAAGAAACGCCGTAAGAAACGTAGGCCAGACCTCTAGTTCAGGTACTTATCCCACTAACAGAACTATCCACTCAGCTTGATGTACAACTTCCTGCCATGCGAAGGAACTTTTGCAAGTGGCACATACCATTTTTTATTGCTAACCTATGGAACAACTCTAAAGTAACCAACAAAATTACCCACAAGAGAAATAAAGACTTTATTGTTTACATTCCTCAAAATTATACACACAAAAGTAGACACTGCTTCAACATAAAATGAATGCCTGACAATCACCTTCCCTGGAAAGAGGCTAAGAAGTGTGAGGGTGTACCAAGTGGCCCTGTTTAAGGACAAGCTGCCCTGCAAGCAGACACCTGTGCACACTGCAATCAAGGGTTCTTTTCGTTTGATGGTAGTTATTAAGAAAACAGACACTTGTTTAATTTCAGTGCTCATTACTTGATGTCCACAGCCATAAAACTCCCCACAGGGAGAGAAAAAGAAAAATAACTCTTTTTCAAAGGAGAAATTAATTTGATTTAAAGGCATCTCTCATCCAAGTTCAACAAAGCTAGCCTGTCCATTTTTTCTTTAGTAATATGAATCCCGAAATTATTTCTAACATAATTCCCAATCCCACTCTCACTGAAATGAAAGTTTGAAGGAAAGCCTAGGCGGTGAGGGAAAAATACTGATTCAGTACCATGGACAGTGGACCCGCAACTTGCCAGTCACAGGCTCAGAGCTGTCCCAAGATTTCAGCATTTCAGCAAAGGCCTAGGGGTAGACAATTTCAACGTGTGAGCAGGTTATTTTTATTATATTCCAAAACACCACCCTCCTCCACCAATGGGAAATACAGCATACATCTATACCAATCTGCTCCACTTATCCCCTTCACAATAAAGCCCTGAGGTTTCTGTGCAAACAGAAATGTCTTTGCCCCTGACACATCAGTACAGTGCCAGATCTCACTGAAACTTATACAGAATCCACCTTCAACTGTCGGGACTGTTTCAAGGACCTCATGGGGCTTTTACAATTTACACATGCAGCATGCTCTCTGGTATCCAACAAGACCAAAAGGACAGCCTCTTCAAGACAGCTAACAAGGCCTGGCACGGTGACACACGCCTAAGCTCATCGTTTGGAACGCTGATACAGGGAGATCTCAAGTTTCAGACATGTCTAACCTGTGTCCCAGAAGCCACATGAGGCCACGAATAGCCATGAATGTAGCTACATGAATTTAGCTAACACAATATCATAAACTTAAAAACATTATAATATTTTCAGCAATTATTTTGTAACTCAGTTTTGCATGCAAACTTTGTAGATGATAATATTGTCTCACAGTGACATCCTTGGAACTGGGCTGCAGAACAAGATCCTGACTAAAAAAAAAAAGACAAGATGTAATCATGTCTTGTATATTGTATGTTGTGTGCCTTTTTCTTATAAAAAGTTGTAAAAAAATCATAAATCTGTGTGAATTTTCTTCTACCTACAAATGAGCATCACGGTGGTAACACCAGCTCTGAATTCCAGATACAGTGTCCAATCTTCTCAGTTATAAAGACCCTATTTCTAACAAATTCATTTTACTGTGTGTGTGTGCCCACGCATGTGCAAACACGCATACCACAGTGTTCCTGCAGCGGTCAGAGGACAACTCCTTCCACCATGGTTTCCAGGGACTGAACTCAGATCATCTGGCTTGCAAGGCCCATTCTAAGCCACCCCACCAGCCTGGAGACGTTTTTCCCAAAACTTTATAATATTAAGGTCTAACTATCTGCATGCTGTGATATGAACTCCAAAGCAGGTGCGCTGCATTAACAATGGCACCCACACACACGTGAAAGCAGCGTGGCTGGAAACGGAAGGCCTCAGGTGAACAACATCTGAACTCCCAGCTAGAAGCCCCAGCTTGCTAGAGCATCTCATATCTCGAGCCATCGTGCAGAGCTTCTCCAGCCCCTCTGACGCTCCAGCTATCTCCAGCGAGCACTACTCTGTACACACAAAATGGGCATCTCGGATGCTAGATAATAAACTGCCCTTGTTGTGGGGACTGAGGGTCAGTTCTCCAGATAGACACACCCTGCAGTTCCTCTGGAACCCAAATCACAGTTCAATCCAAAGAAGAGAAATGGGGCACAAGTTTGCCTCAGAAAACTAAGTTTCGGGAAGGCTGTGTCACAGAAATGTGTTGAGAGGGAGAGTTGGCATGCTAGCTCTTCAGCCTGGCCTCCAAGGCCCCGGCACCCAGGATTCCTTTTGGTGCAGCACCCACTAAAAAGCCTCCTCAACCAGTGGCTCACATACAAAGCTAATGAGACTTGAAGGCCCATGGTGCCGAAAAGAAAAGTAGAAGGAAAATCACCAATCCTGGGACCCAACTTCATTAACTCACAAATTTCCTATACAAACAGTATAGTGCAGAGTAAGGAAGGAAGCTAGACGGCTAAACCCTTTCAAATTAAACAAAACTCTTAGGGGAACAATAAGAAACAGGTCTAAGCACACCTCTTTCCCAAAAAAGAAAATGCAGTGATCAAAAAGAGGAACCAGCTTCTATCTGGTCTACCTGTTCTGGCTCTACTGGATGGCGCAGAAAACAGAAGGAGAGCCAAGAGAAGAGAGAGAGAGAGAGAGAGAGAGAGAGAGAGAGAGAGAGAGAGAGAGAGAGAGAGAGAGAGAGAGAGAGAGAGAGAGAGAGAGAGAGAAAGGAGACCGCAGTGGAGGGGAGAGAAGAGGCCGCGCCGAGGCCGCGCCCCACCCTCGCCCCACATCTATCCTCTGAGTTTCCTTTTTTTCCCCTGTTCATCTCAATCACAAGACACCCGGTCCAAGCCTTGCAAGTCCCAGTGAGCTCGCAGCTATTGTAAGCTGACCCGAAAGCCTGCTGAGTTATGTGCCCACTGACAACTTCTGAATTTGGGGAGGCAGTGGAGAGGCCTGCGTTCTCCTGAGTGGCTCCCTGACATGGGCAAGGGCCAGTTACCATCAGACTTTCACAAGGACCCTGGGCCTTGACTGAACCCTCTGGCACCACCATACAGGGCTGGAGACTGAGCCCATCGCTGGAAACTTCCCTCTAGGACCCTTCTTTGGCCCGAGCTCCACGCCCAAGGGCCACCAGAAACCACTCTACTCAATCAATCTCAATCTCTCTCTCTCCCTCCCTCTCCCCCCCCCCTTCTTTTTCTCTGCCTGGGAACCTCATCCCCTTGCTTTGCCTGGTACCCTCTCCTCAAGCCTGGAATCCCCTTCCTTAAGCCTGGAACCCCGCACTCAGCCCTAGAACCTCTGCCTTCAGCCTGGGAGATTCCCTGCCCTCAGTCCTAAGATCCCCACCCTCAACCTAGGACTTCCGTCTCAGCCTGGGACCCTCCCCCTCTGCCTGGTACCCCTAACCTCTCTCCTGGGACCTTGGCCCTCAGCCTGGGACCCTCGCATCAGCCTGGGGTTCCGGCCCTAGCCCTGACATCGCAAACTTCAACCCACCGCCAGGATCCCCAAAACCCCAGCTCGGATGAAGTTTTGTGACCGCGAACTGTCCAGTCCTCCGGCCTTTCGCGGGGTCTCAGTTGACCTGGGACGCGGCGTGAGAGCTAACCACCCCCCCACACACCCGCGCTTGACTCCCCCCCTCCACTTCAACCGGCCGCCACTCACTCACCTGCCCCGCCACGGACAGCGAGGCCGCGGGCCAGGCGGAGCCGAAGCTGCCGATCGGGTGGGGCAGAGGAGGCAGAGGAGGCAGACTCGGCGCGACGCGAAGCCCGAGGCGACCAAGCGGCGGCCGCGGCGTCTCCTAGCTCTGGCGACGGTAAGCAGCGCCTCGAGCTCTGGCCCGAGCTCTGCGCGCGGCGAGGACCCGCCCTCTCCGCGCACCCAACCACTCCCGCGCAGCCCGCCGGCTCTGGCCCCGCCCCCGCCCAAGGGCAGGGCCTGAGAAAGCGGGTGCCGGGATCCTATGGAACGGCAGGACGGTGACCAGCACGGCCAATCCGAGCGCGGGAAGCTCTCCGGCTAGAAGCCGTTTAGCGTCGAAGGGCGGTTAGGGTTGGGCGGAGCCCCACGCTGGGGCTGGAAGGAGGCGGGGCCTCTGGGTAGGCTAAGTCAACTGGTGGGGGCGGGGGCAGCATGAGGGCGGGGCTGGGGCGGGGCCTCCAGAGGGCTAACGGGATGGGAGTGCTACGTGGATGTGAGATGGCTGCGCGGCCTGCCTCTCCGGTGGATCGCCTGCAGGTGCTCGCGTGTGTTTCGCACACGCGGCTAGCGGGAGACTGAAGACACCCAGTCTTGCGCTCTAGTATTTTGTGGCGGTCAGTTGGACCCACGGCCCTTAGCGACCATGATGGCCTGATCCGTTGACCAGCAGCCTTTCGTGGGTTGCCCCTCTTGACGGGAGCCTTTGCTAGCCCACGCAACCCAGACTGCAGAACTTGCGTCCAGGTACTCTCATCTGCTGGGCCTGCACACCTATCCACAAATGACTCAAGGCTGAAGGCCGGCGGAAGAACTGGCTGTGGCAGTTATTGGACAACATGTCAATTAATTATTATTATTATTGTTATTGTTATTATTAATATATTTTGTGCACCTTTCTAGAGAGGTGTCTTGCTGTTTTATTTCTATTAACTATGGTTTTCATCACACTAAATAAACTTTCATCTGATTGCACCCTATCAGCTTAGACAATCCTTTCTGCACAACATGAAGGGAAGGAACCAAGCCATATTGTCATCCCATCAATGGAACAAGCTGAGAGTACTGGGACCTTGCCTTCCACCAGTGCCTAGACATCCAGGTTTCCTAAGATCTTTCTACAGCAGCCTGGACCAATCAGAGAAGGGACCAAATTTGGCCTTTCACAGGTTGGGAGAGTGATCCAATTCTCCGATTTCCCACCAGACGTGCAAGGAAGCATCTGTGGGAAATGTGATGACTTCTTTGTTGTTAGATGCACAGGTGGGTGAGAAGAGAAGCAGGTGACAGTGGGATTCTAGCAGAGACGACAAAACTCTCGTCCTGCCCCGAGGCCTCAAGCCCACCAACAATTCACTTTGGTGGCAATGATGATATATTATACATACAAAAGGATTTATACATAGCTCTCAACTCTCCACCTGTTACAATTATGACCTCTTTGTAGAGTCAGGAAGACCCTTGTAGGGCTGGAGCCTGTCACAGTAACCATGTGGCCTTGGGAATTGCCAGAGCCATGCAGGGATGATGTTCTGGAATCCACCCTGAGGGATTCTGAACCCCACATCAGACATACACAGTAGTCATTTGGGGTAGATGGCTCAGAAAGTGGTGCGTTCTTATTTATCTTCAACTATCACCTGTGTGATTCAGCGGCAACCTTTTAGAAGAAAGGGCCTGGGTGTGGGCAAGAGGGGGCTGTGGAGAGCCCTACTCGGAGGTTAAGTCCAGTTGCAGCAAACCGTGACTCTTTCCAAAGAAGGGATTCAGGGCAGGGCTACGGGCTCCCACCTGGGGATGCGAGTGACCATGTGGGCAAGCATTAGTGCACATTACTGTACATTAATCCTGTGCTTGGCAGAGGGAAGGGTACTCTGTGGTCGAGAAGAGGACAGAGGTTTGGAGGAGGATGCCTAGGGCAGCATGCTGGGAGTCACTGAGGCAAGGATCTCCTGGGGGGGGGGGATGGACACGAAGGCTTGAGGCCAGCCCACCAGCAGAACCCAGACCTGAGCAAGGGCTTCGACTAAGATTCAAAGCCTCCAGGAGCAGCGTGCGCAGGCCATCAGCTCCCTAGGCTCTGCACAGAGGCTCCGGAGGCTTTAACTGAAGCAAGCTCTGCCAAAGCAACCCCCCCCCCTTTCTCCAGATTACAGGTTGCCAGCCTCCTACTCCGCTCTCCAGGAGCCGGGGGCCTCAGCTGCCTACATCTCCTGGAAGACACACTTAGTCATTAGGAGACTAATGATAGTGTTTTCAAGGCAGCATGTTGGACCCTAACAACTTTCAATTATTTCCAGTTCCTGTCAACCCTGGGAAGAGAAAAAGCAGTTCAACTCAGGGTCCCACCCTTGACATGAAAGACAATCGAGTAAGGCTCTCAGTTCAGTTTCCCAGCAGATCTTTGAGAGCCAGGGCAGGCAGCCCCGCCCCTGGCTGTGGCAGCTGCTGACCCATTGCCCTCCCTCCGCAGATCCTTACATCCCTCCAAAGGCAGCCTTCCTGTCTTCCATTAGCACCGCTAGTGCGCTGTCAGCGTGGTCCTTCCCGGGAGAAGTGCACCCGGGGGCTTGCGTTTATAAATAACTCCATGGTGTCTTGTTGGGGTGTGGAGAGTGGGGAGCGAAGGAACCTTGTAATTATCATCTGCTTACTGTGATGTCAGACCAAGCCCTAGGAAGTCTCTGCACACTTGGCCCTCCAGATTGTTGCACTCATCCCTGCCACCCGAGAGCTGGGAGGCCGCAGATTCCAAAGGCTGGGACATCTGGAGAGGTGGGGGTGGTGGAGGTCCCCTTAGCTCTACATTAGACGGCTCAAAGTGCCGGTAAAATAGTTACACACGGGAAGCAGTCACGAGGTAATTAATGTCAAATCCCCTGAGGCGTGCAGGCCTTCCCCTCCCCTCTCCCCCCAGTGGAGCGCAGCCCAAACTACACCACTTCTACAGCTGCAGCCCCTCTTCTTCGGGTGGGCAGAGAGCAGAGGGGCAGAGTATGGGGCAGGCCCCTGAGTGCCTCTGTTGACCTTCAGCTGGGCTCCACTTCCTTGCTGAGCCTTCCTGGAGCCAGGACCCACCTGACGGTCAGAACGGCCCTTTGCACTAGGCAGGGAACAGGAGCATACACTTTCCCTAGTGGAAAACTGGAGAGGCTGTGCCCCTCTTGCTGCAGGCCATATCTCTAGCTGTTTCTACTGCTAACTCCTTCCCTGCACCAGGACAGCTGCTCTGCTCCCTCAGGAAAAGCTGCCTGAGCTAAGCAGGTTGCTCTTAGGAAACTCTGGGAGCCAGGGTGGTGTAGGGAAAAGCAAAAGGCAAGAATCCAGGGCTGCACTGAATACCCTCTGTTAGGGAACTGCAATCATCATCATCTTCCCCTTCAAGGCTGGTTCCTTCTAGACAGTAGAATCCTAACATAATAAATGCATCTCACCTAGTGTACCTGGTTGATCTTGAAACTGATTGCTACTGGGTGGGGACATTAAAGGGCTCCTAACTTGCCTCATGGCCCTGTGTAAGAGACAACGGTCACACTCGGCATCCATATGCTGCCTCACTTGACAGGCTCCTGTCCTTTGTCAATAGGGACAGAGTGCTGCAGAGACAGCAAAGCTATGGACAGCCCCACTGAGGGTCCCCAACTGTGGGGGCAGAGCTGTGGACAGCAGCATGAATTGGCACCATATTTACCCAGAGACCTCCGGGAAAAGGGCAGCGGGCCTCCAGTTGTCATATATACGCAGTCTTCTCTCGCAGCTGATATAACTTACATCTCCAGCCTTCCTGTCTCCTAGACCTTCCCCCAGAACCATGTTCTGTGGGAGTCCATGGTTTCAGCATCCTGAGAAGGCTATGGTCACCTTTCACCTGGGTACACCTCCCCATAGTTCACTGGCCCCCAATCCTCAAAGACCAGGGTGAGCACAAGGACCAGAGACAGACGAGCCCTGTTTTGCTGCCTGTGGGTGGCTGTACTGTGGGAAATGTCAGCATTGATGGATGTTTCTTCTACAGACAAGGAAAGCATCTCAGAGTCAGTAACCTGGGTTCAGCCAAGCAGGGAACCCTAAAAAGAGGGGGGGGAAACTGGACATATGCAGGAGGATCGTGTGTACCAGCCCATTGGTGACAGCTGTGGGGTTTCCAACATCTGACTGTGGAAAAGGACCCGGGTCCTACAACCCACTGTCCCCAGTAGACTAGAGCTGATGTAGTTTTCCGGCTCTCAGTACTCTTATCAAAAGGCAAGTGAGTCAGCAGCCTGCTTTGAAGAAGGTACCTCTGAAACCGAGGCTTCTTAGACCCTGGAGCCTGCATTGCTGGAAATGTTGGGAGGGGGGGGAACTCTAGCTACTTCTGCATCCTAAGAGCTTTGGGCCCCTCCCTACATGCAGTCAAGCAGCTCCAGCTTCATCGCTTTTACAAGGTTTCTAATGTGTTTGTGTAAATAAAAAAAAAAACTGCATCTTTGTTCTTGTCACGCGGCAACAGAGCACTGGGGTCAGCGGGGTTTTATTTCAGGAAGACTTTCAGTGCAATGGCGGCCAACCACCCCTCCCCTTCTCTGTGCCTCTACTGGCGCCATTAAGACTAAAATTAGAACCACTCTTTGTTTTAGTCATGAGCCCCGTGGCACCCACCATCCTCCCTCCAAATCTCCGCTAGGTAATTAGAGAGATACTAGGAAGGAGATGCAATGCTTTCAGACCTCAGATCCTGGGGAGAGGCTGAGCAGACTGACGAGGGCAAGTGCCCTGACCTCGGTCTACCTGCCAACCATTAGGGTTTAGAATGGACTTTCACTTTCACCTGCTGCTTTTTAAAACTAGAGCCTCCTTAAACTTCCATTGACTTGATCGTCTCTGATATCCACAGAGGATTTAAGACGGTGGCACTATTTAGACAATTCCTGTAACAGAAGCTGGTAGGGAAGGCGTCCAACCCTAATGAGACTTTACCAATTTTCTCGATAGAGTAAATAGATGTGCATTCTACTCCCTTGTAATTAAAGAGCTCTAGAAAATGTTTTAAGGTGAAAATTCAACAATGTGGATGATGGAAAATATGCCATTAAAGGGTAAGCTAAGAGCAGGGAGAACTCTCGACTTTGGAAGGAACACACGCTGGGAGCCTAGGGGCTTCCCTCTCTCATGGAAGATTCTTTGAGTCCTTTTTCTCCCAATCACAGTTCCCACCACAGTAATCTTGGATCTATCAAGTCTGTGTCTTTATAATCCTGGCTAGCCAATAGGAACTTGTTTGAAATCCATCAGCAAGGCTGGGCAACAAAGCAAATCATCATGAGGTCTACAGGGTCCCACTCTGGCTCCCTTCCTGGATAGATGTCTCAAGGGTCCCTCGCTACATCTCAAGGACAGACTTTGAAGATCACACAGGTGACCAGAGTAAGCTCCCTCCTCCCTATCTGAGGTGGAGACCATGTGATGCCACCACCCCTGGTCCCTCATACAGGGCAGTGTCCCTGCTTATTACCCTTGTACTATGCCAGCATGACCCGGGCAGCACTAGACCTTAAGGACTTGTCTGATAGCCTCTCTTGTCCACTCTGTTGTTGGTCCCTGCTCAATTCCTAAAGGGACAAGTAGCGGAGGAGGAAGCATCTTCTCCATGTTTGCATTCCCAGGTCTCAGTGCCAGCAACTACTAAGAGGCTGGGATGCAGAGGCCCTCCTCTCAGAGGATGACTCCCTGGAGGAAAGTCTCACCAGGTGCTGATGCTAATAGCCCGCACCTGCACACGCACGGGCACATGCGCGTGCGCGTGCGCGCGCACACACACACACACACACAGAGCCCAGGACAGTCTGTATCCTCAAAGCAACTTCTTCTCCTCTGAAACTCCAACCCTCTCTGCCTCAGCTGAAGGGTCCCAGAAAAAGCTTTGACACTAGCTCCTCTGCTGTAAAGTAAGGGCACTGCCTCTCCCTGTAGCACTGAGCAGGTGCAAAGCATTGTTAAAACACTGTTAAAATCTATTAAGATTCGTAGTCATGGCGGCACACACTTTTAACCCAAGCACTTGGGAGGCAAAGCCAGGTGAACTCTGTGAGTTCAAGACCAGCTTGATCTACATAGCAAGCTCCTGGCCCGTCAAGGCTACATAGTGAGACCATGTCTGTGGGGAAGGGGAGAAGTCACTTTTAATATTTCTGTCATAAACACTCCTTCTGATGTTCATTTTCCTGTAAATAAGCAAAGGCAACGGAGATGGGCAATTTGACTCCATAATTAGCAGCTACTGGCCTCTCCCTTATTCCCTGGAGCAAAGCAATGAGCTGTCTAAGAGCCAGTCAGACTACCCATAGCCCGGTACCAGTCATCTTAAACTCCGCAGATGGCTTGGTATAACTAGACAACAGTCACAGCTGATTGGCCCACAGCTGAAGGCATGAACTCCCCCAGGGCTGTCCGAAACAATGGGTACCAAACTCTTTGCTATCACAGCCCCACATAATTCTGTGAGAATTTCTCCCTTAACAAATGGGAGAGCTTCCCTTTGATGGTCTGGCCCAGGGACTGCTGCAGCTGCTAAAGGCCAGGCTGTGATTGGCCAAAACCAAAACAGCATCCATAACCATGACCAGGCCAAAAAACAAGATGATGTTTGGTTCAAACACAAACCTATGATTAGCACTGAGAAACAAGGTTGGGATTGGTCCAAAGCAAACAATCGTGATAGGTCCAAATATCCCAGTCTGTATAAGAAGCAGGCTCCTCAAGTTCACTGAGTGAGCCCTAGGAAACATTTCCTATGCTGCCCCCTTGACACCGCTGCTTTAGGCCCAAGAAAAAGCTTCCTCCAGTTCTTCTCCCTGTCTCCTCTCAGAAATGTGGCCTGAGCCGGGAATATAAAGAAGCAGAAGAGAACAGGGGATACTCCAGAATAGCAGAGGCAGCAGTGATCAAGTCAACAAGCGAAGCTGCGGAAGGAGCAAGGCACCCAGTAGCTGGACATTTGAAAGAGAATCAACTCCTGCCACATGCCCAGTTAAGCCATCATTCGAATACAAAGGCTGAGAGAGTGTCAAAGACCATCTCTGAAGAGACTCCTGAAAGGTGCAACCCAAGCAGGAGGAGCTGAGGCCCAGAGAAGATGGAGTTCCAGGAGCAGCCACAAGAGAGCTTTTTTACTCAGATGTGATATACATACATACATGATCAAGGGTCTGTGCACAAGTGCGGTTTCGTGTGTAGACGCATGTGGGCAGCAGAAGTTGACATCAGCTAACTTTGTCAATCCCTCATCATCTTATTATTTTTTAACTAATTTATTGTGTGTATAGGCATGATATATAGGGCACCTGGGCCACAGTATGCCTGTGGAAGTCCAAGGACAAGTTTGTGGGACCAGGCCTCTCCTTCCACCATTATGTTGGTTCTGAGGATCTAATTCAGATTGCCAGACTTGCACCGCCAATGCCTTTCTCCTTTGAACCATCTCACCAGCACTCCACCTTATTTCTTTCCTAAGTTTTATTTTGCTTTTTTTATGTGTAATGGGTTTTTAACCTACATCACAAGCAAGGCCAGAAGAGAGAGTCAAATTCCGTGGAGCTGGAGTTAAAGACAGTTGTGAGCTTCCATGTGGGTGCTGGGACTGGAACCTGGGACTCTTCCAAAAGAACAGCTGTGCTCTTAACCAATAGGGCATCTCTCCAGTCACTCTCAACCTTACTTTTGCAACAGGTCTCTCACTGGACCTGGGTAGTCACCAACGTAGATAGGCTGGCTGGGTGGGTGGGTGGGTGGCTAGCTGGTTGACTAGCTGGTTGGCTGGCTGGCTGCTGGCTTGCTGGCTGGCCACTGAGGTCCAGGGATCCTCTTATGTCCATTTCCCAAACAATGGGATCACATGCACGTCATGACAAGATTTTTGCATGGGCACTGGGGATTTGAACTCAGGTCCTCACTCTTGCAGGTTTTACCATCATTACCCTAACCCCAACATTCTTCAAACTGGTCGCATTTGTCAGAGTTATGCAAAGCTGACACCAAACGCAAAGCGTTGTGTGATGGATTCCCTGTATAAATCACTTCAGATTGTGTGCTATGAACAGCCATGGGCAGCCAAGAAGGAAGTGATTGGTACGGAGAATCTAAAAAGGAAGCAGAAGTGTGATCACCGAGGCTGGGCTGCAGGAGGAATCCTTGGAACTTCTCAGTGCACTTATCTTCAGCCTCTACCTGACAGCCCAATGGCACTAACTAATCAGACTTCTGTAACTGGAGGTTTCTCTCCCACCCACCAGTTTTGGAATAACTACTCTAAGGCTTAATATTAATTACAAACTGTTTGGCCTATTAGCTCAGGCTTATTATTATCTAGCTCTTACAACTTAAATTGACCCATTTCTGTTATTCTATATTTCACCACAAAGCTCATGGCTTGTCACCTCATATCTTGCTTCTCCTGCTGCTGCTGGTGTCTCCCTGACTCTGCCTTCTTTATCTCTGTTTGGATTTCCTGCCTGACTCTATTCTGCCTGGCTACTGGCCAAATCAACTTCTTTATTAACCAATAGTAATAAAGCATAGTCACAGCATACAGAGGGGCATCCCACACCAGACTTCTTTACTGTGGAGAAGTGGGCCAGTGTCCACTCTCAGGGGTACAGAGTATCCCTCCCTGCAGGTGATACAGATCTCCCCACTTCACATGCCAGCCCTATCCTGTTGGGGAATATTATCTGAAGGTGTGTTACTTTTATTTATTCCACAGAACATTTCTTTAATGATGTAAAGATGTGTTGCTTTTGTTCCTGCTGCATTTGTTTAACTCTGTGAAGCTGTGACTCTTCGCCTGTGGAAAACACCTGATAAAGAGCTTGATGGCCAAATAGTGAGGCAGGAGCAAGGATAGGCAGGGCTGGCAGGCAGAGTATAACTAGAGGAGACACGAGGAAGGGGAGGAGGATGTCAGTAGCCAGCCACCCAGCCAGCCACGGAGTAAGAGTGAAAGTAAGACTACAGAAGTAAGAAAAGGAAAAAGTCCAAAGGAAAAGGTAGTCAGGATAATTTAAGAAAAGTCGGCAAGAAACAAGCCAAGCTAAGGCCGGTCATTCATAACTAAAAGTAAGCCTTTGCATGTGGTTTATTTGGGAACTGAGTAGTGCTCCCTCAAAAGCCCAAAGAAAAGAGTAAAACATCACACAACACTGTCCTTTCCTAAGAGGATGACCTGCCCAGCCAAGTCTCTCTATCACTCCCTGGAAACAGCCACTGGCTGGAGGGGGGGCACCCCATCTTTGGATAGTATGCTAGCAAAGTTGGCAGGGAACTCTAGGACTGGGATCTACAAGGGAACTTATGAGATCTTCATAGAGATATTGGTTTGGCCCTACTGTCTTGAGATGTAAGGGAAAGACAGGGTGGGGACAGATGAGCCCTGAGAGGCTCCCATGGGCCCAGGAACAATTGTTCTAGGTATGGCTGTTAGATGATGGAAGTTAACTGTCCCTCACAAAGTGGACAGGCCACTTTAGAAGACTCTCACTACACAGGCACTTGAACATGGGTGCACACAGCCCCTGGACCGTAACACACACTGAGGCTACCATTCCTCCTTACCACCAGAACTTTGGCGATCTTATAAAGAATCTGTACCTTCTAGATAAAAATGAGGTTTTCAACAACCAGTGAAAAAGAATTGTCCCTTGGAGAAGTGAGAGACACGATATTACTGTGAAAACAGACATCCAGAACTGGGTTTAAGGCCAAGTATCTTTGTTTCTAAAATCTGTTAAACCTGTGTCCTATAAAGAACAGTGGCCATGCGTGTTCATTTTAAGATGAGGGGACAGTTTTCTAATATGCCAAGATAAATAAGTAAACAAACCTCTTCCAGATGAAAGATGTCCGTGAGTTTTGTGTTAGTTTTTTTAAAAATGTGCCAACGGTGTACTTTCCAGTTAGCATGCTAGGACAGTGATGTCGGGGAAAATGGAAATTTACCAGCCGAATTTCACCAAAAGCCTTTGCATAATTGATGGACGGCCTGAGCAAAGAATACCGTGATTTTTGTAAGTACAGCCAGAAACACACTTTTTACATTTCAATTTGCATATTTTTCCAAGATTTTTTTTTTTTAGCTCTGACAGCCAGCTATTGAAGCAAGAGTCTCAGATGAGACCCTTGGAATCCCAGTTTCACAAGACACTAAACCTAGGTGTTTAAAATAATAGAGCATATTCATTCACACTAGCCTCCTAAAATAGTGCCATAATTACTCATTTTAAATTAGTAACTTTAAATTAGTAATTGTGTTAAATTGCATGCACAGTGCAGGGGTTTTTTTTTGTAAAATAGTAAGTTTTTTTAACTACTCATTTTATCTCAACCCTTTTGAGTTTGGGTATATTTTATACTGTGCTTAGTATTTCAAGTTAAATTAATCACATATATTTGAGGAAATCAATTCATGTGATAGGTTCACTAACCAAAAAAATTTAAAGAGCATCATACTAAAAAAATTTAACTTGCATGCATGTTTGTGCATTCTTGTGTGTGAGCGTGTGTGAGTGTAAGCATGAGTGTGTGAAAGTATAAGTGTGAGTGTATGAGTGTGTGAATGTGTGTGAGTGTGTGAATGTGTGTGAGTGTGTGGATGTGTGTGAGTGTGTGGATGTGTGTGAGTGTATGACTGAGTGTGTGTGTGTGAAAGAGAGAGAGAGAGCATATGAGTGCGTGTGTGTGTGTGTGTGTGTGTGTGAGAGAGAGAGAGAGAGAGAGAGAGAGAGAGAGAGAGAGAGCATATGAGTGTGTGTGTGTCCTCATACATCCATGCATGCATTTTACTGGGGATTGAACTTAGAGTCTCATGCATGCTAGGCATGAACTCTAGCTAGCACCCATCCATACCCGTAGTGCTAAAAAAGATTTTATTTTTAATTTATTTATTTTATGTGTATTAATATCTTGCCGTGGCTGTCGGGTGCCCTGGGACTGAAATTATAGACAGTTGTGAGCTGCCATGTGGGTGCTAGGAATTGAACCCAGTCACTGAGCCATCTCTCTAGCCCCAGAAAAAGGTTTCAAAAGTTAAAAAAAGAAAGAAAGAAAGAAAGAAAGAAAGAAAGAAAGAAAGAAAGAAAGAAAAAGCTACAGTCAACCAAAAGGGAAACTGGAGACATCTAGAACAAGTTCAGCTGGCTGGAGTTATAGATGACGATATTTGTTTATTCTCTTGACAAGTCTGTGAAACAAACCCTTGCCTTGAACCCCTAACAGGTGTGAGAAAAGTCTGGTTTCAGGACTGGCAGGAGAGTCAGATGAACATCCCTGAGTCACCAGCACTTGGCACATAGTAGCTGCCATATCTGTATGCTCTGCTCTTACCAGGGGAACTGCTTGAATGCCCAAGAAAGAACCGCATCCCCCTGCAATCGGCCCTTCACCCTAAGCGGTGGAGGTGACAAAAGGAAGCATAGAGGAGCTGGTGTAACAGTTTATGTTATACAAATGCAGGGGCCATGTTTCTGCCATATATTCCTCTAAAGTTGCTAGTTGCTCTTGAAGACACAAGGCTGAAACAGTTCCCCTGGACTCTCATGACTGGTCCCACTCAAAGCATGTCAAAGGTGACCAACCAGACCCTGAGTCAGACTAGAAAGGACAGTACTTGCCACTCTGTCTCTTCTGGGCCCCCTGGGGTCTGAACCACTGTGCGAAACCACTAGTCTGCACCGCCATGTTGGCAAGGCCTTGTGGAGGTAGAGCAGGCCGGTAAGCAACATTCTTCCGCTGTTCCTGCCTCCAGGTTCCTACCTTGAGCTTTCATGCCTGGCTTCCCTCCGAGACAGAAGGGAACCTGAAGAACTAAGATGAAATAAACCCTTTCCTTTCCCAAGTTGGTTTTAGTCAGAGTGTTTTTTTTATCACAGCAACAAATAAATGACTCTAGAAAAGCCACCTTAATTTCTAAATGGAGGCGGCTGGGCTATGCCCTCTCCCTCCCTCTCACAAGGACCTTCTTCGCTGGCTTCAAGGTAAGCTGGTGATTGCCAAGAGAGCTGTCCAGCACATGGCCATGAGGTAGGTATCGAGTTACACTTTACTTAAAAGCAAAAGCAGCAGCAACGAAAGCCACACTATGTCCCTGCCCCTTTAACGCTGGGAAAAGCAGCAGAATCTTAATCAGCCCAAAGCTGGGACAGGTCCCCATAAGCCTGGGATTAGCCGCTCAGAACCATAGCAGCATGAATCCTGGGACGCTTGTGACCTCATTGCAGGACGGGCCTTCAAGTGGCTCAGTCACGAGAGCCTGAGAAGCCACCACCCTGCGTGTTACGAGTGATAACAGATGACACTCATCTCAGGACAAAACCGGAATTAAAAATGTTCAAGGGGAGAAAAATCTGTGACTGAGTTTGATGGGGATGACGTGGCTGATCCCTCCTGGGAGTTTGTGTCTCGGCATGAGTAGGGCTTTGGATTAAAGCCCTCAATCCTGGAAACAGAAAACGCTGCCCTTCTTGCTGTCTGTCACTTGAAACCCAAGTATTTGGCTTAAGCTTATTTTTACCCCCTTTAAGCTGCCCGGCACATACTTTGTCCCAAGAGAGGTTTTACAAAGTGAAGATATTTATTTCCAAAGTCATGGAAAACTGGTCCCTTCCAAGTGACCTGCATGTGTGAGGAGCTAAAGCATGAAACACTCGCAGGTAGCATGCAGCGGATCACCCCAGGCCCAGATACCACCTGCTTCATGCCAGTGCCTGATTCTCTAAGAGGCGGGCCCTGAGACGCTACACACCTTCTGCTGCTGTGATAAGACATTGCAATGAAAGCAACTTGAAGAGGGAGGAGACAAAGCTACAGGGGCTTGAGGCAGCTGGTCACATCTAGTGAATTAATGAATGCACACTATGGCTCAGCTCCCTTTCTCCTCTCATACAGTCTGGAATGGCAGCCAGGGAATGGCCCACCCACAGCTGGGTGGGTCTTCCCACCCCAGTTAACTCATTTAAGGCACACAGGCATGCCCAGAAACCTGTCTCCAAGGTGGCTGTAGCTTCTGTCAAAGTGCCGGTTAATACTCAGCATCCAAAGGTCATACACAATATCCCTGGGTCAAGCCAAATGACTCAGTAGAGAAGGATCCCAGCCATAGGACTCCCCTATTGCGCTCCTCCTGGCAAGGGAAGGGTCCGGCTTGCTCCCTGCCTCTTGTTCTCCTTTTAGTTCCATCTTCCACCCGCTATACCCCTCTTCGCCTTCTGACAGTGCTTGTTCATCGTGGGAACAACATGTAGGAAAAGAACGGGAAGTGACTGCTTCATGAATGCCCCAGCAAGACCCCAGATAGATTGCTGCTACTAAAATGAGGGTGTCCCCAGACGTTGGTATTGTGGGGTCCCAATTGCCTCTACAGGCAGGGAAGCTCTGTGGTTGAGACCCTGTTGCCCTCCGGTCTGCCACACCCCCTCACACATGCTCAAGAGTGGACCTTTAGCTTCCCACCCCTTCAGAGGTGATCTCACACTAGCACCAAATGGTACCTAGGAGAAGGAAGGAAGACTCTCTCTGCTCCTGTTCAGTACACTTGGAGAAACTCCCGGGAACGTGAGCAACCCATTGCCTGCTCCGGAAGTGCTGTCATGTAGCCAGTCCCCAGAAGCATTGGTGTTTTAGCCGAGCTTGGTAGCACTCACCTTTAATTCCAGTACCTGGGAGGCAGAGGCAGGTGGATCTCTGTGAGTTTGAGGGCAGGTCTACATAGTGAGTCCCATGACAGCCAAGGCTACATTGAGAAACCCTGTCTATAAGAAAAAGAAGTGTCTCAAAGACTGGTGATATAAGCCTCCTGCTTCACCTTAGTAGGTCTTAGGAAGTGAGACCTGTCAAGCTGAGGTAATTGGCAGGTACTTACAGCTTGGTGCTCTCTGTGGGATATAACCGTGGCTAATAACTAGCTCAGGATAGCTGTGGTATCACCTAGCCCACACAGACAATGGATTTTCCTCATTATCCAAAGCAGCAGCTGCAGCCACTGTGAATAACTTCCACCCCACCCTCCATGGCAACGTTTCCACCCCTGCTTCTGACATCAGTGGGTCACACGGCAAGAAGCAGCGCTATACTCATAAGTCCATCCGGAGGCTTCTTGCTTCTCTGGTTTCTTCTCCCCCACCCCCCAAATTGGCACAAAAACCTCTACAGCAAGACAGAAAGATGAAGAGAACTGGGGGAACTATCTCAGTGGTCTTAAAACATTCAGCTAAGAGGGAACAGGAAGAAATAACGGGGGCCAACATGCGTGGAAAGGGTTGGAGAATCAACCAAATCCAAGCTGGGATCTCCTGAATGATTAATGAGATCGGCAGAGGAAGAAACAAGTAAAGGAAACGCAGTTATTACAGCTGACAGCCCTGAGAGTTGAACATCCCTAATGGGTCTTTGGTCATCAGTTGCATACAAAGAAGATTCCGGAAGTTTGGTGCCAGATGAAACAGAACCATCAAAACTGGCAGATACCCGAACCTTGAAAGTTCCTGTGTGTATTTTAGATGTGGAATCTTCGTGTCTAGCCTGATTGGTGGCTTAATAACTTGATAACTGTCACCTTTAAGGAAGAACAAATGCCTTCTATATATGCGCAGCCAGAAAACAGATGGGACAAGCATGTTGATCACCTGATGGCACAACCCCCAGGTCAGAGCTCCTCACAGAACTGGCATGGAAACCCCTCTGAGAGCCGCACACATAGTAAAGATGATACATCATCACTCAACACCAAAATAAAGAAGAAAAAAATCATATGACCTACTCAATAGCTAGGGGAAGAAAACATTTAAAAATATCCGTTCTGTTCGTGATTTAAAAAAAAAAAACAAATGATGTGAACAGAATTTCCAAAAAAGAAACTGTAGTTTCCAGTGAACTTTTGTTTTTATTTTTTTTTTCTTTATTTTATTTTATTTTATTTTTGGATTTTTCGAGACAGGGTTTCTCTGTAGCTTTTTGGTTCCTGTCCTGGAACTAGCTCTTGTAGACCAGGCTGGCCTCGAACTCACAGAGATCCGCCTGCCTCTGCCTCCCAAGTGCTGGGATTAAAGGCATGCGCAACCACTGCCTGGCTCTTTTTTATTTTTTTAAGTTTCATTTTACATTCCAACCTCCTCCCATACCCCTCACCTCCCCCCTTGCTCACTCCCCAGCCACTCCTCCCAGCAGGTAAGACCTCTCATGGGAGTGAACAAAGTCTGGCTCATTAAAGTTGTGACAGGACTAAGCCCCTCCCCTCACATTAGGTCTAAGCATGGCATTCCACCATAGGGAATGGGCTCCAACAAGTTAGCTCATGTACCAGGGATAGAGCCTGGTCCTACTGCCAGGAGACTCTCAGATAGTCCAAGCTTCACCGTCTCCCACATATGGGGGGCCCAGTTTGGTCCCATGGAGACTCCACAGCTGTCAGTCTAGAGTTCATGAGTTTCCACGAGCTTGGTTTAGCTATTTCTGTGGATTTCTCCATCATGATCCTGATCTCCCATGCTCATATATTCCCTTGTCTCTCTCTTAGATTGGATTCCCAGAGCCCAGCCAGGTGCTTGGTTGTGAATTTCTGTACCTGGTTCAATCAGTTGCTGGATGAAGGCTTTATTATGAGAGCTGGGGTATTCACCAATCTGATTACAGAGGAAGTGAACTTCTCCTTCTCCACTGTTGCTAGGAGTCTTAGCTGAGGTCATCCTTAAGGATTCTTGGGAATTTCCCTAGCACCAGGTTTCTCCCTAACCCTGTAGTGGCTCTCTCTATCACGATCTCTCTTTTATTGCTCTCCTACTCCCATCCCCCCCCCGTGACCATCCCATTCCCTCATGTTTTCATTTCCCATCCCCTCCTCTCTACCACCCCCACCCCCAATTTACCCAGGAGATCTAACGTAATTCCCTTTCGATCCAGGTGTCCCTCTTAGGGTCTTCCTTGTTACCTAGCTTCTCTGGGATCATGGGATTATAGACTGGTTATCCCTTGCTTTACATATAATATTCACTTATAAATGAGTACATGCCATGTTTGTCTTTCTGAATCTGGACTACCTCACTCAGGATATTTTTTTCTCGTTCTGTCCATTTGCCTGCAAATTTCATGATGTCCTTTTTTTTATAGCAGAGTAATATTCCATTGTGTAAATGTACCACTTTTTTTTAAATAGCCATTCTTTAGTTGAGGGGCATCTAGGTTGTTTTCAGGTTTTGGTTATTACAAATAATGCTGTTATGAGCATTGTTGAGCAAGTGTCCTTGTGGTGTGAGCATGCATTCTTTGGGTACATGCCCAGGAGTGGTATCACTGGGTCTTGATGTAGATTGATTCCCAATTTTCTGAGACACTGCCATACTGATTTACAAGTGAACTTTCTGCAAAGCTAACTGATTAGCACTGCAGTGATTACAAAGAGATTGGAATGTTGCTGGTCCAGAACCTGATCAAAATTTATCTTGGGCTATCCTTAGCCCCCTGAATAGCCATCCCTTGTCCACCTCTGTGTGTGACCTACCATGCTGTGACCGACAAACAGAGAAACGTTTTGGACTGTATTAACTTAACAATGAACAAAGCCCTGTTCTCCACCAATCAAAAGGCTGAGAGTGCCATCAGGCAACATCTGAGATCTAATGGCTGACATTTCCCAGCTTGGCTGACATTAATGCCACTGTTGTTAAAAGCCACCTTGATTTATGTCTTTATTTTTCTTCTTTCCTTTCTTTTTCTGGGATAGGGTCTCACTATGTAGCCCTGACTGGCCTGGAACTCACAAAGATCTGCCAGTCTCTACTTTCCAGGTGCTGGGATTAAAGGCATGCACCACCACACCTATTTTAATTAGGGCTTTCTTTGTTCCTTTACTATTGAAAAACAAACAAACCCAAGACTGTTGTCATATTAGAACATGAAAATTAGGGTAACCTTGTGCCATGATCACTCAACTCTGACTTCAGAATAAACTGTCTCTTTATTGTCTTTGAGTTAAGAGCCTTGGTTTCATATCAACACTGAAAAGAGAAGTGCCCCGCACTTGATCCCATCTCTCTAGAACATAGCTTATCAGCGAGACCCACAGACTTAGCCACTGGGATAGATAAAGAAATGGTCTCTGTCCAGGGTGCTGCAACAGTTGATGTCAGGAGGGAGGAGGAGCCATAGCCCTTACTGCACACCACAGAAAGACTGATGTGAGGTGGACCATAAATGGGAAGAGCTAGAGGAGGGACAAAGACATTACAGAGCCTCCAGGGGAAGCACCAAAAATGGTTTTTGATATGGGCATTGGTGGAGATTCCTCAGGCAGGATAAAAATGATACTCAGAGTAAAATTAAAATCAACAAATAGGATTGCATCAAGATAAAAAAATGCTTATCAAAAGACACCGTTGAGAAAATGCAATCACAAACCTGGACTGGTGAAGACATTGATGGGATATTTGTAAGACAAAGAACTTCCATCCAGATTTAAAAAAAAAAAAAAACAACAATCCAATAAAGCTGGCAGACTACACCAGAGCAAGCCCACATAGGCAATACAAGCAATGACTCCACGGGTAGAAAGGCAAAGGATATCTCTTGGGGATGAGAGACAGAGAGAAGAACAAAATGGCAAATAAAAGCAAGTAGATTTTATGACAGTCAGCAAGGTGTGGATCTGAGCTGATATAGATGGTCCAGATTGAACAGAAACCACCTTAAGAGACCTGTTTTCCTAATAAACACTAGGACAATGTCACCAACACTGTCATTTATGTGTGTGTGTGTGGGGGGGGTGAGCCTGACTGTCAATTATCATATATTAGTCTCACAGCAAATACTATTACTTATCTGATAAACACAAATCAAGCCAAGGGGAGAACACTGCTCACTGTCCTGTATAACTAAAACTACAAACAGACAAGACTAAGTGCAGGCACAGATGTGCGGCAGTGAGAACTCATACCTTGCCGGTGGCAGTGTAAATGGCGCAGACACTACATAAAACATTTTGAGAGTTTCCAACAAAGCTTGACATTATTTCCACCCCATAAGCTCAGCAATTCCACTTCTAGATAATTGCTACCCCCAAAGATACAGGAGTTCTGCCCACAAAAAGCCTTAGAGGTAGTGTTTACAGCAGTCTTATTCAAATATTAGGAACCAGGATAGTGCCAGCATTCAGCAACAGGTGTGTGAGCACTTGACCAGAGCACATCCACAGTGCAAGACACTACTTAACCATCCCAGGTATGAGCAGGCCACACATGATACCCAGAGAGCAGAGTAAATGGAAGAGGTCAAACCCAAGAGAACACACATTCCATGTGACATCAAGAAAACTTGAAGTTGGAAATTGGAAGGAGATCTTGCTAATGGGGATGGGATAGTACCTGATGAGGGGATGAGGGCAGCTGTGGGACACAGATGCTATTTTAAGGAGTAGAGCTTGGTACAGATTGCTGAAGTCCCCATGTTTGTATGTATGTGTATGTATCTATACATGCATGCATTGTTTGTATGCATGTGTGTATCTATGCATGAATGCATTGTTTGTATGCATGTGTGTGTGTGTCTCTGCATGCATGGTTTGTATGCATGTGTGTATCATGCATGCATGCATTTTCCTGCTTGTAAAGTATACTATGGTTTAAAAACAAACAGGCAGCCCTCCAAACCCAGGCACAAGATACAGAGCGAGACTGTCTCTGAATAAATAAATGTTTAAATGAATACATTAAATGGATTGTGTTTACTCTACCTTGTTTGTTTTTTTGGGTTTCCTGAGGCAAAATTGGCATATACGAACTAGACATAGCTAAACTTTACAATGTGTTGACCTTGGTACACTCTTATATGAAACCACGTTCACAACGCAGATAAGGAAGACGTCTGTCATCCAGAGTTTCCTCCAGCCCATGATGGTCTTCCTCCTTATCCTCTGGAGTCCACAGACAAACACCACGTGTTTCTGCCACTGTGGACATGTGAGTACTCAGTGTTTATGTACACAGAATCACATTCTACCTGACCTCTTTCGGACCAGGGGTGATTATACTGAAATTCATTGTGTACTGCCGACATCAATACCACTCATCTTGCCTTGTTGTATACCTCTCCGTCATTGTTACCTGCTCACTTTTCAGTGAACCCTTGGGTGTTTTCCAGTTCTGGGCTACTATGAATGAAGTTGCTAAGAACATTCTTGAATAAGTCTTTTTTTTATATATAAACACATGGTGTTCTTTCTCTCAGGCAGTTATGGTGCCTGAAATAGTTGGGCCTTAGGACAGGGCTTGATGTGGCAGGCCCAGGACACACCTCTGGTGCAGGCCACTGTCTGCCAGGTCCTCACCACAGAGCCCTTTGGCCTCACTAAACTTCAGATTTTTAAGATTTATTTTTCCTTTTGAGACAGTGTCTCACTATATATTCCTGGCTGTCATGAAACCCACCCTGTAGACCAGGCTGACCTCAAAAAAAGATCTTCTGGCCCCTGCCTCCTGAATGCTTGGAATTTAAGGGTTGTGCCTCCACACCTGGCTTATTTGGTTATTTTTAATCATGCTTATGTGGGGGTCTTGAGTGGGCACAGGAATGCAAATATGGGTGCCCATAGAGGCCAGAGGTGCTAGATACCCACGGAGCTAGAATTACAGGCCACTTTGAGGCACAGACTTTAGTGCTGGGAGTCAAGCTCAGGTCCTTCTATAAGAGCAACATGTGTTTTAACCACTGAGCCATCTCTTCAGCCCCAACCTGCAAATCTCAATGGCTCCTGAGTGAAGGTCAGACCACCTTTGGAGTCCAAAAGAGATGTAGGAGCTAGGGCTCATGAGGGTTTTGTTTGTTTGTTTTTAAAGAAAGCCTGCCTCCTCTTCAGCTATTTCTGTCTCTAGGGAAGCATCAAGGTCCTCAAAGGTAGTGACCCAGCCTCTCTTGCCCTGGCAGTGAGGTCTGAGGGAGATAAAAGTTGGTCCAACCTCTTCCTCCCATGCAGTGTTTATCACCCAGATCTCACCATGAAAAACATGCCACGTTATTTTCCAAGATACGCTTGTTTTCCCCACGATGATTTTTCCATCTATATAATGCCGTATATATGTAATGATGGGGATAGCTCTGAGGGGACAAGGGCTCAGCTGGGGCTGGGGCAAACTCGGTGAAGAATGAGGACCTCGGAATTGAGAGTAACAAGGGTTTCAGGCAAAGCCAAATCCTTGAGCTACCAGCTCCTTCTACCAAGCGGACAACTCTAGGATTGGTCCTACACCCGAGGTTGACCAAGAGACGTTCTGGGGACACGGGTGAATATACTGCATGCCCCTTACTGGTATGGCAGGCTGCGACTGTGACATGGATGCTAGGTGGCCCGAAGAAAAGAAGGGACACCATGGAGGGAGATGTCTGAAGCCAGACAGAACTTGACCTCAGAATGCGAGGGCAAACCTGGCAGGAGGCACGTGCCCTACACATATAGATGCCCTGCAGGTGATACTGTCAAGAAGTTCTTGGTCTGCCCAGAAGCCACAGGTAGCTCCCTGGGCTTTGCATGTCTTTTATAAAATGCTGCCCATGAATACATGTCCATGAGTAAGATGAGATCTTACACCATATGCCAGGCTTTCTTGTGGGTTTGTGAGCTCACTGGCAAAAACAGCATACATTAAAGAAGCAGAAAACCAGGCCGCGCTGTTTTCGAAAGAATGTTTGTCTTCCACTTTATGAATATTTCCCTCTATGTAACACTAAAAATGGTGAAAGTGGCTCTGAGGGCAAGCAACAGTTTGGTGTCAACCTGGAAAATTCAGAGACACACACTCTGTAGGAGAGGACAATCTCTAGACTGAGCTGCATCCGTTCTAGCCTTCCTGGCTGTCTGCACCGCACAATGCTGACAGTGGATGACTGCACAGAGCAGCTGTGCCTGGATCTATCACGACCTGGGGACATGGCGAAAAGGGTCCAGAGCTATGTGGTGTGGTGCTAGTAGGCATGGGTGTCTCCATCCAGTTCTCCTCCCCTGCCATCGTCAAAACTACAGCACACCAAAATGTATCTGTTATGCCCAGAACCTAGCTTACCTCATACATGTTCCAGGTGGGACTGGAGAGCTTGGTCATCCCTTCCAGCACGTTCTCTGCCTCACGGGTTTTATGGGACCCAGAGCTTGCCCTCACCCATGTCTAGATCCTATATATTTTATTCACTTCTTTTCTGAATATTTCATGGGTCCTTCTACCCCAGAGACCTGCGAGCACTCTCGGAATGGGATGGAAGTGCACAGTGTGTCCTTGTCAGCTGCCCGCTACCCCGTCTGAGAGCAGGATGCTCACGCGGCTTCCACTCCAATTAGGATGATCTGTTCTGCCAAGCAGAAGCCTGTTTGTGAGCTTTTGCGTTTTTAAACCATTGCCTTAAAAACTTTAAATTAAATATATGTTTGTTCCATGGGAAAGGACGAGGCAGAGGGTCTGTTTGAAGAGCTGATCTTGTCCATAAGGTTCTGCTGTGATGTCAGGAAGATTCAGGCAGGCTCCTCCCTGGGGCTGCAGCACATTCCAGCCCCAGCGGGCAGCTTCAGGGTCTCCTAAAGAAGACCTTATTGGTTCTGTTGGTTCTCTGGTTCTCTCCTATATCTGACTCCAGGAGAGCCCAAAAGAGTCTGTTGTCACTGTGAGACTCAGTTCCCTGGAGAAGACAATGGGAGTGTCATCCACCACAGGCAGCATCTGCCCAGTCCGTTCCTTTCTACACTGTGCAGAAGTCTCTAGAACACATCGAAGGGCTAAGACAATATCCATTAATATCCTGGGTGCTTGGCCAGGGTATCCAGAGAGAAAACAAAAGTCATTGGAAGCACCATGGCTCACATGCACAAACATATTATACCTGCACACCAACCATTAAAGTGCGCGCACACACACACACACACACACACACACACACACACACACGCACCATGGCATTCATGTAAAGACAGATGACAACTTACAGGAGTCCATTCCCTCCTTGTAACCATGTGAGTACCAGGGATCTAACTCAGGTCTTGATAGCTCAAAAGTTTTTGTTTCATTTTCTGAATAAAAAAGAAGGCTGGGAATTTAGCACAGTCATAGTGTATTGCCTAGCATTTTTGAAACTCTATGTTTAATCCCTAGTATCACAGGAGGGACAGAGAAAGAGGGAGAGAGGGAGAAAAGCAAGGAAGGAGGAAGGAAGAAAAGGAGAGAGGGAAGGGAGAAAGGGAGAAAGAGAGAAAGAAAGAAAGAAAGAAAGAAAGAAAGAAAGAAAGAAAGAAAGGGAAGGAGGGTGGGAGGAAGGAAGAGAGGGAGGGAGAAGGGAGGGAGGAAAAAGAGAGGGAAGGGAGAAAGGGAGGAAGGAAGAGAGGGAGGGGAGGGAAGGGGAGGGAAAAAGAAAGGAGGGAGGGAAGGAATGCCAAAGACTACAAGATGAAAATCAACAAAAGGTGGTGAGGGAGAAGCTGCTGTGAAAAGATCACTGTGTCATCCATGAGGTCCCACTCTGAAGGAGGATGGGGTCCCAGAAGTAGGCTTTGGGGTGAGGAAGGGAGCTGAAGGAAGGAGAGGCAGAGAGGATGAGGTAGATGTGGAAAGTGCCTCTGAAGAGTCCCCAGTCCTTGCGGCCCTGGCCTGAGATGGCAAGAGTCCTTTACAGCAAACTAAAGCCATTCCTACCCAGTCCCAAAGGTCTCCAGGGAAAGAATCATTATTTATAACTGGCTGGATCTGAGAGGATAAACATGGAATAAGAGTACTCGATACAAACAGAAAAAAGAAGAAAGAACATGTGGAAAAAATACAATTAGTGGGGCTTTGAGTTTAAGCCATGGAGTTAATTGAAATGCAAAAGAGCCAGGTTCCCGCTGGAAGGTGAGGACTGTAATGTTGGATAGGACATCTGTTCTGTCCTGACCAAAAGGTGTGAGCGAAGGTGTGAAAAGAGAGCAGAGCAGAACAAGGGCACCCACAGGTGGAGAACAGGGCCAGGAGCCCTGGGAGGTAAGGGCAGGGGTTTTGGTACACTAGGGCGGCTGTTCTACAGGAAAACATGGCTAAGTTCGTTTGCATGTAGAAGTCTCAAAATACAGAAAGTGAAGTTGCAAAGTCTGAAGGGGATAGATGCATTTACAGTTTCATAGAAAACTCCAAAGCCTTGCTCAGTAACCGGCAGAACATGGGGTTCTATGTAACAAGGACAGACGGGATATGAATCAGGCCCTACTGGCAGAGATCACCACAGACAACAACCTCATGGTGGTGGGTTCAACCAGAGTCCCTAGCCCCACCAGGTGCTGCCTCCAGCTCTCCCTGACCAGTGCCCACCTTCTGTTTGGTGAGGCCTGTTACATCCTTCCATAGAACCACGGACCGGCTCCCAGCGCAGCTTTACAGTTAATGAGAACAGACCAGGGCTCTGAGCATGCATATTTGCAGCAGGCACAGCTATGTGCTTCCATAGCAGGAACGAGAACAACCAGGCAGCGACAGGAAGGTCACAACAACAAACATTAGGGAGAAATTCTTACAGGCTTCCCTTAAAGGGTTCAAGTGACACCTGGGAAGGATTCCTCCAATGGGAATAGAGAAATGGTTTTTGTCCTGGAAGTCCAGAACGCAACATCCTGGGTATGGCTGCAGCCTGTGGAACCCAGGATGGGGTAAGGTACACAAGAGCTTCTGAATGAACAGGCTGGTGCTGAGGTCCAAACTGTAGCCGCTGGAGCCCAGGTCTGTTCCCCTCTAGTCTGCCTCTCATGGGAAAGCAGGCAGAGCTTATGGCCTTTTGCTGGGTCTGGACTCCAACCTCAATGCCTCATGAGCTCCACTCCCCAACATGTGAAAGGGACAGAGAGCAATAATGCTATGGAGGTCCCTACCCCCAGCAACTCCCCAGTTACCTTCTCTCTTTACATCATCCCCACAGGGGGAAACTGGAGGCAAGGACATTTTCAGAAATAATCCATTTTTCCATTGGCAAGTTGATTCTCAGTCAAGCCCTTCCAACAGAGAATCCCTGAATCATCATGGCAGACAAGCTGTTCCCAGTGTCTAAAGCATGACTGAGGAACCGTCAGGAAAGAAATCCGTGGGGTCCCAAAACACCTACAGCAGCCGAGTTCAAGGGCACTAGGACTCTTGGGAACAAGCTCCCCGATTCTAAACGACAACAATGAGCCTGGGGCCTACAGGGACCATGAGGAGAAACACTTGGACTGAAAGGACCATGCTTTCAGAGGAAACCTTTCCTTCAGAGGCAGCCAAGTGGTCAGGGAAAGTTACAAACAGAGAGAGCCCGCTCTAACAGCCGGCATGAGGTATGAGTCACTACCTCCCAGGAACCCATGACAGAATGTGGCTCAGTTTGGCCCTGAGCTGGCAGTGTCCTCTGGAAAGGATGCTTAGTAAACAAGGGAAGGGATTGGGCTGGGGATGCAGCTCAGTTGGTAGAAACCCCTGGGTTAGATCGTCAGCACCACATCAGCTGAGTATGATGACATATGCCAGGTGCTACATAGCAAGTTCAAGGACACACAAGACCCTGTCTAAGAAATAAAGAAATAAGACACTAAAAATAGATATGAGGTCATCAGAACCACACGGAATGAGAGTAATCTCAAAAAAGAAAAAGAAAAAAAAATCAAAGAAGAGAGAACATGGGGAGGAGTAGTAGGGCTTTGAGTTTAAGCCTGGGATGTGCAAGACCCTGTCTAAAAAATAAAGAAATAAGGTACTGAAAATAGATAGATATGAGACCATCAAAACCAAGGCGGCAGATACAAACACACAATCGGGACTAAAAAAAGGTTGCATGGGCTTGAAACCAATGAATGGGGTGGCAACAAACCCTACACAGATGTGCGTGAAATCTGAACTTGAAGTGTATCAGTCACTTTCCCCATTCTATAACAGAATGCCTGCCGGAAACTACCTAGGGGAGAGGCATTTCAGCTATTTCATCTCAGCTATTTCATTTCATAGTTGAGAGCTTATTGTCCCTTCCGGCAGGGAAAGGAGGGCAGCTGGAGCAGGTTGTGGCTGTGGCAATAGGACAGGAAAGTAGCTGGTTACCTCACAGTGCTAGTCAGAGGCCAGACTGCTCAGCCAGAAGGCTGGGCTACATCCCACAAGGCCTGCATCCCATGGCCCATGCCACCCACCTCCTAAAGTTTCCACAGCCTCCCAAAATAGTGCCATAAGCTGAGGGCCAATTATTCAAACTATTGAACATGTGTGGGCTATTTCATACTCAAACAATAACAGCACCAGTCCATATCACAGAGGGGTGGAACTGAGAAATATAGGTGTTAGAGGTAGCACTTAGTACGTCACGGATACGTGGCGTTGGCCGGAATGCACTAGAATGAGAAAACAGATGGAATGAGCCAAGGCGATGGTAAAGAGCTGAACCAAGTAAAAAAAGTCCCACGTGTCAGTCAGACCCTAAAGCTCCCATGAATCCAAGAAGAGCAAACAAGTTGCACCTGAATATATCTAAGCCAAACTGGGAAAATCTCAAAGACAAAGAGAGACTAGAAGCAGCTAGAGAGAAAAACCAAAGGTAATTTAACGGTGCCAGTTAAACAGCAACACAGGAAGTCATGAAAGAGTATTTCAAAGAACTGAGAGAAAATAACTTTAACTGAGAATTCTTTATTCCACGAAATTATCTTTCAAAAGATGCAAGACAAAAATGTCTGCAGTTAAACTAAGACTGACTTCCACTAATGGCCATAACAGAATAATCGGGTCCAGATTTATTCACATTAAACAAGTAGAAATCTGGGCAAAGTATATGAACAGTCTCTTAGACAGTGTACAGAAGGCAACATTGAACAGAGACTGCCATGTAGTCGGTGGGAAACAAGTGAGACCCATCGGTCCCCTAGGCTACGTCAAGGCAGCAAGTCTCCCTGACCCAAAGCAGAATGCTCAGAAGCAAGGCACAGAGGTGGGCTTGCTGGGTTAGAGACAGAGCTAGAATTCTCATGGAACCAAAGGAACTGGAATTTGCAGGATGGAATTCAAGAGAAGAAGGGGATGGAGGAGAGAAGGTGGCAGAACGTGTTAGTTACTATCCACCATGTGGCAAAATATCTGAAGTTTGCTTCAAGGAGGAAAGATTTAACTGAACCCATGGTTTCAGTCCATTGACAGTTAGCTCTAGTGTTCTGGGCCCAGGACAGGCAGATCATCATGATAAGGAACACATGAGCAAAGATATTCACCTCATGGTGGCCCAGACGTAGAGAGAATAAAGGAGGTAGGGACGGATGAGACATGTCCTTCAAAGACACATCCAATGACCTACTTTCTCCAACTAAGCCCACCTCCTACAGTTTCCACCAACTCCCAACAATCCATCAAATTATAAATCCACAAGTATATTAGCCCATTGATGAAGGATCACCTACTCTGAGACCACTGCAGCACTGGGCTCAAACCTTCAAAAGTCTTTAGATGAGACTCCAGGTCTGAGGAGAGGGAAAGGGAGAAGGGGAAGCTAAGGGTGTGTGTGTGTGTGTGTGTGTGTGTGTGTGTGTGTGTATACAATTGCAAGAAAATCCCTTTGAGTCTTTGGATACTGGTCTGTATAAATGAAATAATAAAGGGCTTTTAAAATATTTTTTATTTTTATTTTATACATATGTGTGAGTGCATGCATGTGTACCATGTTTATGCTTGGTCTCCATAGAGACCAGAATATGACATCAGATCCCCTAGGATTAGAATTCCAGGCAGTTTTGAGCTGCCCAGTGTAGGTGCTGGGAACCAAACCTAAGTTCTCTGTGAGAGTAGCAAGTGTTCTTAGCCATAGAGAAACCTCTCCAGCCCCATTAAGGATTTTTTTTAAGTTAAAAAAAAAAGTACAAAGGCATAAACACTTGCTTAAGTTTAGAACTATTTTCTATGTGTTCCAGGGATCAGAATGTTCTCAAAGTAAGAAAATACCTCGTAACAAAGATTGATTGAGGTATTTCAAGTCAACTGCATGTGATTTACCCTATGGAGACTTCAGAAGTTTTTAAGAAGTGCCTCTAGCCAGGCAGTGGTGGCACACACCTTTAATCCCAGCACTAAGGAGGCAGAGGCAGGTGGATCTCCGAGTTTGGGGACAAGTCTACAGAGTGAGTTCTAGGACAGCCAGTACTACACACACACACACACACACACACACACACACACACACACAAAATCACTTCATTGACTGTTTCCATGAGATTAAAGAATCTATAACAGTATTTACTGTTTGAGTGAGCGCCTATAAGATTTACAGGAAATCCAAGGTTTTGAGGAAGATTATAGTGTCACAAGCACTGTTAGCACGGAATAGAAGGCATGGTTGGGTGTGAAGCCTGTGTCTGTGTGGGTGTCACTCACACCAACAATGGTCTGGGGCAGCACCCTTGACTTCCCATCCGGTACCCAGTGCCCATCCCTGATACAGGGTATCCCAACCTGGCCCACAACTCACATTTAACTTTAAATAACATATCGCAAACAAAGCAAAACAAGATCTGTGGGTTGCAAGGTAGAGTATATTCAGAAACAACAACAACAAACAAAATCTCTTGGCAAACAAAATACAGATTAGCAGTGTGCCAGAGGTGGCTCATGCCAGCATCAGGAGCTCTGTTGAGTTTTCAGTGTGAACCAATTGTGAATCCCAGTCATCACCATGAACTAAATTAATATGACTATATAATTAAATCTGGAGACAGGAAGGGATATGGCTGGGAGGAAAGAGGAATATAAGGCGAGAGGAGACAGGAGCTCAGCGTATTCAGTCTGAGGACTTGTAGAGACAGGACACCCCATTTGGTCTGAGGATTTCATAGAGGATAAGTACTAGCAGCTGACTGCTCTGCTACAGAGTTAATATATTTTTTAAAAAAGGCAGTAGATGCTTAGACCATTGCTTTCTAATTATTCCCCATGCCTTACCGTGACCAGTACCCTGAGGCTACAGATACAAATGTCTTTAGGGAATCAAGAGATACCTGCCCCACTGTGTGGCTGCATTTCCTCCCACTCTGAACTCAACTACAGCCTTTGGTTTAAAATTCACCAGGGTGAGGGACTGGGGAGGCTTCAGTGGTTAAAGCACTCATCACGCATGTGTGAGGACCTGACCTCAGATTCCCCAGAAACCATGTAAAATGTCTGGTGGATGGAGTGCCTACCTGTAATCCCAGCCTCAGAGGGTGATGACATGGATCCTCCCAGAAAGTTGCCTAGTGTGGCAAGCCGTACCCATGAGTTCTGGGTTTGCCTCACTGAATGGGAGGGGGGTACAACTTGAGGATAAAAAGGTTTGATTTAGCTTATAGCTTGTAGTCTATCATCAAGGGAAGTCAAGACAGGAACTCAAGGCAATGAACTCAAGTCAGGAACTGATACAGAGGTCATGGAGGAGTGCAGCTTACTGGCTTGCTCCTCATGACTTGCTCAGCCTGTTTCCTTAGAGCATCCAGGACAACCCACCCAACGGTGGTACTGGGTTCACCCACATCAATCCTTAATCAAGAAATTGCCTCACGGGCTTGCCCATCAGTCTTGGGGATTTATTAAACCAATGTTACCCAGCTGAGAACTTTTAAATCATGACGACTGCCCACCAAAGTCAACCTAGGTGGCACCGTGATGGTTGACAATGACAAGAACAGCTCCCCAGTTAAGACTGTGATAAACCCATATGCACCTAAGAACATGGCTCCAAACACAGAAAGCAAACAGTACCAGTCATAAGAGAAGTTTCACACATCTTCCCAATAACAGGCAGCAACCCACTTGGGAAAAATAGGGAAGTTCAAAAGAATAAGCTAGGTCGTATTCAAACTAAAGTATGAGGCACTCCAGCTTGTTATGTATTCAATGTCAAGACACAGAGCTATATTACATAGTGTGATCTCATTGATGGTTTTAACTTATTTGTGTGGGCTCATACATTCTCCTACACACTTGGACTTGTGAATCATTTTCTGAAAGACTTGTGTAAGATAGGGCAGAGAAAGATTGTCTCCAGTTTTTTTTTTAACCACCTTTATCCTGTTTAAAATTTATCATGCACATATATTAATTAGTTTTAACCCTGTTTTAAAAAAAGGAAGGGAAGAAAAAAAATAGTTTAAAATTTGATTAATTAACTTTCCTTATGAACAGTATCCAGCTGGTTTCCCAATTACTGTGTCAATTCAGATTGGTGACAGAAATAATTACCCAAAGTCTATCTTCAGGGGAGAAGCAATGCCGTATTTGAACATTGGTCTATTTATGATGAAACTGAAATATGTACTGAAACATGACAGACCTTGCAGGGTGAAAATGCTCTTGAGAACCTCTAGCACCCTTAAAGCCACTACCTCCACTAGGCTCCACCCACCTTCTCCAGGGCACCCAGAGAAGGGCAGGATAGAGAGGGGATAGGGCACTCCTCATGTTGGACAGCAACCAGACAGGAACCCATCTTGAACTACTACTCACGTACTTGAGTTGCTAGTGCTTCAGACGTGTTTGCCTCACCACAGGGTGACCCCAAGGATGCATGATCATAGAAAGAAAAGAAAAGCATCAATGATTCAATTAGGGAGTAAATGAATGAGTGAGTGAGTGAGTGAATGAGTATGGATGAATAAATGAATGAGTATGGAAGGATGGATGAATGAGTAGATGAGAGGCTGAATGAGCACTAGCTCACAGAAGAGCTGGACAAAGATTTGATAAGGCCGAGGCCTGTCTCTCACTGTGATACTTACTGGTTTGCGTCCACGGTTTGCAAACTAGTCCTAGGGGCTCTCTTAAGAGGGTTCTGAACCAGAAGTATCTTCATGCATCGCTCATGTTCCCTCCTCCCTCCACCCAGCCCTCACACCTGGGGCAGAATTGTGCTGTGTGCAGGAACCTTCACACACACTCAAGGTCATGCCGCCTCCGAAACAGCTCCCATGGTTGCCCTTGAGAAGGAGGCTGCAGAGTGGCCTGGAGCCAAGTGGTGATGCTACTCAGCTGGGCCAGAGGCCAGAAGCAGGCCTGGTGTCCCCTGGGATCTGTACGGGACTGTGACCCTCTCTCCTGTCCTCCCTCCTGAAGCTACAGTCATGGGCAGACACGATCATGTCTGAATGAGTGGGTTTAAGGCACCAATGAGTTCTTGCAGTTCTCAAGGAACACCTGAGATGCAGCCGTGGGGCCCAGGAAGAAGGGAACACAAGGGCTCAGCACAAAGAGCCAGCCAGCTATGGGGCAGGGAGAGCAGGCTTTCAAGTGATAACTCACTGTAGAAGCAGCCACAAGTCTGCCTTGGGTCACAGGATAGATCTGGGAGCCCTGAAATTCAATCAGACATGCACCCTGAGGTTGCCACGGCTCATCTGAGAACAGGTCCAAACAGAGATCTCTTGGTCCTTAGGTAAGGGTTAGTATCTCATGCGGAAGCAAGTCTCGGGGATCTGGATTTGAGCCTCTGAAGAAGGATTGACTCCCTTCATGGGTCATACACTGGCCTGTCAATCTCCCTCCCCCCTCCCCCGCACACACACAGGCTGTGTGCTGCTTCCCATGTGGATCCTGATGCCCCCGTGCCCTAATTCTCCCCTACATTGTCTCCAAGATCCCTCCACTCCCTTTGCCTCCCTTACCAGGCCCAAGCTCTCACAAGGGTTGCAATTATTATTAACATTTTAAGAAGAGAGAAAAAAAAGAACATTTAGGTCAAAGAGAATATTTCACATATATTATTAACACACTGTTCTCTTTGTCAACATATTTGGAAAACGAACTTTTTTTTTCATACTCTTCTGGAAGGAGGGGCTCATGAAATCAGAAAAGCCTCTTCTCATGGAGCTCCTGAGGTCCTGGACTCACCCCATAGCTTCAGTGCCTGTCAGTGAGGGTCACCCGGTTCTCAGAGCATTGGCTGTGTGTTATCTGGGCAAAGTGGGACCCTCGCTCCTCACCTCCAAGGTTCATGTAGCTTGGCAGCAGCTCAAAACTCATGTTTCCTAATAAATCCCTCCCATTCCTACCAAAGAGGGCTCGGGGAGAGCGACATTACACTAGCAATCCCCTAGGTACCCTTTCTTCTCAGCAAAAAGCTGAAAATTACTCCCTAGTCCATGGGGAGCCACAGGCAAGCCAGGTGGCCACGTGAGCAAAACCCAGTTGACTGGCCCCTGTTCCCAAACCCTCTGAGAGACTTTGGACATAAAGACAACTGGTGGAGGAGGCTCATAAGAGGTTTACTTCCATGCTGAGCCTTGAGGTCCTTGAGAAGTAGCCCCAGGAGAGCATCATGCCACATGGTGCAAATTTACTGTCACCGGGGCCATAAGTACAAGGCTACCACTGTCCTGCTGGGGGATAAGTATCCTGGTAACACAGGCCTATGTTAACTGGGTGGGGCCTGATGCTACACCTCTGCCATATGGAAGTTTCCTTCATTGGTCTGCCGAGTCTGCCCTCAGTAACTCTATCTACGCCAGCAGATGACAGAGCCTTCTCCCAGCTGCCAGCTGCCTTCCTGGTTTCTTAGGAAAACAGTCAGACCACGGGAAGCAGTGGGGCACCAACTCTGGCACAGTCTCTAAGTGGGGCTCAGAGCTTAAGGATGCGAATATGTGATAAGGATGTCAGGCCAGGCCCCGCAGGAAGGATGCAGCTAGGAGAGTGAGGTCACAAACATCCCAGGCCAGTAAGCCTGGCTCTGCGGAAGGCCAGGGTCAAGAAGTAGGGTCACAAATACACTGGGTCAGTAACCCATTGCTGATTGGTCCTCCTTGGTGCAAGGCAAGTACAACTGGGAGGAGTCGGATCTTCAAAAGGCATTTGCTGGGGTAGGGAGAGACTGCTTTCCTGTGTTCCATCAAGACCCACCTAAGTCTATCCAGTCGGAAAGACGGTAGAATGGAGACACAGATCAGTAAGAGTGTCCCCTGATGGTACTCATCAGTTGGTACCTGTTGAACGGCCCTAGAATTCCCTGGCTCAGCCTGTATGGTACTTGGGCACATCTCACCCTGAGGAAAGTGGCCAGACGTTACAGGAACTGAGGGGGTATCTCATAGTCCCTATACCTTGAAGCCAACAAAACTAACTTGCAGGCCAATGGCTCATGAAATCCAGGAGCCTAAACTAGGAAGCTCCCAGCTCATTTTGCAGCAGGTTGAACAAGTCCAAAGACCCCAGCGGCCACCCAAGGATCCTAGGCACTGTTTTGCTCCTACTCAGGGCTGGAGCTGAGCTCTGCTACAATGAATTTGGAATCGCCTAGGAGATTGGTATAGCACATCTTTTTGGAATGTCCATAAGAGTGTTTATAGAAAGGATGAACTGAAATCTACCCTGGCTATCCTATCTCCACAGGCTGGGGGGGGGGTGGCAGGAATAAGAGAGAAAGAGGAGGAAATCTCATAGTGTTGATACTCTTTATTTCCTAGCTCTTATGATGTGAGCCACGCCTTGTCTTGCCTTGCCTTCCCCATCATGGTGGAGTGTACCTTCTGAAACCACAAGCCCAAATAAATTTTTCCATCCTTCAGTTATTCTGTCAAGTTTTTTTTTCACAAAGATAAGAACAGTAATGTACAAGTCAAGGGCAACCATGTGCTTCCCAGGGAGGGGCAGGGTGGGGCCAAGAAGGCTGGGTCAAGATCTGCTGTCAACTGTGAAGACAAATGAGGGACAAGAGAGTCACTGTGACTTGAGAGAGCTTGGAGAATCCAGCCAAATTCTATTTCTACAAATGAAAGATAAGAGGCATAATTAGCTAATGGAACCAGGACAGGCCACGTAATGCAGTGTGCAAGGCTGGGAGCCATGGCATTTCTGTGTTTAAAATACAAATCAGCCCCAAAAGCTGTTTTGAAGAGGAGAAAGAGCTGTACACAGGATCCCGCCAACAGCCCAGTCAAGCTAGTGGGACCCACAGCTCAAGCAAGCAAGATGTGCCAAAATAGGAGGTGGCAGGAATTGCCATGCCCATGGCTCTTTACATAGTACATCACCTCAGCATTCAAGTTTTCTTTCTTCTTTAATAAATTGTTAAATTATATGTATACCAAAGTCACTTCAAAATATAATTTATGATTTGTAGTCCATATATGTTTGACTTGTTTTTGTTTTGAGACAGGGTCTCACTATATGACCCTGGCTTGTGGTCCTGGCTTGGCCTAGAACTTTCTATGTAGACCAGGCTGTCTTTGAACTTACAGAGATCCACCTGCCTCAGCCTTTGGAGTGCTGAAATTAAAGGCATTTGCCACCACGCCCAGGTAGATGTTTGATTTATCTATTGATACCTACCTACGTACCCAGGTTGAGGTAACTTGATGGGAACTTTCATAGGGTCCTGCTAAGCCCTTCTTGAAATCAATCATCAACATTCACAGGTTTGGAAGTTTAGTGGTGTGTATGTGTGTGTGGGGGGGGAGGAGGCAGAGAGACAGAGAGAGAGGAAAAGAGAAAGAGAACAGAGACAGAGACAGACAGACACACACAGAGAGAGAAGCAGAGACAGACAGACAGACACACACACACACACACACAGAGAGAGAGAGAGAGAGAGAGAGAGAGAGAGAGAGAGAGAGAGAGAGAGAGAGAGAGATCATGAGCAGAAAAGTTTAAAAAGCCCTGCTCCAGATAACCCCACCGCCATTTTCACCCAGGCCACAGCAGAGAGCACTTCTCCTCCTGTCCCAACAGAAGCTAGTGAAAAACAAACCATAATAAGCAAGCCATTTGGCTCCCTTTTTGAGCCAGCTGGGAGGACCCCCTCTCGTGCTGTTTCCTGCTGCTGCATCATTAGGTCCCTGAAAGGCTTTTCTGGGGCGATCTACTTGCCCACTTTTGATCCGTATCATTAGAGTGGGTTGAGCTGGCAACTTAGGAGCAGCAGCAGCGGTGGTGACGACAGTGGTGGTGGCTGAAGCAATGAGGCCTCAACTGGCGTTTCAGAGAGCGGCCAGGGCAGAAATGACAGGGGCCGTGGTGATGGAGATAAGGACTGCAAAGAGCTGAAAACATGGAACTGGGAAAGTTCTAGGGACAGGCTGACACTTAAAACCAAGGATTTCAAGCCGGGCGATGGTGGCGCACGCCTTTAATCCCAGCACTCGGGAGGCAGAGGTAGGCGGATCTCTGTGAGTTCGAGACCAGCCTGGTCTACAGAGCTAGTTCCAGGACAGGCTCCAAAGCCACAGAGAACCCTGTCTCAAAAAAACAAAAACAAAAACAAAAACAAAAAAAAAAAAAACAAGGATTTCAGCTAGTCAGGTCTGGAGTGGTTGTGGATGTAGAACAGAGAGATTTGAGGCTGCAACACTAGCATTGCCATACAGTAATGCAAAGTGGTCTCCGCTGCTGCTTTCAGAGCTTCTGGAAGCTGAGGATGATGACACCTGCTAAGGTCAGTGTGATATCTCTGAGTCCTAGAATAACAGGTCCCCAGTTCTCAGGGCTCAGAGCCCTAAGTCTCTGCTCCGCCAGCCCTTGGACAGCCCTAGGCCTAGGACACTGGAGGGTAGGTGCTGAGGAACCGCCTTCAGCCAATGACCTTTGAGATGCTGAACCAGGTTGGGCGTGGCCTTGGGTACCAAAAAGGTGTGTGCTCACACACCTACTCTCTCTCCTCTCTCGCCTCACTGAGGGATTAGGTTCCTGTTCCCCATTCATGCAGAGGACTGTGATCTGTGAGTCCCCCCTAAATAAAGAACCCTTTATTATACTCAGTTCTGAGCTAATGTGGGATTACTCTAAGCGTGTTCACCTACATCTGCCGTCCAAAGTGGGTATGAGCCTGCACCTACTGGGACCAGCTCATCACTCCCTGCAGCTGCCTCCTGCCTGCTGCACGCTGCTGCAACCTCTCCAGCCGCCCGGGTTTTGTTGTTCCCACCGTGACACATCCGGGCCCCTTCCATCCCCCCCCCTTCCACCGTCATGTCCGCCGACTGCACACAGGCCCTGTTCAAGGTTCATGACTGCTGGCAAGCTTTGGGTTTCTTGATATTCTTGACACCAAAAAACTCTCTCCGTGTACAGAATTGCGTTAATTGTTCTTAATAATTGATCTTAATTTGGCAAGCAGAGCGTATTTGTCAGTATTCAATCAGACACCAATGCGCAGCACCAATGGGACTGTTCATGGTCATGACTCTCCACCACGCCGCAGCAACCAAGACACCCTCTGGCCAATAAAGATTATTACACCTACAACAGTTTACTGAAATCTTCTAACAGAGGTAAGTATTAATAAATTAATAAATTTCAAAGTTATACAATTACAGACAATATCACCATACAGGAATTTAATAACCACTTTGCTTACAAAATAGTTGGTATTCTGCAAGGCTTACATAATTTTTATTATACATCCTTTATTTGATTTTTGGAATTAGCTTCGTTTTTCATAATATATCCTTAAGAAAATGGGGCCCACAACAGCAACTCCACCTGGTTGATACGATGTCATGATGTTGATAGCACTACTTTAAGACTGGTTTTGGGTACCAGCTGTCAAGATGGTTCCAACTTGGTTAGCTGAAATGGTGCCCCTTCTTACAATGTTCTGGTCAGAACTCCAAATTAAAACTTAAAAAAAAAACCCTATTGACTACTCAGAGACTATTTGCAATTATACAATTGCAAATTGAAACTTAACCATCATTTTAGTTTTACAGGATCTCATAGAAAGAACATCACCCCCATGATAACTGGAAGTAATTCTAAAAGACGACGGCCCCTCTCCCAACAGAGTTTGTCCTCAGGGTTAGGAACATACATCAATTAGGGGTTGGTTATAACTGATATAGGATTGGGGACTGGGGTGGAAGTTTTGTAGGCTCAGGAATCTCACTTTCTAAAGAAAAGGAAAATTGAATGGGATAATGGATAGATTAGTGTGACAATACTCACACTATTAATAGTGAGCAATAGAGCAAATACGTGTGAGCTATTATTTATAGGCAACTTACATTGGTATAGATTCTTGTATATTAATACAAATTCAAATTATATTTGTTATATTGAATATGCTCCGATTTCTGTTTACAATATTTATACACCTATGCAAAATTATTTTGCCACATTGTATGTATGCATGTTTCTACCTCTGTTTAAGATATTTTGTATATTGATATAATTTTAGGACATATTTATCATATTGCACTATATGTTTCTACCTCTGATCAAGATTCTTATATATTGTTTACATTTTGAGGTCATTTAAATAACTTAGGGTTCTGTTGACGTGAGACACAATTGCTCCTGTCAGCACTGAT
Source organism: Alexandromys fortis (assembly GCF_014885135.2). Lineage (NCBI taxonomy): Eukaryota > Metazoa > Chordata > Mammalia > Rodentia > Cricetidae > Alexandromys > Alexandromys fortis. The sequence continues at coordinate 6,608,327 of NW_026067892.1, read as the reverse complement.
TTATTCCCAAGAAAATGTTGAGCACCAAAAACACTCCATTTAGAACCTGTTTTCTTCTTGGCAAAATTGGTTTTTGGGCAAGGAACTGCCCATGCATCAACCACTGACAAAATGCATGGTGTCTGGACTGGACAAGCAGGTTACAAAAAAAAAGACTGCCAAACCTTGCCAAGACAGGGTAAGACAGTTTTGAAAATTTTCCTGCCTCTGAAAATGGCCAAAGTTCCAATATTGCAAATGAGACTTTGGGTGATTGCCCAGGTAGCCAGTCTCTGTCATTTACTGCACATTTTGGAAGCTGCTTGATTGCACTTCCTGCCTATTCAAGTAATATTAGCTCCCTTCAATGGGATCTTCAATGGGGTTGAAGACTAGATAGTCATAGTTACTTTCATCTCATGACTTAGCCAAGCTATTTCTAATACAAGACTTAGACTCCTTAGGATAGAATAATTATTAAAACATTTGGTATATGTTTCTTGCTTAAAATTGTTAATGCTGGTTGTAATTCTAATTTTTATACTTGATGTCTCTTCTTTTGTATATAGTTTTGTATTGGGTTTAGAACTTTTTTATTTAGACAAAAGGGGGAAGTGCTGGGGAACCTCCTTCAGCCAATGGCCTTTGAGATGCTGGACCAGGTTGGGTTGTGGCCTTAGGTATCAAAAATGTGTGTGCTTGCACACCTGTGTGCTCTCTCTGTCTCTCTCTGTCTCTCCTCTCTTGCTTGGCTGCTGGATTCAGTTCCTGTTCCCCATTTGTGCAGGGGACTGTGATCTGTGAGCCCTGCCTAAATAAAGAACCCCTTATACTCTGTTCTGAGCTAGTGTGGGGTTACTTTATTCGCGTTCACCTACAGGTCTGAGGTTGCTAGCCTATGCATGATTCCTATCCAGTTAGGACAGAAGAGTAAGTCAGTCAGATAAAGTAATGAGAGGATAAGGCAGGCAGGAGGCAAGCCTGCAATAGCCTCGGGCAGGACAGGTGGCCTGGGCCGGGAGACAGGTGGCCTCGGTGGGGACAGGTGGAATGTGAACCTCAACAGGTTCACACTCAGGCTGAGTGCAGGGTCTTTCCCGTTAGACCAAAGCTGCAGACTGAACTGTCTAGAGCCTCCTCCCCAAGATTGACACAGACCATGATGAGCAGAAAGCTAACCACGAGCCCTGAGAACCTGGGAGGGCAGGTGGCACGGGAGTGGTCTGGAAAGGGCCTGCACCTGAGCTACAGCCTCAGCTCTTGGGAGACGTCTCATGACTGCATTTCAAGATGAATCAATTAACTTGATTGATAAATATCACCTCAAGTCCCATGAACCAAATTTCCACTTACACTCTCTCGGAGCTCCTCAGCCTCATCTTGGCCCCCAGGTGGACTCCCTGGTGTCATGGTGGACCTGTGTGTTTCAGAAAAAAAATGTATGAACAACAATTCTGAGCGACGAGGGTACATAGCTGCTTCTCCAAAGCTCCTCACACCTTTCCTGTGTATCTGCAAGATGCCTGCGGGTGAGAGGGTTCCTTGGCACCTCATGGGACATGGCACGGGCAGGTGCTTCTTTCTGGAGAAGGTCCCACCTTGAGAGCTTTGTTTCCTCGTGCCCTTTGCCACTCGGAGGATGGACAGTTCTCACCAGTGTTTATGGTCAGCTGGCTATTTTCTTCAGATAGTTGCTAACCTATAGAAACACTGAAGGGTTTGACTATATTGAAATTTTTGAGACAGCGTCTCATGTTACCCAGAAGCTAGTCTCAGACTTGTTATGGAGCTAAAAGTAACCTTGAACTTCTTCTTCTCCTGCCTCCACCTCCCAAGAGCTAGGAATCGAGGCATACACCACCATCCAGGTGTCTTAGGGTTTCTATTGCTGCAATGAAACACCATGACAATAAAGCAAGTTGGCTGGGGAGAAAAAGGTTTATTTGGCTTATACTTCCACACTGGAGTCCATCATTGAAGGAAGTTGGGACAGGAACTCAATCAGAGCAGGAACCTTGAGGCTGGGGCTCATGCAGAGGCCATGGAGGAGTGCTGCTTACCAGCTTGCTCATCCTGTAGCCAGGACCATCAACCCAGGTTGGTAACACCCACAACCCATCAATCACTAATTAAGAAAATGCCTTACAGACTTGTGTATAGCCTAATCTTACAAAGGCTTTTTTTTTTTCGAGACAGGGTTTCTCTGTGGTTTTGGAGCCTGTCCTGGAACTAGCTCTTGTAGACCAGGGTGGTCTCAAACTCACAGAGATCCGCCTGCCTCTGCCTCCCGAGTGCTGGGATTAAAGGCATGTGCCACCACCGCCCGGCATTTACAGAGGCATTTTTTTTTTTGCAATTGATGCTCCCTCCCCTCTGATTTCTATACCTTGTGTCAAATTGGCATAAAACTAGGGGGCACACCTGGTTTATGAGGCACTGACAATCAAACCCTGGGCCTTATGTGTGTTAGACAAGCACCCTGCCAACTGAGATGCAGCTCAAGGCCCGAAGCACAATGTAAGAATTTGTATTATACTGCCTGATTTGTGTGCATATGTGTCTGTCCATGTGTGTATTTGTGTGAGCACGCAGTCCACAGAACATGTATGGTGGCCAGAAGCCAACCTACAGGGGTCAGTTCTCTCTTTCCACCTGTGGGTCTCATGGAACTCAAGTTGCCAGACTGGGTGACAAAAACATTCACATTCTGAGCCAACTCGCCCACCCTAAAACTAATGTTTTTAAAGAGGTCAGGAGCAAGAGAAATGTCTAGACCAGACCAAACCCACAGTCAGAAAATACCCTGTGACAGGAGCCCCGTGACAGATGCTCTGGCTTGGAGCTAGGCATCTTTCTGACCCTGTAGTAGAGGAGGCCAGGCTGGCATGGAACCTAGCCTCTGACTAGATTTTTGTGGGGAAGCAACAAGAGGAGGTCTATGACCAGGTATGAAGTGGGGGCCTTGGCTGGAGGACATAGAGCCTGTCCCGGAGTTGCATATCCCCTACATTGGTTTGACTATGGGCAACAGTGCCTTCGATTGCTGGGCCAGTACCTGGGAGCCTGTTTGCTGCCATTCAGGTCTGCTGCCCTCCACCAAACAGGGAGGTCACCAAAGGCCACCCATATACTTTTGCCCCCCCCCCCATGTGGCTGCCCCACAACTTTGACATCAATCAGTCAAATCCTCCTCGGGCTCCAGCATGGGAAACAAGCGCCAGGTGTTTCGTGATTTTTCTCCTGCAAGGAAGAAAGGAAGAGAGAGAGAGACAGAGAGAGAGAGAGAGACAGAGAGAGAGAGAGACAGAGACAGAGAATAGGGGATGGAGATAGACACACACACCCAGAGAGAGACAGACAGACAGACAGAAATGCCACAAAACCCCGAACTTCCTAAACTTGCGATGTTAACAACTGTTCTCAAGAAAGAAACCCTCTGTAGGTTCTCACCAAGATAAATTTAATACAGAGAACCAAACACTCATGCCTCGCTCACACATTCTACCTGGAAACGTGGAACCTGGAGAGAGATCAGGAAGCCAACTCACGGCCGCCAGCGGACTAGAGTGCTTCTCAGAGACCCCATGTCTCCTCACAGAACTCAGTGAGGTTGGAGCATCCCATCACCCTGTTGGAGCTACAGCAACTGGGGGGCCCATTCCCTCCTAAGGCAGCCTGAAAACGGACAAGGGAAGGGTCAACAAGAAGATGGCTGTCGGGGAAAGGGCAGCAGGGAAGCCCTGCCTACTGACAGCCCTGGGCAGGCATAGGGTTGAGGGCGGATGGAGGCTGTGATGTGTGTGGATGGGAGCCCAGGTCATATCCTGGACAAACCCTGGGATTCCTAGCGCCTTTCTCCAATGCCACAGTCCTGTAAAGACATCACACATCACACCGGGCAGACATGCCCCAGAGACACGTGGGTAATGCCCCCGACTCCTGAGACATCACAGGATTCAGCGACCACTGCAGTTTGACTAGGACAGAGCAGGGCTGGGAGACAGAGGCTGAGGTGAGGCTCTGCACATCCCAGGCCTGGTAGCACAGGGAAGATGACTCACCCAGACAGGCAGGAAATAGAACAATGGGAGCACAAGGCTCTGCCCGGTGACAGTGTAGCAGGAAGTCACAAAAAGAATGAGATGGGCAGAAGGCGGGTGCTCCAGAAACCTGAGTACAAGACTCCAGGTCTCACCCTCTCAGAGTGAAACGCAGGTTAGATACAGTCACGAGTCTGATCTGTGAACTGGAGAACAGGGTGCACATGAAAGAGAAACAGAGGCGGCACAGTCATGAGAGATGGCGCACACCAGGACAGCCATTCTCTGGAAAATTAAAAACAATTCAGATATGAAAAAAATGAATTGCTGACTCTATGGCAGATTTTTCCCCTAAACCGAAGTGCAATCTGTGGATGTGCAAGGGTAACGTTTATGATGACGTTTCTTAAAAGTCAGAGGGAGAAACAGATACATGCTGGGAGTATAGAGTTTGAAGCCATTCTGTGTGATCTAGGAAGGGGAAAACACCTGTAACCAGGAAAATGCTGGTTACAAAAACTGCCTGCCCACTCTCCTCCAACAACAGCACACCTGCTGGGGAGGGAGGGAGGGTGTGAGCAGGGATAAGAGAAGGAAGAGGAGAGGGAGGCAGGCCCAGGAAAGTGACTGAGCTTGGAGTTTCAGAGCTACCACCTTGCCCTTCCCACTGGGTACCGCAGCAGGGGATCAGCATCCTCCTCACACGGGTCTCCATCTCTGGAGAGAGGTACAGCTTCAATTCACAATGTTTCTAGGACAATGGCACAGTTACTGCCACACAGGACTCACACAGGGCCAAGTTCAGAGTGGTGCCATAGGGATATTAAGAAAGATAACTCCAGCAGCTAAGTGCTCCATGGGCTTTGCTGTGTGAGAAGAGACATCAGGACTGTTCAGAAGCACCCTCAAATCTCAAGGATGTTCAGAGCAAACTGCCTTATGTTTTCTTCCTTCCGTTCTTTGTGAAACCGAGCCACTTAGTTATTTCTTTGAAGGTAAACAATATGTAGACCTGGACCCCAAGCCTTAAGAATGCTAGAGCTACAGGTCCAAACTGTAGTGTGGTCTGAACATTGACTCTTGAGTCTAGATGACAGGTTCTAAGTTGTCTGGGCTCCAGTTTCATTGCTCTGGCAGGCAGGGTTTCTTAAAAGGTATTCTCAAGGGAGCCTTCCTCACAGTATCAAAGTAGCCTTAGCAATCACGTTAGTATTTTCAGACTTCATACTCTACCCAGGGCCATCCAAGAAAGAGGGGGCACTTCCATCTGCGACTTCCAAACACTGACCACAAAACAGCCTCGATGATAGAAGTGGCTGCCTTGATGGTAGAAGGGGTTTGCCTGCTCCAGAACAGGACCTGGGCAGAGGCTGGGCCCAGGGTTTCACATCACCAGGGCAGACACTCCCATTGTGGAGGGTGTATCTGCCTGGGGGAAGATGGACAGCCAGGCAGAGCAGGAGGAGGGGATATAGATATGAAGTCACAGGGAAAGGATGGCCACAGTTGGCCTATCAAACCCAGACAGCACACAGTAGAAAGCAATCACTGCAGGTTCCCAGTCACTGAGGCAACCGGGTATGCTGCTACCTCCATTCCTTTCCCTTAGCCTTCTGCCCTTCCCTTAGAGCCAGAGCTGCTGCCCAACCCACATCCAGAATTCTTGCCAAGGCCCTTGCCTCCTTTACAATCCCTCTACAGTCTGTTTTGCATGTGCCAAGTGGCTGGCTTTGACCTCTGACCCAGCTGCACAGCTTGCTCTGGGGAAGTTTGACCTGTTCTCCCTGGAAGCAAAACAGCGGGGCCGTGAAAGATACTCACTTTACACGAGAGGAATGTGATGGCTGGTTGTTTACATCCTATAAAAATACCAAGAGGGCTCAAGAATGACAGCCACAAAGGATTTCTTTACTGACTACAGGGTACCAGTGACAGAGACTGGACCCAGAGAGAATGCTTTGCTCTGCCAAGGTCACAGACAGGAGCCGGATCTTACCCCAAGCACACTGCATTAAGGCAGACCTCTGAGCAGTTCTGAGATGCCAGACACACCTTCCCTCCTTTCTAACTGAGACGGGAGGAGGGTGTGCACGCTGAGCCGGCTCAGACTGGAGTCTGAAGGCTCCCCTGGCAGGGCCAGGCTGTGGAGCAATCTGATTAGTGCACAGCTCGGGAGCTGTGATCCGATTAGGCTCTCGGCCCCATCCTGGTTTCCCTGAGTGGAGGTGGCTGGAGACAGGCAGATGGCGGATGGGAGAGGGGTCTGGTTTGATGCAGGAGATTAAAATGCTTCCCTGGGGAGCTGCCAGCGTCCGCCTGGCCTTGGCAGCGGAGCTAACCTGGCAACTGGAGAGAGGTCCATTTGAAAAATTAAAGATGTGAGGGGGGTAGAAATATCTCTGGAAATTTCCGTCGGTGTGCCAGTGGTGGGGACCCAGCCTGGCCTCCCCCATTAGGTTCTGTTACAGACTCCGGTCCTCCTTCCAAGCCATCTACCAGGTACCTACCCTGGGTCTGCCCAGGAAGTGAACAACACGGGGTTTGTTTTCAAACCCAGACATATTCAAAGACAGACATCTGCAGCTGCATGCAACTTCCGGCCTCTGCTCCACTCTACCCAGACTGCGGGCTGTGTAAGCAGAGTGGACGAGGCCTGGCCTTCCCAGTGGTAGAGCTTCCGCTACGTGAACCAGCACAGGTTGCTGGGTTTGTAGATTTGGGGGCTCGAGTTAGTTATCACTTTAAAATCCAGAAAAGAGTGGCTGGAGAGGTGGCTCAGTAATTAAGAACACTTATCTTCCAGAGAATCCAATTCAATTCCCAGGAGCCATATGGTGGCTCCCAACTGTCTGTAGCTTCACTTCCAGGGAATCTGGACTCCAATGTCACCAAGACACACATAGTACCCAGACAGACATGCAGACATAATACCCATATATGTAAGATAAAATGATAAAAAAAATTAAAATCCAGAAAGAAAATGAACATACAGTACTACATCATAATTTGCCCCCAAATCCTCATGCCCAGTGTCTTGTGTCCCCCTCTCAGATTTATTGTGGCCAAAATGGCACTCTTAACATACAATCTGACACGGCAGCTCTTACAAAACTGTCTTTAAGATCAACGTCATGGGCTGGGGAGATGGCTCAGTGGTAAAGCACTTAACTGCACAAGGTTGAGAACCTGAGTGTGGTCACAAAATCCATGTAAAAATCCTGGGAAGGGGACTACAGAGAGAGATGGCTCAATAGTTAAGAACACTGGTTGCTCTTCCAGAGGTCCTGAGTTCAATTCCCAGCAACCACAGGGTGGCTTACAACTATCCATAATGCCCTCTTCTGGTTTATAGGCAGAAGTACAGGCAGAACACTGTATACACAATAAATAAAAATTTTAAAAATCTCAGGAAAGGATGGTTCATACTTGTAATCCCAGGACCGGGGAGGTGGAGCCAGGTAGACTCCTGGTGCTTGCTGGCTAGCTGGACTAGCCAAATCATTAAGTTCCAGGCCAATAAGAGACTCTGTCTCAGAAAAATAAGGCTCCTGAGGAACAACACTCCAAGTTGACCTGTGGCTTCCACATGCATTTGTCCTGCTATACACCTGAACATGTGCCTGTGCACACAAGCGAGCACACACAAGCGAGCACACACACACACACACACACATTAAGATCAACATCATGTGTACATTCCACCCAGAATTTCTCTGTGGTCTTGGAATCTGCTCCTTTTTTCTGGCAGCTGTCATCCTGATCTGGCCATTGTAGATAAACCTGCCCTTTTCATAGATTTGTGGAGGTCAAAGGGCGGGGGGGGGGGGCACTTTGGCTCCGTCACTCTGTGTGATCCCTCTAAACATTGCCCACGTCGTGTGGGTCAGTAAATCATCCACTTTCGTAGTTGTATAGTGTTTCCCGCTCTAGATGAGCCTAGCCTCACCTACACAAGGAGAGTTGGGGTCTAGATTTTCATGTCAAGCCGGGCGGTGGTGGCGCACGCCTTTAATCCCAGCACTCGGGAGTCAGAGACAGGTGGATCTCTGTGAGTTCGAGGCCAGCCTGGTCTACAAGAGCTAGTTCCAGGACAGGCTCCAAAGCCACAGAGAAACCCTGTCTCGAAAAACCAAAAAAAAAAAGAAAAAAAGAAAAAAAAATAAATTTTCATGTCATAAAGCTGATCAAAACTTACTCTCATTTCTCTCTGGGAAACATTGGAAAGCCATGGCTTGACCACAGAAGAGGCCCATCATTATATTTTATTTGATTACTTTGTGTGTATGGGTGCTTTGCCTGCATGTATGTCTTTGCACCACATGTGTGCAGTAGCCAAAGAAGCTGAAAAAGGGCATCAGATACCCTGGGGCTGGAGTTACAGACGGCTGCAATCAGACATGTGGGTGCTGGGTTTCGAACCCAGGTCCTCTGCAAGAGCAGCTAGTGAGTGCTCTTAACCACTGAGCCATCCCTCCAGCCTCTCCACATTTAACTTTCGAAGGAACTGCCGTGCTGCGTTCTATAGACGGAGTGGTTATTTTTCTATTATTTTCCCACTACTAAGAGGGCAAGCCGCCCTCTTCCTCACACCGCTCTGCATGTTCTGCTTGCTTTTGTCCTTGACCACATATTTTTTAAATGGAGCTGGGGCTGAGCCCAGGCTTTCTTCATGCCTGGCAGGTGCTGGACCAAGGCGGTACATTCAGCCCTGTTCGGTTCATTTTTATTTTCATCCCTGCAACAGGTGTTGGGCTACCTACCTATCAGGGGTTTGCTATGTCCCTAATGAATGACAACTTTTCATAGACTTTTTTTGCCACCAGCAAAATCTTTTCTAATATGATCTTTTTTCTTTTAAAATAAACCTTATTTTCGAGGCTGGAGAGATGGGTCTGCAGTTAAGAACACTGGTTGCTTTTCCAGAGGTACAGAGTTCAATTCCCAGCACCCACATGGTAGCTCACAACCATCTACAGTGAGATCTGGTGCCCTCTTCTGGCATACAGACATACATACAGACAGAACACTGCATGCATAATAAATAAATAAATCTTTTTTAAAAAGCAGATTTTTAGAAGTTAAGTTTTAAAAAGAAGGCACAGTGTTGGGGATACGGAGATGACTCAGTGGTTGGGAGCACTGGCTGCTCTTCCAGAGGACCCCAGTTCAGTTCCCAACACCTACATGGCAACTCACAGCTATCTTTAACTCCAGTTCCAGGGGACCTGACACCCTCATACAGACATACATTCAGGGGAAAACAAAACAAAACAAATAAAAACAATGCACATGAAATAAAAAATAACTTATAAATATAAAATAAATAAACCCTATTTCCCTAGCAGCTTTTGATGCACAGGGAAGCTATGATGCTTCCTCGGAGTCCCCACAGGACCCATACCAGTCCCGCCGTCAGCACCTCCCACTGGAAAGAGAAACTTGGCCTAGTTATCCACCAGGACTAAGGGACTGCCGCCAAAACCTGTCCTTCCAGCTTCCTCGTTTCCCTCTCCTATCTTTTTCTGCTCGGAGATCACATTCAGAGACACACTGAAGACAATCCACACCCCCTCGGGCCCTTCCAGGCAGTGACAGTTTCTACACTCTCCTTGGTTTTGCCCTGGCCATACTGGTGCAGAATGTCCTGCACCAACACTTGCGGGTGTTCACTGCTTTCTTCAGAGTCATCTGGGCTCCTGGTTGTTGGGGAAAAGAGACCCCAAGTACAGCCAGGCAGTGGTGGTGTATGCCTTTAATCCCAGCATTCAGGAGGCAGAAGCAAGTGGATCTCTGCGTTCGAGGCCAGCCTGGTCTACAGAGTGAGACCCAGGACAATGGGGACTAACCCTGTCTCAAAAAAAGCCACATGTGAGAATCAATTTCATTGCCATGTAAGGAAGCACACGGTAAGCCCAATTCAGCACAGCGTTACAGGCCTGGCCCCTGCTGCAAGTGTCCAGGTCACTCAACTGCTCTATCTCTCCTTTCTCGGTGTCTTCAGAAGAGAGTGTACCAGCAAACACACTCAGAGTGGGGCTTGGCGCCTGCCCCCTAGAGAACGGTCTCGCGGACTTTGTGTTCTCCCTTACATATTAACTCACCTACTACCTTGGCATGGACTCTACTTTTCCACGGGTTCTATAGTCTGGCAATACTTCCCAGTGTTGGCCTCTGTTGTCTCCCTTATGGCTTCCATGCCCTCTCTACTGCCCATCAGTGTTGTGGTCCCTTGCTGTCATGTGACTTCATACCCCTCGGGAGCAGACGCTCCAGGCTCGTCATGTACATTCATCGCTCAGGCTGGAGACTCAGTCACTTGTCCGTGGAACCTTGGTTCCTGTCACAGAACGCAGATTTGAAACCAAGATCCAGGGACCTAAAGATGCAGCTGTTCAGGCGGTAGAGCGCTTGCCCAGCTTCCTCTGGGCAGGGTGTGTGTGTGAAGAAGGGTTCAGAGGTTGGCAGACCGCCTTTTATCTCTTACCTCTATCTATGACTTCAGCCATCTTTGCCTCTCAGGCTTCTACCTCTGCGTCCTTAGCTTTAGGACATCAATCCCCAAAGAGCTCGGGCCTCCCTGCCCTGGTTTATCCTGATCTGTATCTAGTCCCCATCACCAAGGGCAACGCCACATCCCTGACATCCAGGTCCCCAGCACCACAGTGCCAAGTACCCAACCTTCAGTTATTTGAGGAAGGAGAGATTCGGGCTCAGAATCTACAGTTATCCCTCAGGTGGGATAGAGAATCTCAGAACTCCCTTCTAAACCCTCTCAAAGACCAGGCCCCTAGTAATTATTCGGACTTCCCTCTGAGGCGTGCGTGACCTAGGAGCAGGCTTGGTGTTCTGAACGCTCCTTGTAGAACTGAGGGAGTCTTGCTGGATTCAGAGAGTATGTTTGGAAGTACATCTTCCAGACCTGGCCTCAGCTCTGATTTAGTGACCCAGTGGTGCATGCCTGGGAAAGGGGACTGTGATGTCATTTTCACACACAAGGACAGACACACAGCCCTGCCCTAACTAGAGTCTGACTTCCTCATGCAGTGCCTTGGCAAAGGGGCTAAGGTCACAACCTGTCCCTTGTTACTTTAGTCTTGGGTCTGAGGCCGTGGCCATGAGTCATCCAGGCCCTGAACTTGCACTACCACACACGACTGCCTGGTGTCAGCATCACTCCATGTACAGCGGACAAGTGCAGCAACAGGAAGGTGGGGAGGGGATAGAGTTCAACCGCTTCCTGTCTTTGGTTCTTTCTTCTCTTGATTCCAAGAGTGACTGAGAATCAAAGACATCCCATAGCACAGGAGATCTCAGAGTGGCAAGAAGAGGGGGTTCTCTGTCACTGCAGTCACCATGTGGGGCTGTGGTCACTTATTTGAAAAGTCAAGCCTCAGAGCATTTGGCTCAATGACATAGTGGCCCCATCATTTCCGGAGCTTGCCTGAATCCTGAGGGACTCCCTTCTTTCTCTTGTCCCAATACTGAGCTCATTCCCGTGTGGTGGGCTCTAGCTGCGAACCACCACCTGGGTGCCTACCCCATGGTGGGAAGCATGGGCTGTGGAATGATGGGGTTAAATATATATTTCTGCCTTGCCCTGGGCCACGGTGTCAGTGAACTCTGTGTCTAGCGATTTACCTTATAAATATCCCAGTGTGCGAGTGAAACCATGAATATTCAGGCGGTTCCTTCTTCGCTGCTGTTAAAAAAGAGCAAGAATGCGCTTTGAGAGCGAGTGTGGAGCAATCTCCAAGATGTTCAGTGAACATGCACAGCAGTGCCACTGGCTTGCTGTCCAGCGTGTGTGCGTGTGTGCGTGTGTGTGTGTGCATGTCTGTGTGTGCACGCGTGTGCATGTCTGTGTGTGTTCGTGTGCATGTGTGTACTGGCCAGACTCTGCCTGGTAGCCTCTACCTGGGCACCTCGACCTAGAACTCCTAAATGGAAGCCTCTACCTGTGAGCTCTGCCTGGGAACTTCTGCTCCACACAGGCCCCGTGTTTCTCTGAATGGGAGCCACAGACGGGAAACTATCCACACTGGGAACAGGGTATGGGTAGTAGAAGGGTCTGCACTTTTGTTTAACCTTTGGATTATGCAAATAAGCTGTCCATTTAATAGAACAAAAGCTTTAAGAATTTTCCTGGCCAAAAATCCAGCCTTGATGGCTCACACCTATGATCCAGCACTGAGACAGGAGGATCACTGTGAGTTCATGGTCAACCTGGATCTTACACCTCAAAACAAACAAACAAACAAACAAAAAAAACCAGAAATCTGAATAAAATTTTTCAAACTCTGGAAGAAGGAGGCTGCTGCTCTTGTTTCGTATGCGTGGGTAGGTGTGCAGGTGTATGTTGGTTCCCTCTTGTCCCCGTGATGCTCAAGTCCCTGTGATGCTCACCAGAGACACGTTTAGAAGTCTGTGGGGCCTCTCTAGGTCAGGGCTACCCGAGGGTTCTCTGGAGTGTCCAAATGCAGCTACCAAGTGCCTAGAGTATGTCTGGCTCCATGGAAACCAGAGTAGGCATTCTACTTAATTTAAAAGGTTACTTAGGCAGGGCAGAGGGTGGTCCAGCATGGGATGTCTGGAACAGCCCCGCCTCACCCCTGCCCTGGTATAGTTGGACCACCTCAGAGACCAGCAACCAAGCTAAGCCCAGAGTTCCTACTCTGGGAAGACAGAGAGGGCAAGGGGAAAGAAGCATTACAGATAGTCACTACCCGCTAGCTCAAGGTCCTGGCTACAAGAGGCCAGGCAAAGGCTGCTAGTGGAGGTGAATCAGGGAGTCCATAGCCACTTCATACCACAGTCAAGCCCAGGTCAATCTACTGCACAACCCAGCATGCCAGTCACCAGAACATGGCTCCCCCGCTTGCCAGCTTGCTGAATGAGTCCTGGTGGACTTGTCTACCCAACTCCCCTGGAGATCCTCTCAGCCCTCGGGCAGTTCTCAGGAGTCCCCAACTCTATGACGATGAAATCAAGTCCTTTCTTCTTCCCTGGGGCAAAATCAGAACTCAGTGACTGGAGGTGGCTAGCCACACCTCCAAACCAGTCACAAGGTGGGCTCAAGGCTGGCGGTCCCACCTGAGTATGCTTGTATGATAGCAGAACTGACAGACAGTCCAGCAAAGGAGCCCCCGCCTTAGCCGCCCTCACCCTAACCATCACCACTGTCCCTGCTGTCACATCCCAGAAGCTCCTGCACTTCCAGCGGCAGGAGGCTGGGCATCGCTTGGTTTAGTCTGTGCAGCATTTCGAAAAGAATTCAATTAGTTTTAATTAGTACAAATTTAATCCATTTTAATTAGTTTTAACTAATTGTAAACTCTTAATTAGTAAAAAGTCAGGCTTTACACCCAAGACTTTCAGACTGGAGGCTCCTCTTTACGAGCTGGAAACAACACGGACATGGCAGATGTTGAGGGTGGCCATCAGGGCCTGACTCCCTCCCAAGACCTACGCGCCTCGCTGACTGCCTGCAATATGCCTGTCAGCTTGCATTCCCACCTGGGGATGCCTGTGTGATGCTTGCATCATGTGGACTGGGCGCTAAAGGCTTCTGCCTACATGATAGAACCCCATCACTCCCTACTCTTTCCACAGAATCTTTGGGGCCTGAGAAGCTGTTCCTCCTGGCTCCCCAAGTCCCTGGTCCTGCTTCCCAGCTCTGTGTAGTCCTGTACCAGTGCCCATGCCATTTGGGGCTCTTTACCATGCATGACCTATGAACTTTGAAGAGTTGTTCTTTGGTCCCTGCCCATAAAATGCTGAAATTCAGTACCTCTGCCACTCTCATCTCATCTACACCGCCCCCCCCGAAATATGTGGGAGCCAGGATGCTGAGGCAGTGTAAAAGGACTGCCCCTGCCTGGCCTCCTCCACACCACCATTCCTCTTCCATACCCTGCCCTTCCTTACCTGTCTTGATCCTGGGGGCTCCGAGGACAAAGAATGTAGACTGGGTTTGGTGAGAAAAACCTCTAGGTCTGGAGTCAGGGCCCTGGATTGGGGGGGGGTCCTCTTGCCTTCTGTGTCCACAGCAGGAACCCGCGTTAGCTCAAACCCTCTCAGGCAGCAGAGTGGTAAGAGTCTCGGGGACACAGGGTGGGTAGGCGGGCAGGCCAGCAGGCAGGCAGGCCATCTTCCTATGAAGCCAATGGAGGCCGTGGATCAGTGCTGAGTGATTTCCCACCACCAAGAAGCATCATTCAGCTATGTAATCATGGATCCCCAGCTCTGTCTACAACAGCCATGACCCCCACCAGCTAGGATGGTCCCTCAGGCCAGCTGGCATCAGAGGACCTTGAGTAGAGGGGACAGCTACAGACACTCAGCATGCATGGGCAAAGCAGAGGGTAGCCCACCCTACCCAACATGAGTGGGTATATTAGCTCACATTTTCTCCATCTTAGATGGCAGCCCAACCTAGACGGGAACCACATATCCCAGGGTTCCTAGGGGCTACAGTCCCTGAAGCTATAGTCCTGCCTTTTGTAGTCCAGTTCCTGACTCTCACAGGCTCAGGTGTTCCCAAATCAGGGGGCCTGCCTGGAACCTGCATCCAACCTCAGCACCTCTGCCTCAAAGAAAGTGCTGAGCCAGGGACCCAGTGCCAGACTTTGACAGGGTTCCATGTCAACCTTGAGTTTCAAGAAAAACAACTAGAGAAAATCAAGTTCCCAGAGTGCAGCATGAGGAACCATTGCTAAGAAATACTGATGAAATATAAGGGTGCGGTATTTCAGAAATGGGAAACTGTGGTTCTTTGATCCTTGCCAAGTAACGGTACCCTCAGTGATAGAGGGAGGCAGAGGAACCTTGATGGTTCTAGCAGTTTTCACTAGAAGAAAGAGAATCAACGGATAGTGTTGGCTAACTCAAGACAGGACACTGAAAAACCCAAACACTAGGGCAATTCTTACCAATCTGGCAATGGTGGTCGTGGAAAAATGAAACTCAGTACTATTAGCAATAGCCAGAGGCAGAAGCCACCCACACATCCATCATGGGTGACAGGGAAAGGGACTCTTACGCATGCATCCTTAGAAGGGAAAAGCTGTCTAGAACATGCTACAGCATGGAAGGGCCTTGAAGACATTGTGCTAAGTGAAACAAGCCAGTCACAGGGAAGATGGTATCTTACTTAGCGTTTCTATTGCTGCAAAGAGACACCATGACCATGGCAACTCTTACAAAGGAAAACATTTACTTGGGGCTGGCTTATAATTTCAGAGGTTTAGTCCATTGTCTCATTGCAGGGAGCATGGCGGCACGCAGGCAGAGACAGTGCTGGAGAAGCAGCAGAGAGTTCTACATGTTGATCCGCAAGCAATAGGAAGTAAACTTTCTCACTGGGTGTGGTTTGAGCATACATGAGCCCTCAAAGCCCTTCCCTTGGTGACACTCTTCCTCCAACCGGCCACATCTCCTAATAATTTCACTCCCTCTAGGCCAAGCATTCAAACACGAGTCTATGGGGTCCTTACCTATTCAAACCACCACAGAGGCCATTGATTTCACTCTTGAGGGTCCTGCCATCATCATCCCATTGACACAGAAAGAAAAGAGGTGGCTGTACGGGATGGACAGAGGGAAGGGGTTTGTGTTTAATGGGGGGGGCGGAGCTTCAGTTTGGGGCAATAGGATATTCTAGAAACGGTGGTTATGATTGTACAGCAATGTAAAGGACTCTTCCGCTGCTTGACTGGTCACCTGAAAGTGCTTCAAATGATGAATGTCATGCTACATGCATTTTACTGTCCATTAAAAAGAATAAACTCATAGCAGACAATGAGGCCCGTTAGGGTGGGATGGGGGTCTGCTCTGAGAACGAGGACCATCCTGCTCTTCATCCACTTGGACTTGATCCCTGGGGATCATGTTAGCAGGGAGATGCAGCCTCAGATGTGGTAAGTCTTAGATGTGTAACAATTGCTCTCCCTAGAATAGTGCGCCTCAATTTTTCTAACGCTGCAACCCTTTGATATAGTTCTTCATGTCCTGGTGACCCCCAACCATAAAATTATTTTTATTCCTACTTCAGAACTGTAATTTTTACTACTGTTATGAATTTTAATATATTATGTAAATATTATTGTGTATTATGTAGTATATTATTATATTGTATACTATTTGCATATGTAAAATATGTAAATATTTTTGGAGACAGCGGTTTGGCAAGGGGGTTGCAACCCACAGGTTGAAAACCACTACCTTAGAACAAGGAGAGACTGTCCCCATGAGCTCTGTCAGTTCCTTTCTGGAGACACACTGGCTTCCCAGACTCTCTTTGGGGAAGACACACCCTCCAGGGAAGGCCCCACAGCCTGCCAGCCACCAGCTTTAGCAGGGCCATGTCCAAAGCTAAGCTTCCCTGAGCTAACAAAGGCCTCCCCTCATCCTTAGACTCATCTTTGGATAGAGCCAGGTGAACTTTGGGGGTGCTGCATTAGGTTGTTGTGCACACACACAGTTTGAACTTGAGGAATTTAGACCCTTGGGTTTGCAGGGAGGTAAGAAGCTGTGCGTCCCAGGCCAGTGTAGAAGAGATTCAATGCTCTTTGTCGCCTGAAATGTCTTCCTGCTGGCAACAATGAGGGTCGGCGGCTGGTTCCTTCTATCTGAGGGCCCCAAGGATACCTCCAAGTCAAGGATAGCATCAGGCCAAGATTTTGGAGGTGAAAGATTCTCTACCTCTCTGTCCTGGGCAGAGAACCTCCTTTATGCCGCTGTGGATGGTGTTGGTGATATGTCCCTCATCCTGGGAGTTTTTGGGACAGTTGCATCCTTGGGTTGGAAGCCAGAGATGTCTTGGGACTATCTTGGCCTGAACTTGGGGAGACATTATCCCAAGGGGAGACATTAGGCCCAACCTGACCTGCTGAGATCCCTCCCCCCCCCCACCTGGCCCGAAGCCATCATGTAACCACACTGCCCCCTAGTGGCAGAGCCGCACACCTACATGCACTGGCAACCATCTCTAATCTGTTCTGTTGGGTTTTGTTAGCTCAACATCACCGCTTTTAGCAGTGAAGGGAATGCTTCCTGCCACAGTGGAGCGACACAAACACTGAGATCCGAGAGTTCTTTGTAGGGCAGCTCCTGCTCAGTGATGTCTAGTATGCTACCCATCTCTGCACTCTGGAAGAGCATGCAAGGCCCGGTAGACCAGGAAGAGCAGACAAGCTCCCTCATCCCAGGTCTCCGGTCCTTGGCTCCCCAGCGCGCAGGAAGACAACATTTGGCACTTGGTTTTCAGCTGCTGAGCTCTCACCATCTGTGCCCGTGCAGGCGGCAACGGTGGCTCCTGTGAAGTGGGTCAAGGAGTCTGACACTACACTGGACGCCAGTGGCATAAGAGACTAGAGGGTGTCGCCAACCTGTGCCTGATTACGGCATCTCCCTGAACCGCAGCCAAATGCAACAGATGCCTGCCAAGGCCGATTCCCACCCTGCCTTGAATATCTGACTCTTTCCTGGTTAATAGGCCCATGTTGGGATTATTTTGATTGATTCCTTGTTTTAAGGTCATTACAGATTCACAGGCAGCCGCACGAGGTGGCACAGAAAAGCTTCCCAGCATCCAGGTGAAGGGTACCCTGTTTCCCCCATGAGGAGCGCCGCTGAGTTTTATGGCAAGATCGCATCACTGCAGTCCTGGACCAGTAACTGATGCTAGAGGGTTTCATCATATCGGGTCTAGCCACTCACAAACAATGTTGGGAAAATGAAGACACACACATACCCGCCCCGTCATCTCAGCCTGTGTGATTGGGGGAAGGGAAAGAGGTGCAGCCGCTTGGTTTGATCACTGGTTCAGTCTTGGTTCAGCAAGGAAGCTCTGAGAACTCTTACTGCCCGAGGCTTCAGCGGATGCCTGTTGAGGTGAGTGTTCCCCTGGGCGATGACATCATCCCAGGTGATGTGATTATCTGGCTCTGACGTTCCTGGAACCTAAGGGGACTGCGGGTCTGGACAGTGTCTGGAGAACACACCCTGGTGTGTTCTGAGGATTGTTCTTGGTTTCTGTGGTCTCGCTGGTGTCTGGTTGGACACATTCCTTGGGTGGTTAGCATGCCTGTGTGTAGTGGGCCAAAGTGAAGAAGTCAGATACAAAACAGAGCTGCCAGGCTTCTTCCCGCTGTTAGTTCTCTCACGGCTAAGGCAAGGGTCCGGGCTTTCCAAAAAGGCAGCTTATCAGGATGCGCTGGTTATAATCAGAAACCACCAGCCTTGGGATTTACAGAAAAGCACAGAACTTGAGGAAAACACCCGACTTGATTGTCAGGACAGCGCTGCCAGGCTAGCTTCTGTCCCCAGCACCAGCTGACTACAGGAAGTGGGTGCACAGTTGAGAGACTACCCAGGCCAGCTAATCCTCAAAGCCCAGAAGTGATCCTGCCCCAAGCTGAGTCCTACCATCACTGAGGACCAAAACTATTCTGTCCTACCCTCTCTCTATTGTGAGCAGCCATGTGGGTACCGGGAACAGAATCCAGATTCTGTAAGAACAGCAAGTTCTCTTAACCTCTGAACCATTTCTTCAGCTTCCCCCACCCCCCCAAAAAAACCATAAACCACAGATCTTAACTCTGTAACACCAAACAGTAACTAAATAAACAAAAAAACAGTACACTAAAGAGATAAAGATACCCAATCTGGCAGTGCATGAGAAGGAACACATTTGCACATGCATGTATACACAGAGAAAAAGATCATAGCATTGAAAATATTTTAATTCTTCATCTAACTGAGTCATGGACCAGAGGAAATCAAACAAGACCAGCATCCTGCTACTAGACTAACGGCCATGAGACCACGTCACACTGCTGATGCTCCTCACCAGAGAACACACTGAAGAAAGTTAATTGTTTAGTTCTCCTTAGTGTTTTTATTCATGTGGAAATCTGTGTGGCTGAAACATACCAGACCTGAACCCTACATCTTGCCTCTGGGATATTGTGTTCCGCCTGTGACCAAAGGCCAGAGTATCACCATCCAGCTGGCCACTGTCCCTACCACCCATGGCCTCCCAGGACCCAGCTTCCTGCTGCTGTCTTCTTCATGGCTGGGTTGGCCTGAATCCAGTAGGACAGAGAGGAGCCTGCAATCTGCCCCCACCCCAGGCCTTTCGCCCATGTACAGCAGAACAGAAAAATCAATGTTATTGAGGTGTGGTTCACAGACAAGAGCCGCACGCACCGCACCGTTGATTAAAGGGGCTGTGGTTAACGTTCACGCCCTTCCCATTCTGCCTGTCAGAAGGCTCCCACCTGAGCCGAGAGCCCAGCCCTCCCAGGATCCTCTGCTAGCCACAGGCTTCCTACCACGAAAGGACCTTGTCCCTGGACATCACACACAGGAGGGACTCTTGCCCAGGCATCCTGTCACCAAGACTCAGCATTCCTGTGGCACTGAGGGATCACGCAGTGCTCCTGTCTCCATGGAGGCATTGGGATTGCCCTCTATGTCCTGTGGCATGCCTGGGTTGCGGCTAATTGTCAGCAATTTTGAATTCAAGTGTGACAACCCTGTGTGCATGAGCGCCGTGGGAACACGTTTTGCCCCCTGTGTGAGCGGCACAGGGGGTTGTACACACTGTACTCTTTCTAAAACAGACGTACTGCTTTCACTCCCGAGTTTGCTGCATGTCCTCACCAGCACTTAGCATTGTCTGATTTTTAAATATTAGCCTTTCCTGAGAACACGCTGTGGTCCCCATTGATCGGTGATGAATGATAGTGACATCAGGCATATTTTCACAAGCTCAGTACCCATCTGTTGAAATCTTGCATAATTTGTTTTTGTTACATTTATTTCTTGTGTGCACACATGTACATGTGTGCTTGCCACAACACACGTGTGGAGGACAGCAGACAATTCATAGTGGTCAGTTTTCTCCTTCCTATCTGGGTCCTGGGAATTGAGTTCATGTCTTCAGGTTTGGTGGCAAGTGCCTTTAGCCCATCTGCTGGCACGGATCTTTCCTATTTTAAAATCCGGCCATCTCATCTTCCTAGTCTTGAGCTATGAGGGTCGTTTATGTATTCTGTACATATGCCCTCTATGTCTATTTTCTCCCAGATGTGGTTGCTTTGTTATTCATTTATTGGTACCCTTTGATGTCTGCCTGATAATTCTTCATTTTGGAGACTTTGCTTTCTGGATTCTGAATGCCTGCCTAAAAGAAGGATTCTTGCCCTTGGCATTCTAGTTGAGGTCCCAGAACTTAGCATAACAGTTTGGATGCTGAATGTCCTCTGAAGGCCTGTGCGTTGAAGGCTTTGTTCCCAGTGTTCCCCATTACAGAATGGGGATGGTACTTTCAAAGGATGGAACCTAACAGGGAAGTCTTTAGGTCACTGAGTGCACGACCTTGAAGGGGACTATTGGATCCAGCCTTTGCCTTTTTCTTTCTCTTCCTGGCTGGCTGATGAGCAGTTGGTACGTGGCTCGTCTGAAGTTGTTAATACAGATGTATTGCTCTTCCCCTACAGGGCCTGGGATGGCATCCTGGGTGAGCTCCGGCCGTGGAGCTCCCGTTTTCACCTTGTTTACTCTGTTCCCACAGGGACCTCGGGGGTTCTTGAACTCCTTGACATCTAAAGACTGTCTTTTTCCTCCGCGAGATGCTTTTGTTGAGAGCCAGTCCTTTACAAACACCTTTCTTGTCCTGTGGTCTCTATTGCCATGTTTTAAAAGACAGTTTCATGTAACCCTAGGCTGTCCTTGAAATCACTGTGTAGCTGGGGTTGAAGGTAAACTCTTTTGTTTGTCTGAAACATGGTTTCTTTGCACAGCCCTGGTTCTCCTGGAACTCACTACATAAAACCAAACTGGCCTCAAACTCACAGAGATCCCCCTGCCTCTGCCTCCTGAGGGCTAGGATTAAAGGTGTGCACTCCCAAGCCCAGCATTTAGTTTAGTTTTGGTTTGTTTTCGACCATAAACTTTTGACCCTTTTCTCTCTACGTCCCGACTCCTGGGATTGCCAACAGACCCATTAGGATTGTTTGCGCTGTGAACTGTAGTTTTCAGAAAAGCCAAGACGTTCCACGTGCTTGCGTTGGCGATTTCACAAGACTGATCCACTGATTGGAGCCTCAATGTTGCGAAGCTCCGGAATGTTGCGGATCCAGAGCCAGTTTATCTTGGGCTATTTTAGTCTCCTGAATAGCAGCCCATTGCCCTTGGCTGTGTCTGACCCAACACCTTTTAGATTATTAAGTAAAACCTTTAGAATATGTGTGTGTATGTATGTATTCACATATATATAATTTTATTTACATTCTGACCACTGTTTCCCCTCCGAATCCCTCTACCTACCTCCCCTCTTCACCAGTCCCCCGGCATCCACTCCTCCCATGGATAGAAAACAAACATGGCATATTAAGTTATAATAAGACTGGGTGTCTCCCCTAGTATTAAGGCTGAACAAGGCAACCCAGTATGAAGAATAGGGTCCCCAAAGCAGGCAAAAGAAACAGTCTCTGTTCCCACTGTTAGGTGTCCCACAAGAGGATCAAGGTACACAAGTGTCACATATATGCAGAGGGCCTAGGTCAGTCCCATGCAGGCTCCCTGGTTGGTGGCTCAGTCTCTGTGAGCCCCTGTGAGCCCAGGTTATTTGATCTGTGGGTTCTCTTGTGGTGTCCCTGACCCCTCTGGCTCCTACAACCCTTCCTCCCCATCTTCTGCAGGACTCCTCGTTAGAATATATTGACAGCTTCGGCCAAGCCCCCAGCTATGAACATCACTGGACAGCATTTGAAGCCTAAAGCAGAGACTCCCCTGCTTTTCTGTCACCTCCCTCCCTGATGTGTTTGGAAAATGCCTTGATTTATGACTTTCTTTGGTTCTGTGAGAATAAAAGTTCACGCCACTGCCTCTATGTTGGAGTATGTTATTCAGAGCAGCCTGAGTCTGCGTTCCTGAGCCATGGTCCCTCATATTGGCTCAGAATACACCATCCCATTCTCATAGGGGACAACGGGACAGATGGGGGCACCTTCATATTCTGTATTATGAAGACACACTTGAACTGCACATTGTAAAAAAGCAGTCAGGGAGCACATGTTACTAACAGCTCTGTGTGGACACACCTTAATTGTTTGTTTGCTCTCCCAGTTAACCCCTCCCCAGCCCAGGTGGCTCTGAGGAGTACAACACTGGCACCAGCAGAGACCAACTCCTCAGCATCATGAGAGCTGCCTAAGCCAGACATGATGGCCACACCTTTAATGCCAGCACCTGGGAGGCAAAGAGGCAGGAGGATCTCTGTGAGTTCAAGGCCAGCCTGGTCTACAAATTGAGTTCCAGGACAACCAGGGCTGTTACACAGAGAAACCCTATCTGAAAAAAAAAAAAAAAACCATAACAGACAAACCAACAAGAAATGGAGTTATGAGCCCAGGCACCCACAGAACGAGGGAAGAGGGCGAAGGATGGTATCAGGGGAAAGACAAACATCACGCGTTCAGGAGTGCACCTGACCACCCGACCAGAGGGCCGGGGCTGAACTCTGAAGGCTCGCCACTTTTGTTTCCTCTTATTTTCTTCCCTGGCCAGAAATGAGATGAAGGTTAACGTCTAGGAAAGGGGTGGAGGAAAGGCCTGACCAGGCCAGCCTGGATGCTGAAGCCCTAAGTGGTACCAAGGACTGTGACACCGAGGCTGTGCTGAGGGGCCAGGGACAAAGAGGGCCTCACACATCACCTTTCAGGACTTCAGAGGTGTGTGAATGCATGTGTGTGTGTGTGTGTGTGTGTGTGTGTGTGTGTGTGTGTGTGTGTGTAGCACAGCAGGCCCTTCACCAGGCTGTCTGCTCTACCCTCCTTCCTTGCTGATGGGGGTCTAGCATATGCCTTTCCTCCCCACTGAAAGCATCCAGACCTATGCTAGAAAGGAGGCTCCCTAAGGGGACCTGAGGATTGGGAGTGGGTAGCAGGTCTCCTAAGGTGCCTACTCAGACCATCCTGAGAACGAGAGACACCATCCACAGTGACAGGTTTGAGATGACCTGCCCGGAAAAGGAAAGCAGAACCTCCTAAGATGAGCTTGGGACCCTCTGTTCCACTAGGGCCTCTCAAACACTATCCTGAGCTCTCACTGACCTGGAAGTGAGTGTAGAGCCCCCCTGGCAGAGGAAACCGTTGCCTACTCTTCCTGTCTCTATGCCCATGTCAGTGCTGATAGAAGGACCATCCTAGGCCTGTGGACCCATGTGCCCATGTCCATATGCTGGTTTAAACCTTGCTTCAGCAGCCGCATGCCACTGAAGCAGGGGCTGTGGAGGAGGGATCTTCACATTCCACTGCCTTTAAGGCATTCGGGATTCATCCTGGCCACAGCGATGGTACGTATGCTCCTCCAACACATAGCACCAGGCCCCTAGTGTTCTACCCTGTGCTGTGGATATGCCTCGAAGCGTTCCCTCTCTGCTCTTTCTCTCTTTTTCCATGCACCCCTCCCTTAGCTCTCTACTTTAGGCCCAGAGTTCACTTTGCCAAGGTTGGATGGTCACCTTAGATCCCTTCCCCCTCACTGGATATGCTTTAAACTGACCATTGCCCCCGATCCTAGATGGCAGTGGGACTTAACTCCTCCACTGGCTGAAGGCCATCTGGCTGCCCTTTGGCACTACGGGCTCCTGTAAAACCAAAAATAAATGCTTGCTCACTCCAAGGGGGAAGAACCAGGGAATGGTCACAATCAACTCAAAGCAAAACCAAACTCCAACAGTATAAATAACTCAATGTCTAATGTCTGGGGTTCACTCACGGTCTTCCAGGCTCCTCAAAAAGGTCACCTCTCTGGCTCTCCCTCTGCAGCACACACAGTTTGTCTTCTAGGCTCTGGCTGGCTCCACTCATCCACTGTCGCTGTTCTTGGTGGCAATCCTGTGGCATTGACGTCTCCAAAACGCTGGGGTCTTCTGCTGCAACTGGGGTGCCCTTTCACCAATCGCCTCTCTCCCGTGGCTCCAACCCTGGCACACACTGCCAAGCTTCAGCTGGTCTCCATGACCCCTTCACACCTTCAAAACCAACACCACCTGGGCGACTCTGACACTACCACATTCAGCTGCCAACGTGAGGAACAGCCTCAGCTACCCCGGAACGCAGTTCTGCGTGTTCAAACACTGCCCAGAAGATTTTGCCCCTTTGGTTCTCGTCTCTTATTAATCCCAGCTGATTCTTCAGCTCCAGCTGACCAAATCCACAGATTCTTCACACAAGAAGCCCAGTGGAATCTTTGCTTCCCTCTGAAACTTCACAAGCCAGGCCTCCGTCATCCCCACTGCTCTCAATGCTCTCAACTTCCAAGTTCCTGCACAGCAGCCCACTGGGCTCTCGACATCCAATGACTTTCTTTCTTCCTTCCTTCCTTCCTTCCTTCCTTCCTTCCTTCCTTCCTTCCTTCCTTTCTTTCTTTTCTTTTCTTTTTTTTTTTCGAGACAGGGTTTCTCTGTAGCTTTGGAGTCTGTTCTGGAACTAGCTCTCCTAGACCAGGCTGGCATTGAACTCACAGAGATCCTCCTGTCTCTGGCCTCCCGAGTGCTGGGATTAAAGGCCCGCGCCCCCACTGCCTGGCTCAATGGCTTTTCTATATCCCAGTTCTAAAAATCTTCTACAGTCCTCCCCAAAACAGCATGGTCAGGCCCGTCACTGCAACACCCCACTATCCTGGCCCCACTTTGCCCTAGTTAGACTTACTACTGCTGTGATGAGACCATGAAAGGGTTTATTTGGCTTCCATGTCCATATCACTCACTGGTCATCATTGAAAGAAGCCAGGACAGGAACTCAAACAGAACAGGACCTGGAGGCAGGAGCTGATGCAGAGTCCATGGAGCGGTGCTGCTTACCAGCTTGCTCCTCATGGCTTACTCACCCTGCTTTCTTACAGAACAAAAGAGGACCACCTGCCCAGGGATGGCACCACCCACCATGGGCTGGCCCCTCCCCAGCGATCACTAACTAAGAAAAGCCCCTCCAGCTGGATCTTATGGAGTCATTTTCTCAATTGATGCCCCCTCCTCCCTGATGATGCTCGTTTATGTCAAGTTGCCATAAAGGCATGGTTCAAACT
The DNA here is from genome assembly GCF_014885135.2 of Alexandromys fortis. NCBI lineage: Eukaryota > Metazoa > Chordata > Mammalia > Rodentia > Cricetidae > Alexandromys > Alexandromys fortis. Next base: position 6,583,212 of record NW_026067892.1, on the reverse strand, counting down.
GGTAGGGATGGCTTATCCCACCAGTATACACTGAGATTTCCACTGTGTTTTGGGCTACATTTTGCTGCTTACTGGTCTAGGAAGGTGGGTTCTTGGAAAGCAGTCATCCTAGTAGAGCTTGGCTTGGCTCTGGTGCTGTGGAGATGTGAGCCCTGGCTTTCCTGGAGCTGGGCAAAGGCTAGGCCGGCCCCAGGGGCCAGGTCCTTGGTCTGGAACATTATGGACTTTGGGACCATTAACAGTGAGCACGGTTGCTGGGTTCCCTGGCTGGAGTGGGCCTGGCAGGGGAGCCTCATTCTGTTCTTACTCTTCCTGGATCTGTCCTAGGTGGACCCGAATGCTCTCAAGTAAGCCTGGACTGTGGGAGGTATTGACAGTTGGGGTTCTTTCCTTCGTGAGCCCTGCCAGCCAGGGGCTAGGATAGTGCCAAGTGCCCATCTCATTCTTCAAACTCCCCTGCACAGCGGAACATAGCAGAAGTGCCACTCAGTCTTACTGGTAGTGGGTTTGGAATTAAAGGGCTCCCCAGAGGCACCCCCAAGTTGAGGTGAACTGCTTGCTCCTAACCTCAGAGCCCAGACCCCGCAAGACAGCCTTGCCTCTCACACTTCTACTGAAGAGGTAGGGTGTTGGTGGACTGACTTTGGATGATGTTGGGTGGGCAAGGACACTTGTTCTCTGGGGACAATAATGCTGATATTAGGGGACAAGTTGGGACCCTCTGCATGGGTTTGATATCATATGGGATTCAGCTGCAGAGCCCAACCATGCTCCTCCATATGTCTGTGGATTGTGAACTTGCAACGACAACTGTGGCTGGAAGCTAGAAGCTTCTGAGATTGGGGCTCCTGACTTTTCCTGACCCCTCCAGCACATGGCACCATCCTGGGTCCCAGCCTTCACTCCCACAGCCCAGACTGAAAGCAATTGCGTGCTTACACCAGCGCTTAAACAAATGATAGGTTATCATATATCCAAGAAGCCATTCCTCAAAATACTTGATCCATTCCCCAAGAGGACTGTGCTATCTCTCAGAGCCAGCATCTGATGTCTTAGGAGGCATTCTAGAAGCCTCCGTGTTCTTCCCTAAGTGGTTGTCTCCAAATGATTCAGAGACCATTCTACCCCTAGCCCACCCCACGGAACAGCTCCTTCAGGAATCCTAACACAGTGAGAGACAGGGCTGAAGGGAGCCCAGTACCCCGGAGTCCATGCTGAGCTTGTCAGGGTGAGCTCACCCCTCCATGACATACGGGTCATGTGGACTGGGTACCACTACCTGATCCTGTGTTTCCCATGGAGTCCCACGAGGGCACAGACCTGTCTGGCACACAGAAAGTCACCCCCCCCCCATCCTCCATCCTGTCCATGGGGCAAGGTTCTTATAGGCTTCTCTTCGCCACTTACTCAGGACCGGTGCCCTGAGGCCTTGCCCTTCAGGCTGTAAGTAATGTCCTGATGGTACAGAAAACTGACATGGCCAGATATGGGAGTCCTCCAGCTCTCCCTAAAATTCTTCCTGCTTACAAATAATTTGAGAGCTGTTCCTGTCCTTTCTACTCACAAGGACTCTGGCATGGTAACGTCAAGGGTCCTGCAGGTTTCTCAGGCAGGCTTTGTGACTGTTTCCACTCTGCACATCAGGAAATGGGGCAGCAGGCAGGGCACATGCATTGATGCTGCCAACATGCAGAGAGGATGCCTCGTGATACCACCACTGCTTTCCACAGCTCTAACCTGAGAAACATCCCAGCTTCCTAGGCAATGCCTTGGGCTCAAGGGTTGAGTTCCCCTTGTCCAGTAACTAGGTGGCCAGTACGTTTGCAAGTACTACTGAGGACCTAAGTCCAGAGGGGTGTGGCCGCCATTGGCTGGGGGAGGAGCTGAAGCCATCCATACCTGGGACCCCCATACCCACAGGTGACCCGTGAGTCTCACCACCCTGCATCCTACCACCTTGGGATCTGTTAAGCCAGAGTTGCTGATGAGTCATTCCCCTTTGGACCCATGCCCCTCCCCGTTTGGGTATGGTTGTGACCCCTGCCCTGCACAAGTACTCCACCAAAGCCCATCAAGAGAGAGGCTGGCTTGGACCCCGCCCCCTCCTACCTCGTCGCAAGCTGCCAGCGTCCTTCCATTTGCAGAGTCTTAGCTTAGTATCCCTGCTGGAAGGGGGTTGGGAGGGGCGGGGACGTCAGAGGATGGGGGCAAGGGTGAGGTCGGTGGCCTAAAACACTTAGGCCTCTTCTGTCCCTGTTAACAAAGTCTGGTTGATAGAAGGCGGGTGGTGTGTGTGTGTGTGTGTGTGAGAGAGAGAGAGAGAGAGAGAGAGAGAGAGAGAGAGAGAGAGAGAGAGAGAGAGAGAGAGAGGGAGGGAGAGAGGGAGCGCCAGATGCTCCCTTCCTGGGCTTGGGGTCTCCCTACACAGCCAAGCACAATCCATCGGTACCCAAACGAGGGGCGTGCACTGGTGGTGCAGACAGTGCAACTCTAGCCCGTAGTCCATGGCTGGCCAGTGCCCAGGTCCCTGGACTACTTTAGCAGGTGGACCCCGGGCACGGGTTTTCAGAGGAGCCCGAAAGAGCCGGAGCAGACTTCTGCAGCTAGTAGGGACAGGGGCGGATCCGGGGCGGGGCCTCGGGCCTAAGCCCGGCAGTCACCTCTGTGCTCAGCACTCGATCAGACCCGGCAGTCGGCTGTGAGCCACGACCCAGTCCAGCCGGGTAAGGGGCTCGTTATGGGGCTCAGGCCGGCCAGGCGCGCTGGGGCCGAGGGGTCGGGTGAAGAGTAGTCGGGGGTGAGGGGTGAGGGGTGAGGGGTGAGGGGCGGGGAAGAAGCGCAGTATGGAGAGCAGTGGCGTGGGGAAGGAGCACGGGAGAGGGGACGCAGGGAGAGCGTCCTGAAGGGGCAAGGAGTCTAGAGGTGTAGAGTGTGGAGTCTGAGCGTACAAGCTGGCAGACGCGCTGCGGGCCGTCCAAGCCACCGAGAAGCACAAGACCTAGATGGTGACTAACCGCGCAGTGTGGAGAGCGCATGCACGACTCTTTTGTGGGAGTCTCTGTGGGTGTGGCCAGGTGTTTGCTCCGCCCCCCCTAGTAGTTCCGCGGCTGCGGGTCCCCGACCCGCCGTGGTGGCCACGCTTTGGGGCGTGGTCAGTCTAGGTAGTCCCGCCCCTCCACGCTGCCCTAGGGCCCGCGCGGGTTTGTGGGTGTTGTAGTGTGCATGTGCGCGATCCAGGCTGCCGCTGCTGACTGAATCAGGTATGGGCCTGTGGGGTGCAGAGCTGGGGAAACAGATCCAAACTGTGAGTGCCTGGGGAACAACAGGATAGCACAAGGCGCGGTTCTGGTCCTTCAGGCTTCCTGACGGTGAAAGCGGGGCTCTGGCTGAGTTCTACACTAAAGGGTATTAGGGGGTCGCTTGAGGCACTGAGAAGCTCCGGGTAAGGTTTGGGGCGTACCTACAGCCTGTGGAGCGAAAGAAAAGCGCATGCGGGGTCAGCTGGGTGGAAGACCGGCAGAGATCTTTGGGATGCATAGGGGCAGTTGGGTGCGGGCCGCGGGCCGGTGTCTGCGGGGTGTCAGAGTCCACGTGTGAATGCCGAGCACAGGCGAGGACCTCAGCATTGGAAGCCTAGGTTCCAGCGCAATAGTCAGTGCTGGCGGGCACCCTGGGCGCATAGTTGCAGACCGCTCCCGAGGGTAAATTCCCCAGGCTGCCTGGTGGGACCTCTGAGCGCCATTTCTCTCGTCATCCCTCTGGAACCGAGTTTCTTTTGCCTTTAAAGTACCTTCCTGAGGTCAGGAATCGCCTGCCCCAGCCGCCTTAAGAGCACGTGTTGTCCGCAAGGAACCCCCGCTGCTCACGCCTGGTACGTGGCCAGTCTCCAAGCCCCATTGTTTAGCTTAGAGGTTTTAGGCACCAGACAGCTCTAACAACTTCCCCTTGGAACAAGAGATTCCTGCAGCCTGCACAGCCACCCGCAGCCAGTGCTTGGTGTGCTTCCAGCATCTCTGTGACAGGAATCATTCCCAGGACTCTGTCCACATTCCTCTTGAAAACTCTTGAGGAGTGTGGCTAATAGCCTGAGTATAAACCATATTCATGAAAACTCCTCACTCTGTGAAGGCGCCCAGGCCCCATCTGCCTGTCTTCAGTATGCAGGTCAGAACCTAAGCAGGCTGTTAAGGAAGTTGTTTTGTGGCTTCCCTCAGTGAAGATAGACTAAATCTTCGCAGTTGCTTGCCTGACTTTAAAGAAGTAGCCTCCTCCCAGGGAGACTTGAGGACATGAACCCCAGCAGCCCGGATGGACTAAGCAGAACACAGGCAGATACTGCGACCTAGCAGAGCCACATGTGCCCCACAACAAGGGACTGCTTTGCACCTGCCGACTTCTTTCAGAGAGACCTGTGTTCTGAATGGGCCGAGGCAAGGGGTGACTCTGCGCATCAGAGCCTGTGGCAAAGATACATTCAGCACTCAGCTTTCACAATGGGGGGCAACAGGGCTGCCCCACCCCCCTAACACGAGCCTTCCAAGATTAAAATAAACCTTCCTGTTTTGAGACAAAATGAAGGTGCTACTTACTTTCGCTTTGATTTTGGGGTGCCATGGAAAGAATTTTGTGAATGGATGTGTTTCCACACTCCCTACCCGGTCTTCTCTAGGTTGCTCAGAAAGGACTGTGTCAAGCCCCTCCCCTATACCACAGCCCTACAGGGCTGCCAAGGGTTTCTTTCAGTTGCCTGGAAGAGGTCGCAGGTTATGAAGCAACACTGCATTCGTATGGGGTATGGAGTCCAGGTTCAGCTGTCATGCCTGCGTGGCATGAGCTCCTTCTACATTCAGTTTCTTCAGCTAAGCCGACGACGCATCTCCCATCTTGCCTCTCGGGATGGGTTTTGTCTGAGCTGAGCCTAGCTCTGCCAGGAAGAGCAACCTGGGCGCTGCTGTAGAGAAGGGAGGCATTGCATCATAGCCCGACTGACTCTGTAGGAATGATGCTGCCTAGGGTAGAGTGGAATAAACCGACTGGCAGTCTCTGCCTAGGTAACAGTCCGGGGCTTTAACAGTCCCTGGTTCCTAGTCACCAGACAAGTAGGCATTTCTGTTGAACAGGTGTTTAAGGTGAAGGCATGGTCTGGGCACTGGACTGTAGCCTTGCAATTGGTTCCCCAGAAATAGGAGATGCCTGTGTGCCCCCTGTGAGCACATCCTTGCCAGTCATGTGGTTTGAGATTAGTCCCTGAGATCTCAGAGGATCTTGCTGTGATGGGGTCATGTCCCCTTGAACAGATCTGAGTGTGGGCTTGGTGGGTAGGTAGGGTTTTCAGGATCTTAGAGGACAAACAGGAGTCCATTTCGTGGGCCTTGAGCACGAGAGCCACTTGCCCATCTGAGCAGCAGTCAGGGTGGTGTAGCTCTTCCAATCTGATAATCCTAGATGTTCATGTCATGTGGGTTCCAGGAGTTGTTGGAGTGGCCCTCTTCCAGCTGTGGCTGGGCATTGAAGTTCTGAAGCCAGATCTTCAGACAGACCCCTGGGTAAGGCCGTGATAAATTCACTGTGTCCAGCTCCGACCCCCATCCACCTGGGTGTAGAAGCCTCAGGAGTCTATGAAGCTATATGTATGGGATAATATGGAATTTGCTCTTTACTGGTGTCTGATAACGTCTGCTGTCTCTGAATACCAAAGGACACCAAGTAGACATGTTCCTTTCACCTCTGGGGATGGCACCTTTCCGATGAGGGCCAATTCCTGGGGCTTCCTAAGCCCATTCTGGCCACAGAGTCCTAGACTTAGCTACATTCCTGGCCACCACTGAGTCTGGGGACTGCTTTGGTTGAGCAAATGCAGTTGCCATGGACAATTGTTTAATCTGGCCAGCCCCAGCAATATGTGCTGGGGAACGGCTGAGCTCTATTTGCATCTGCCTTGGCCTCTCTGGAGGGGTCAATGCCAAGGACTGAACCTCCTGGGTACCCTGTCCTCCTTGGCTGTTTGTGTAGCTCTGGGGAAGTTTTGAAAAACAAGGCCAGGCAGGACAGAGGTCAGTCTGTCCAGCTGAGGTGCCGGAGCCTGTGTTTGTGTCTTCTCCAGCCAGGCCCCCTGCCTGGCTGCTTGTTTCCATTTGTGTCCTGTCCCAGACCCTGTAGCTTCCGGGGCCACATTCCTGCCTTCTGGACCCCTGGAATTCTGCACCCTGGCTTGCCCTTCCTTGCAGTTCCCAACAAGCAAACCCACAAACCCCTGCTTCTTTAGGGGCCCAGGTGTTACCCAGCTTCTGCCTTATCACAGAAACAGGATTTACAGGAAGGGCTCCTGGGCAGTCCTTACAGCTGCATGGTATAACTCTGAGTCCCAGTGGGACAGCACGCACTGAGGACCCCACAGGTCCCTTTTCTTTCTTGAGCCTCTGTGTTTTGTGGGAACTCAAGAGGACATCCTAGGTCTTAGTGTAGGGTCCGTGGACTGAGAATCTGAACCCCTGAAGTTCTTACATCAAGAGAGTCTTCATTTGTCCTCTGCTCAGGGGTTGGAGAGGATTCTACCCTAGTCCGGATCTGCAGATACGTCCTGGAGCAGACTGTAATGAGGAACCTGTTATAGAGGAGCAGGCCGTCAGTATAGCTCCCCCCCAACTCCCGTGCCACACACTGCCAACCTATCTTAGCTCCCCAGCTCCTATATATGATACCCACCCTCTACTCCAGGAGCAGAATAGCTTTATGATAACTCCCTTTTGACCTACACCAGTGCCCTGTACAGAAAGCCTGAAGCACATGAACCTGTGGCATACATGCGGCTGTACAAATGAGCCAGGATAATGTGGGGTCCTGATGAGGGGATGCTGCTGCTGCCTTTCCGTTAGGAGATTGGCAATGACCACCTGCACCAGAGCAGCCTGTGTCCGGGACAGAATCAGGGAGAGAAAAACACACTGTACAGGCTAGTCCTTATGCACCACAAATACCTGAGAGTGCTTTGGGCCTGTATGGCGTGAGGTCAGAGGGTCAGCAACTAGACAGGCCACTGGTGGCTGGACTCCACCTGCCTTTGGGAGGAAGCCTGTAGTCATCTGAGTGTCAGCTCCACCCCCTCCTCAGGCTTCTGTCTGTTTCACTCTCGAAGTCCTACAGAGAACTATGGAGTCCCACAGGTCAGCTCCCACTCTGTCCCATAATCCTTTCCAGAGCTTGCTTTGCCTTGCCCATGGTGACTCTAAACTCCTGGTGAACTCCTGCCCTCCCCCCACTGCCCCTCCTTCTTATGACAAGTGTTCTTTAGAACTGCATTCCCCTGCTGTGGGGAGAATGCATGTCAGATCTGTGTACTCACAGCCACCCCCACTGACCTCCCTGTTGTGTCTTGGGGCACCCCTGGTGTCCTAGCCTAGCAGAGTCCCCTCCTCTTGTCCTTGCTCCGCCCAGGATACCGCTAGAACAGTCGCTATCAACACCAACTGACGCCAGCTGTTCCTAAGACCTGTAGGGCCACAGGCTACCAAGCCCCTGGAATGAGGCTGAGGTGCTTCCAAACCTGGATTTTAAATGTTATTCACTTACGTAATAAAGTAAGATAATCAGTTTATGTGACTTTGATTAACAGTTAAATAGATCTAGGTGACTGAGGCTTGGCTTTGCTTGAAGACTCCTGGAAGCTGTGCTGGCCTGGTCTGAGGGATTAGGCTCCTAGTAGATCTCAGGTTGACAGAGCCGGTTGATTTGGGTGTGGGGCCAGCAGCCCCCGAGGTTGACACTGGGTCTCAGCAGAGAGATTGGGGACTAGAGTGTCCCTGTGGGCTCCTTTGCTAACCCCAGACTCTTGGCTTTTCCTTCCAGGTGGAGTGCCATCTTTGGTCACCTGGTCTCATGAGGAACTGGGCAATATGGTGCCCAATGGCCACGCAGCAGAAAAACAGGCATGTGAGGATCCCAGGCAGAACCGTGAACTCAAGTCCTGGCGATGCCTCGTGTTCTATCTCTGCTTCTTCGGCTTCATGGCGCAGCTGCGGCCTGGGGAGAGCTTCATCACGCCCTACCTCCTGCAACGTAACTTCACAATCATGCAGGCATGTTGTCGTTGGAGGGTAGGGGAACAGCGGTGTGGGCTAGGAGTTCTTTTCCTGGTTTGATATATATATTTGCAGCTAAGGCTGCGGGAGACTACAGAGGCCAGAGAGACTGAGTGTGGTCCACCCTAACCCCCCACCTGCTCACTTGGCTTTGATTTGTTAGCCCAGCCAGACTACGTGTCGCTGGGCTCCAAGAGAGGAAACCTGTGCCTGCCTTGGGGATGAGGAAGAATGCAGATGAAGGAGTGCTGACCTTTACTGCCGGGGTGGCTCATCTGCCATCCTGGTGAGAGAGCCCATGTCCAGCCACGCCCCACCTTGCTTGGCACCTGCCTCCGGGAGGGACTCAGCTGTTTATGTAAAGAGATTATTGAAGGCATTTTCTTCTTACTCAGCCACGGGAACAGAGGGTCCTATTGAAACTCTGCTAATGAGCTTAAATCCAAGCAGACCGGGAAGCCGTTCATTTTTGAACGTGTGCTTCATGCCGTCTTTTGATAGGGCTAGATGAAGAAGGGGGAAGAGAGGTCTCTGAGGTCTGGCTCCCTAGCTGCCTGAGGTAGCCTGCAGCTGGCCTGGGGGTGTCAGCAATCCATCTCAGCTTGAGACCTCCCCTCCATACTGACCCAGGTTCTGTTTTGAGTCCTTGTTGCTACTGGTTGGGCTGAGTTAGCCTTAGCGTGGGAGTCATTGGGACCTGAGTCCCAGCCTCTGGGAGCCCGGGAGTGCCCATCTGGCTCCCGTATGTGCCCATTAGCCAGATCTAACGTGAGGTCTAAGGGGGTTCCCTGCTGAAACTCATCCTGGCCTAGAAGGAAGTACCAAGCATGTCTGCCTCCCAGGGAGAGGTCAGGCAGACATCTGGGCCTCACTGAGATAGAGGCTCTCCCTGCCGAGCGTCCAGAGGGCCTAAGGCACCTGGTTTGGTCTGCCCATGCTACTACTGGGCCCCGGCACCTCCCCAGGCAGCAATGTGGTGTCTGAGACAATGCCTTCTGACCTCCGCCCTGCAGCAGGTAGCTCCCCCATCTTGAGCCACAGCAGGAGCCAGGTGAGGGTGGCCTCCAGATGTTAGCCTCGGTGAAGGCCGTGAAGGTTGGATTTTGCAGGCAGCATGCCCACTTCTGCCTTATGGGGTGGGGTAGCGGGATGGCCTTGTCCTCCTCCAGTCTCACCTCCCTCCCCTGTGTCCTGCCTAGCTGTCTGCTGTGCTCCCCCACCCCCACCCCAACCCCGTTACTATTCTCTTACTCTTCCTTTTCTTCCTGTAAAGAACTGAAGAAATCTGTACTGGGGTCTCCTGGCCATTGTACTATTTTCTACTTAGGTTTAAGAAGAGTGCCAGTCAGAAAGCTTGGGTTAATATGACCCGCATGCATTGAATGGTGGTTTCTCCCAGTTTGCTAGCTTTCCGTGGGTTGGGCCTGGGGTCTGCAGTTTCTTAGGCTGGAAGACGGTCTTGGTTCCTAGACTCCCTTGGATCCTGAACAGCCAGGGTGTGGACATGGAAGGTACATTTGTCGTCATTAGGGAGACGGGGGCAAGATAGCATTTGGCTTGCTAACCCTACTGGACTCAGTGGAGCAGCCAGTGTCGCTAATAACCAGTACTTGCCTACCCGCAGGTGACCAATGAGATCATTCCGGTGTTGCCCTACTCTCACATGACCGTGCTGGTGCCAATCTTCCTGCTCACAGACTACCTGCGCTACAAGCCCGTCCTGGTCCTGCAATGCCTGAGCTTTGTGTGTGTCTGGCTGTTGCTGCTGCTGGGCAACTCTGTACTACACATGCAGCTCATGGAAGTCTTCTACAGCATCACCATGGCCGCACGCATCGCCTACTCCTCCTACATCTTCTCCCTGGTGCAGCCCTCCCGCTACCAGCGCATGGCCAGCTACTCAAGGACAGCCGTGTTGCTGGGAGTCTTCACCAGCTCTGTGTTGGGCCAGGTGCTGTTGTCCCTGGGATACCAGTCCCTCAACTACATCTCCCTGGGCTTTGTCATCTTCAGCCTGGGCCTCTCCCTCTTCCTGAAGCGACCTAAGCACAGCCTCTTTTTCAACCGCAGTGCACTGGTGCGAGGAGCCTCGCCCTGTGAGCTGGACCAGATGCACCCGGGCCCTGAGCGACCAGAGCCCGGGAAACTGGAGCGAGTGCTGGGCATGTGCAAAGACTCCTTCCTGGTGTGCATGCTCCGTGAGCTGGTGGAAAATGCACGGCAGCCCCAGCTGCGCCTCTGGTGCCTCTGGTGGGTCTTCAACTCTGCTGGCTACTACTTGATTTCGTACTACACGCATGTCCTGTGGAGAGAAGCTGACCAAAAGCTCAACTACAATGGCGCCGTAGACGCTGCCTCCACGCTGCTGAGTATGCGCTGGAGGCCCCTTGCCCTTCCCAGCTGGGCTATAGTCCAGCCCTATCACTTGCCCTGGGCTAGACCACCAACATAGGCTGTCCTGTGCTTTGCCCTACCCTGCCCTTCTTCCAGAGCCACCCTAACTAAGCCTGAACCCCTACCCATCTGTCCCATGGTTCTACTTGCCCAAGCTCAGCCATGGCTGATGCTTCCTACCTCCAGGCGCCATCATGTCCTTCTCCGCGGGCTTCGTGAAGATCCGTTGGGCTCTGTGGTCAAAGCTGGTCATCGCAAGTGTTATAGCCATCCAGGCTGGGCTAGTTTTCTGTATGGTTATCATGTCCACCAACATCTGGATACTCTACGTGGCCTACGTGCTTTTCCGTGGGGCCTACCAGTTCCTTGTGCCCATTGCCACGTGAGTAGGATGGTGTGGGGAGAGGCTTCTGGAAGGCTCTGTTGGGGAGCACAAGGCAATGCGGACAGTTGTGTGGGAGGTCTAACCCGTCTAGACACTCAGCTGTGTCTACTGCATTGGCTTTTCTGGGCCCCACAACCCCCGTAAGGACAGTGAATCCGCTACCTCCCCCAGTTCCCTCCCATCTCCGCCAGTCCTTCCTGAACCTCTATAGTGTTGCTGACCCGTAGGCTACCTAAAGTTGACTAGCATCCCGCCTCCTTCTCCTGTTGTCCCTTATCCTCACCTTGGAGACCCTGTTACACTTTTTTGCCGGCATTTGGCCTGCCCCTTTCCTGGGCTTGCCCCACGTGCTCTCCCAGCTCCTCTGAACACTGTTGCAGAGTTTGCTGGCTCTGACTGCAGGTGATCTCTCCGGATGGCACTAGCATGCCTTTCCTGAGACCCTATCCAGACTGGAACTGAGAGAGCACACACTGCTGAGTGTTGAGGACACACTCAACTCATGCCACATAGGCATCAAACATGCTTATAGAGCTGGGTGTGGTGGTGCACGCTTTTAATCCCGGAACTCAGGAAGCAGAGGCAGACAGATCTCTGAGTTCCAGACCAGCCAGATATATGGTGAGACCTTGTCTAAAAGAAACTCAAAATAGACTCTCAGACATATACTCATATCACCGAACAGACAACACACATACACCATCCATTCCATGTGAACTGGCACCATACAATTTATGTGTACATTGTCCATGTACATGGGTTAGCATACCACATGCTACAGATAGATAGATAGATAGATAGATAGATAGATAGATAGATAGATAGATAGATAGATGGATGGATGGATGGATGGATGGATGGATGGATGGATGGATGGATAGACAGATAGTCAGATAAACACAGATTTCATACACCATATGTACTTAACACTGCACTGTGCATAGCATATGTACATGTGCTCACACCACACACAGGCACTTGCCTTCTTTTGCCTCCCTGTCCTCTACCCCTCTGGAAAGACTTTGGCTCTTACCTCCCAGGGCTGCATAATTCTAACACTTTCCCTCCTTGGACAGCCCGCTCACATTCTCTGGCCACAGTCACCGGCATACTTCTCTGGCCACACAGCCACTGGCATACTTCTCTCTCTGGCCACATAGCCACTGGCATACTTCTCTGGCCATGTACTCCTGCCTCCTGAATTGAGAGTACCTTTCTGTTCCCAGTCTCCTGGAGTCAGTCTCTCTAAACACATCCTGAGCCCCATTCCTACCCTGGGTCAGCTACCGTTCATTGGTGGGTGTGTGTAGGGAGAGGCTGGGACCAGGAGCAGTGCTGTGCACAGTATTGCTAGATTGGGGCTGGAGTAGGGGACTTGGTGGTTGTGGATGGGGATTTTAGAGTTGTGTATCCAGGAACTTAACCGTGAGTCTGGTGGTGGGTGGGGTTGTGTGACTTGGTACGTTGGTATATCCCCGAGTAGATGAGGAGTCTCCCTGGCTCTGTGTTCTTCGTTTATTTATTTGTTTGTTTGTTTGTTTAATTAGATAGCATCTCACTGTGTAGACCAGACTGGCCTGGAATGACAACATTCACCTGCTTCTTCCTCCTGTGCTGGGTGAATGACAATGAATGACATTTGTCACCGTGTCCAGTCTGACTTTGTTCTTGCCTCTCCCTGTCCTACTCAGTGAGTTTGAGTAGCTTGAGTATGTTTTGGGTTCTTTGTTCATTTGTTTGTTTGGTTTTTGGTTTTTCGAGACAGGGTTTCTCTGTGTGGCTCTGGCTGTCCTGGAACTCACTCGGTAGACCAGGCTGGCCTCAAACTCCGAGATCCGCCTGCCTCTGCCTCTGCCTCCCGAGTGTTGGGGTTGAAGGCGCGCGCCAGCCATCACCTGGCCACAGTGTGTTTTTCACCTCTCAGTTTTCAGATCGCGTCTTCCCTGTCTAAGGAGCTCTGCGCCTTGGTCTTTGGGATCAACACATTCCTTGCCACCGTGCTCAAGACCGTCATCACACTTGTGGTCTCCGACAAACGGGGTCTGGGCCTCAGTGTTCTGAGACAGGTAAGCCCCACCTTCATTCTCACCCTTGCGGGAGGGAATCCATTATGTGGCCACAGTAAGGCCTCCTGGCATCCACGTTCTGTGATCCCTTCTCAGGGAGCACAGATCCATCGTCACGGGAGTGATACAGAACGTGGCCCACATCGGAGCAGGGAGCGAGACTGTTGGGACAGGCTCACATTTCCAGGGGCACTTGATGTGGCAAGGCTAGCCACTTTTATCTACCCACGAGCCTCTACCCTGCTCCTGTCCAGGTTGGACTTAGCCCCCAAGTGGCTGGACCTCGAAGGTTGACCGAATTGTCAGCCATTTCTGAGGAGTCTTTATCAGACCTTGAATGTCCTTTCTGGGGCCTGTGTCACTGAAAGTATACCGTCACAGTTCCTTACCTTTTATCTCACACGTCAAGACCTGATAGCCTTAAGCCCAGGTCGGATGATATCTGAAGTGTCCATATCCAGGAGGGAGCTAAGGCAGAGCCACTTGGTTGGAGTTGGCATCAGGTGGCGTTGGCCTACTGACTTCTCTTGGGATACTTACAGTTTTCCCACCACAGCCAGCATTTTTCTTGTATCTGAGAAAACTTGACTCTTCTGTGAGGGGGGTGTTGTGATGGAGGAACTGGGCATCTTCCAAGCCCAGGCTTGGTAACATGAGAAGGAGTGGTAACTGAGCTCCTTAGTGACTGCCCCAGGCTGTGGCTGGGCAGTGTCTTAGCAACCTGTGAGAACTGTTGGTCTTCCTGGAGCCTAGGTTTCCCTTGGCTGGAGGCCTGCCAAGGTTGGTTGGTGTATGTCATGAAGAAGTCCCAACCCGCTGAGGATCCCTAGTTGGTACAGCCTTGTCACTGAGTCTGGCTGGCCAGTGAGGAGGCGCAGATGGAGCAGGTGTTTGCACATGCAGGAACAGACCATCCCACTGGGAAGCTGGCTGGTACGATTTGAATAGACCTTTGAAGTGGGGATGCCAGAGTCTTGCCATGTAAAGCTTGGATCTGCTCCAGCCTGGCTAAATCCCTCAATGCACACCCCGTCAGGCTGAACCCAGAACAGGCAAGTCTTTCTTGACCCACAGGGTGGTAGATCCAGACTGAGAAGCGGACATAATTCCCCGTTACCACCCAGCTGCTCTGTGTACCCAGGAGCCTTGGGTTGACTCACAGTACTGGGTGAGGTCCATGGTGGGTTGGGCTAAGAAACAGTTCACTGGCTTGGAAGGGCATAAGTTCCTCCTGGGGGAGACTGTCTCTGTCCTTAGATGAGTAGTGGCTCCTCAAGTGGGGAAGAGCCGTCCAGAGAAACCCCGGGGGGCACCTAGTGTGGCCCAGCTCACGCTTACCATGTGGTTTGTCTTCCAGTCACTGGCCTCTAAGGCCGGTGTGCTCCCTCCATAGCCTGCCTCTCGTTCAGACTGTGGGAGTCACATGGGTGGGACCTTAGAGACTTGTGCTGCCTTGTGTTCCCACTCTTGCCTATGACCCCCACCCATTCCAGCTACCCTGCAAGAGGCCCCCTTGTTAATGAGCCTCAGAGGAATGGGGTACGGGGCTCAGTAGGAAGGGGACTGGATCAGCTCTTTCCCAAAGACCACCAGAGAACCCCTTCCCTTCTCTGGGGCCCTTGGTCAGTCCTACTCATTAGCACAGACTGTAGCCGGGGACCCCATGAGGGACGAGGGGCATTCTGGCTTTAGTCCCTGCTTCCTCCGGTCAGAGTGTGAGACGGGTACTGGCTTTTCCCTGGCTAGCGTCCTTCCGAGCATTGGGTTTTGTTCACAGTCAAGAGAGACACAGTCTCCTGCTCTGCCCTCTCCTGCCTCGCGCCCTGAGTTCAGACAAGGGCCAGGGCAGAAGTCCAGGCAGTGGGACCAGAGCCGGAGACCACTGAGAACCAGGGTGGAACTTGGGACTGTGGCTGGGAGCCAGCCTCGATATTTGCTGTTTTTTAAGTTTGGCTTCATCCTACCCAGAAATCATGCAGCGATTCAGGTGCCTTGTGCTGTTCTCCTGCATTAGACTCAGGATGTGGTGTTTAGCCAGAATCCAGAAGATGTTACACACACACACACACACACACACACACACACACACACGAGGACCCTTAGGGTTGTTACATAGCCATTGCTACTCCCTTATCAACCCTAGAGATAGGTGTTCTCCTCCCACCCCAGTGAGTGTTGCCCACAGCACCCAGGGGTTTGATTGACACGGGAAGAACGGGGAAAGGATGTCCATCCTGTCTTCTTGGGAACAAAAGTCTCTCATGAGTCATTCCTGGTTTACTCCAAATGCGATCTTTTATGAAAGTGTCCCAAGAGGCTTCAGGATACTCACCTGCCTTCAACTGGATCACTGCAAGTTCCAGGACCTTCATGGACATTTGGCAGTAGTTAGGTTCCTCCCTGGGAGGAACATATCTGGTCCTTCCGGAAGGGGCATGACCCGTGCATGCCTGTCTCTTCTTGGTCACTGCTGTGCCAAGCAAGTCAAGGTTGTGCCAGGCAAGTCAAGGTTAGGCCAGGACCTAGGAGAAGCCTGGATCATTGTCCTGGGGGCTAAGAAAGTCAGTTTCATGCATTAGAGCCTGGGGACCAGTCCCCGAGGACCACACAGATGTCAGACACAAAATCCCTGGGGAAGTGATAGGTACCCTTTGTAGTTGACCATGTTGTGGGGGATAGAGGGCAAGGGACCAAGCACCTTGGTATCTGCCCTTGGGCAAGGCCTATGACTCCTCTGGCCACCTGGTGGCTGAATGATGAACCTTGCCCCTAGATGGGGCAAGGGCAGGCAGGGGTGGGGGAACAAAACCCGAGGTCACCCAAACTCTCTCTTTCAGTTCACTATCTACTCCTTGTACTTCCTGGTACTCTCCATCATCTGCTTTGTCGGGGCTGCGCTGGACGGCTTGAGGTACTGCCGGCGGCGGCGCCACCAGCCCCTGCCCCTGCCCCAGGAGCTGAGCCCCTTGGAGAATTCTGTGCAGGTACTAAGCCTGCAGGATGGAAACCTAAAGGGACCACAACCCTCAGCACCACCGCTACTCCCAGAGGATGGTGTGGAGGACAGCGTGACAGGCTTGAGACTCGAAGCCAAGGCCTGACCCATCTTGACCTTCCTGGCTTCATCCCAGTTCAGCGGGAAGAACTCCTGACTCAAGCAAGCAACCCCTCCCATGTACCTCCATCCTGAACCAGCCCGGGCGGGATGCTGTAGACAAGACTCTACTGTCTTGAGTCCCACTGCCCAAGACATGTGGGCAGTTTGTTGCCTTCAGGAACCCCCAGAATGTTCACAGGATTCACCTTAGGAGCCACCTGCTTTAACTGAGGGACAATAGTTTGTCCCTGCTGATAGCGTCTGAGGACCCTAAACCCAGCCTACTTCTTGCTTTAGCTGTGGCCAAAGCCCGCTGGGAACACTCAGAGCAGCTGCCTGGCTTTATGGGACCCATATGCCAAGCCACTGTGAACCTGAATTGCCTATTGCTTGCCAGGAAGAGCCTGTATTGGGGTCAACTGCGCCTACCAGGCCAGCTCGCCCTTAGCCCTTGGAAGCTCAGGACAAATTCTCTCTGTCCCCAGGGCTAGTGAGGTAGCCCAGACTCCAGCCAAGGCACGCTGGCCCTGCAGGGTGCTGGTCCTTCTATATCCTGGCTTCTGGCTATCCTGTCACTTCTATCATGGGAGGTGCTTGTCTGGGTGACTATCTGAATTTTTTTTAAATAAAAATAAAAAAAATCTGTCATTAAAATGGAGAGCTCCTTTTGGTTTTTCTCTAGTGAAAAGCTGGAGTCAGGGGTTGATTAGCCTCAGCCAAAGCAAGGATACCTTGCAGAGACTAGGCCCTCGGTGTCCTTGAGTTGACCTCCAGCTCCACTGCAAGATCTGACACCCCTAGGGCGTGCACGTCATATCCGTCATATCCGTTCTGGCTGACTAACTCAGCAGAGAACCAAATTGCTGGTTATGGGGGCTGCTGAGCCAATTGTGCCTCTAGGACCTACCCAGAGGTCCACTTGAGAAAGGTCATCTTGGGGACCCTGGGCTGAGGAAGAGGCTACAATCAGGGCTGGCCAGACATCCAACTAGCGATGGTTTGTGAGAACACTGGGCCAGCTGCATTCACATCTGCCGCAGCACCCTGTGAGCCTTTCTGGGGAGGGCTAGTTCCATCCCTTCTGGGCTTGGGGATCTTGTAGGACACTACTGACGGACACAAGCCTTGTCCTTTGCCTCAGGCAGAGATAGTGTGTGGCCACCCCTGCTATGCCTGTTAACCCGGGGCAGCAAGATGAGCCTCTCGCAGCCAAAGCCCTCCCCCGCAGCACCTGCCCACCCTGGCCTACGGCTCTTTAGCCCTCACCTGGTGACCCATACTGGCTGAAGACTGTCACCTCTCTTATCCTGGGCCATTCTGTCAGCCACCAGCTGTTCTCCACTTGGCTGGAGGCTTTGGACATGGCCTTCTCTGTTTGGCAAGCACAGTCTCTTAGAGTCAGCCTCGGGATGAAAAGAGGTGGGTCTTGGGCCCAGTGAACAAATCTCTGCAAAATTTGGAGATTTATTTTATCCATGTGAGTGTTTTCTTGTGCATGCACGTGTGTGTGTATGTATGTGTGTGTATCACATGTGTGCCAGGTGCCTGTGGAGGGCAGAAATGGGTGTCAGATTGCCTGGAACTGGGGTTATGGATGGATGGATGGGATTTAAATTGCCATGGGGGTGCTGGGAGCTGAACGCTGATCCCCTACAAGACCAGCAAGTGCTCTTAATTGCTGAACCATCTCTCTAGCCTCCTCGACATGATTTTTGAAGTCACCTTATGTGCATTGCTGGATACCAGGTGGCAGGTACTGACAGCATTTGTACACATCTGTGCAATACATTGTATACCTGTGTATGCCCGCACACCTTGTACATACACACTTGCATATGCCTTTGTACACATGTGCACAGACATCTGTGTAACCAGGCATACCGTGCACACCTCCGTGTACCACATACGTACACAACACACACATTTATGCCTGCCATTGTATGCCTCTGCACCCTTGTGACAACCATGCACATTTGTGTATAACTGTGCCTAGTCTCTGTATACCCTACCCATCCAAACCTGTGCGTATACACACCTGACCACGTGTGCCACCACATGTACACATGCATGTCTGTTGGTAGAGGCCCGTATCCATGGACACATGACTATATCCACACTCACCTGTACTCCCTCTGTGGGCCTCCAGCTGGGGAGCGCAGGGACAAAATGAGCTCCCAGGTCTCATTTTGGATGATTTGTCCTTTTCGTAATGGGAAGGCAGCTATAAACCAAGTGTCTGTATAAAAGGTCACTTTTATTTGGTACCTCTTCGAAATGGCTTCATATCACACAGTCACAGAACTAGCCCCATTGGATTTGTCCCCATCCTTGGGCATCAGAGCCTGAGGCAGGCATAGTGGCTCTGATCGGCCACTTGTGGCCCTGAGCACACATGTCTCTCCGTCAGGTGTTTGGTGCAGCTGCTGCAAGATCCCTGGACCTCGGGCTGGTGAGCAAGGACAGGGTGCTCTCGGGACCTAGCTCTTGGCCTTGGTTGGGCTTGGGTTTCACTCTGGATGGGATCTCATGGGTCACCAGGGAGGCCAGACTGAGAGACAAGCCTGAGGGTGGGCCCCATGTCGCGTCTGGCCCCCAGGCAAAATGAGCACGTGGGCTAAGCCTGACCACACTCCTGGCCTCTGTACACAGTGACAGGACAGGGTTCAGATCCGGTCGTCACAGTGAGTACTAAGCTTGGAAACCTGCTCTGGCAGGGAGTGTTGTTACTGGAGACGGGGGAAGCAGGAGAGGTGGTTCCCACCAATCAGCATGGGTGGTCCCAGTTAGCACCTGGGTGAGCAGGTGCCTGCCTGTACTGTTGGCAGTCACCGGGTGCTGAGAGGAAAGTCCCAGCTGTCCTGCACTGTCCCGGGGTCTGTCCCCAGCACGCACATGGGACTGCCTTTTAAAGGCTCTGTGCCCGGAAAGATGCCAGGTTAGAGGAAGTCAGCAGGTTTGGGGCAGCAACCCTAGGGCAGTCCCCTGCCGACACCCAGCTATGGCCTGACTTGGCCCTAGAGCTCCACCAAGCATGGAGGAGGATCTGTGACCCCAGCCTGGCCAGTTCAAGTGGGAGAGGAAGAGCAGGAAGTCTATTTTAAATGTTTAAAAAAATATACTCTTTGGCTTCCTTTTATTTCTCGAGGATTACATAAAGTGTGAACTACACAGGTTCTTATCCCAGCCAGGCCCTGGGCGCTGACCAGATGCTCCCTGCACTGTGTCCGTCCTGTGCCTCCCTGTCCACCATTCTAGCTGGCAGAGGCCCTACTTGGAGAAGGGGGTCATGAAACTATTCTCGATGCACAGGACGATGTAGGCGTTGTGGCAGCTCGCAGCTCTCTGTTCCAGCAGCCTGCCTGACAGCAGGGAGGAGGCCTGACCTGTGGCCTCACTGGCCTCAGTCCGCCATGTCTCACAGTAATTCTCCATCAGCCTGCGCCCGCTGGGGTCTGAGCCGTGCCATATACTCTTCTGAGGCCTGCAAGGCATAGAGGCTGTCAGCAACCTGCAGGCCTGTCCTTCCAGGTCTGCCCTCTGGGGCAAAGAAGATGGGAGGCTAGCCGCTATATTTGGGGGCAGTGGGGCGACGGGACAGTGAAGGGCCCCTTAAGGACTTAGGTCACCTCCCAGATGTGTACTCTTGCAGAGGAAGAGGGTGTTGGGGTGTAGCCTGAGCCAGGGGACCTCTGGGCTAGCGTTTAACCCACCGACAAGACCTGGCTTCTGAAACTCTTGTTTGAGAAATGCTAGCAGTGAACCCTGCTGCCAGAGTTTAGCCACTCAGCTCTGCCCACAGCTCACGTAGGGGCCAGGAGGGCCCTCGTGAGTGGGGAAAGCAGATGGTCAGGACTCAACTGCCGCCTGGGGACTTTTGTCTAGCTCCCCGAGCCACCCTTCAGAGAGCACAGTCATTGGAACAGGTGTCTGAGCTGCCAGGTGCAGAGACCCTGGGTAGGACGCCATTCTGAAGATAGCCCAGCCGTTTGTCAGCATTTCCAGGGCATTCTGTGACCAAGGGCTAAGGGCACTGGAGCTGTCTTGCAGAATCCATCCTTTTCCATGACACTTACATGGTGAGCAGTAGAGTTAATTTAAGTAGTCACAGTTGATGAACAAACATACCCACCATGGCTTTGAGGGCACTGACGGGCTAGTGTTTGAACATACTGTGGCCAGACATTCTCATGGTCTTCTAAGGGTCTGTGACTTTTTTTTTTTTTAAGGTTTATTTATTTATTTTACGTGCATTGGTGTTTTGACTGCATGGATGTCTGTGTGAGGGTATAGGATCCCTTAGAACTGGAGTTACAGACAGTTATAAGCTGCCCTATGGGTGCTGGGAATTGAACACAGGTCCTCTGGAAGAATAGCTAGTGCTCTAACCCACTGAGCCATCTCTCCAGCCCTGTGATTTTTCTGTATAGACTGTGTCAGTCTAGAGATAGAGGTCTTGACACCCTCCATCTAACACTAGGAGACCTACCAGGCTGGGTGTCTCAGGACATCTCTGCCATCGAAAGAAAAGATGCGGGCCCCAGGCTGCAGTTGCCCCTGGGAGCCAGAAAACAGGGTGTCCCAGCTGGCAGATAGCACCTCATCCTACAGGAGACAAGCAGACTTCAGTCACTGTCACATCAGGCCAGAGGAATGAGTATTAGGGCAATCACAAGAGACCAAGGAACACATTGAGGCAGAGGAAGCCCTTCTCCAAAGGTACACCCCATCACGGTAGGTGAGACCCATAGGTGTCCTCCTGAGCCTGAGACACTGGGATCTCTCAGTCCACACCACTGGTTCTGGGAAATACTGCTATAAGAACATCAAGAATCCCAGCTCTTTTTATCATAAAGGCCCAGGAATAAAGCCACACGATAGGTCCTGTGGCAAAGGGCCAGGCTAGGTGGCACACAGAAATGGTTCCAGGCCACTTTGAGTTATGTGGTCAGTAACATAGGAACCACTAGAAACATCCATGGGACAAGAACCAGGGCCCTGGGAGGTGCGGGGTCAGGGGAGCTTTGTGGGGACTGTTGGGGGCATTTTGAGATCCCGCTATGACTTCACACCTAAGGATAAGGCATGGGTCCACCTGGGGACATGCTAAGGGCTTCTCAGAACAGACTCCACCCACCTTCAGGTTGACGATAGGCACAGTCCCCCGGTCAGCACGGCGCACAATACTGTAGAGGTCCTGCAGCCTAGAGGACAAGAAGGCACGGAAGGTGCCAGCCAGCCCCACGGCTCGGGCCTGCTGGAAGCACTGGAAGTCGGCCCCTCGGATGCCACGCATGCCACCTGACAGCGGGCTGTTGAGTGCTACCAGGTGGAGCTGCAGGAAAGGTCACATAGGATTATATCATAAGCAACGTCACATGTAATCTAGCCTCTAGGCTGCACAGGGCACACAGGCAGACCCCACTGAGTGTGCAAGACAGCAGTAACCTCAGCGAAAGCCTTCAAGCAGCCCTAGCTGGCCCCTTTCAGTCCAGGATATCAAAGGGCGTCTGAGGCACTGTGGTTCCAGCAGCTCCCTAAGAGAGCTGTTAATAGCTATGAGCAGTGACAGGGACCAGTTCAGTCTGCTGGGACTGGAGCAGCTGCCCATCCCTGGTTGTCCCAGCATCCTCTAGGGCAGAGGCACAGCACACATATGAACCAGTGTTTTCTCCTTCTGCCATATTAAGGACTAGCAGGGACTGGCTCGTAGGTGTTTGATCTCATGGACAGTCATTAAGGCACCAGAGGGAAGGCAAGTCCCTGGCCTAAGGGGATGCGTAGCCCACATTAGTCAGAAGCTCACCCATAGATCTCTGTCCACAGTATTTCCTCCGGCAGCTCTGGGGGGGATTTGCTCCATCCTGCCAGGACTAGGGCTGGATGAACACATGCCCCTCAACCCTGGACACTCACCACTGGCTGGAAGTCCTGGTGCGTGTGAGCAGGTGAGCTTGTGGGGCGGGCTGGCGGCTGGTGCACGTAGGCACTGTGGTGGTGTGGAACTCCAGGGTAAGGCTGTGGATCCGGCAGACGTGGTGGGTTGACTAGGATGTCATCTGCACGCCAGGGCCGAGCTGTGGAATAGGAGTGCTCCCGCCGGGTATACGGGCTGCCCTCGTGAAGCTGCACCAGTGGGGGCAGAGCTGCTACCTCATTGCCCTGAGAAGGAAGTGCACAGTGCCTGGAGTAGCTCCTCATCTGATATGATCCCTTCCCGTGTCTGTCTTGTGCTCTTGGGTAGGACAGGGCTGGGCCCAAGGTGATGGGAAGGGAGCTGGACCCTGAGCCAGCCCGAGATACTTGAGTGGGTAGCACTGCCCTCTGTGCAGGTCCCCAGTCCTCCCTGTGCTTGGAAGACAGTCGTCACTCATCACAGCCTCCTTGGGGTTCCTGGCTACCGTTCAGGCTAAGACCCTACACTGTATTAGTCAATCGTCACATGTTTGAACTCACTGAGAGGCTGGCTCTGGAAGTGAAGTTGCGCCCCCTCCCCCATTTCACACCCAAGCATCTTGATCTCAAAGTACCCTCCAAGGTCCCTCAACTGGAGATGGCCCCACCAACTGTGTGGCATGGAGGGAAGAGAAACAGCCCAAGAGTAAAACACGGTGCCTTTGAAGGCTAGAAAGTGAGCCATTTCCAACCAAGGTGACCATTGTTTGTCCCACAGCATAAACATGCCTGCCGGTCAGCTGTGGGAAGCTCAGCCATGGGGAGAATACTCAGTCAGGAACTCCAGCGGATGCCCCAACTTCCCCAGTCAATTTCTGCTGGCTGCTGTGAATGTCCAGCCTGGTGACGTCACCTCCCCAGAACTCTCTTGGGAACTCCAGCTGGCTGCCTTAAAGCACACCCCCCCATCATCAATTTCTGCCAAATGTTTTGAGTACCCAGTTTGAAAATGCTTTATTTATCTGTCTATACTCTATTATTTATTCTTTTACTTCTGTTTGTTGTATACTTTATAAATCCATTCATTCCAAGCTGAAAACTAACGCTATTGTAGATCGTCCTGTGCACTGCACAGAACGATCACAAATGCCCAGCCACATTCATTTGGCTCCTGGACTTCAAGGAACCATGTGACCTTCCCGAGCTCTGCTACCCACGCTAACTTCTAACAGCCACACAGAGAGAAAAGGTTCCTCACCGTCCCATGTGGGAGAGCTGTCCGGGCCTCCAGCTGAAAGGCAACAGTGGGGGTTACTACAGCAGGCTTCAGGCCAGAGCCTCTCATCTGTCACCCTCTTCCCACGGCCCCTCCCTCTGGAAGAGGCCTGGAGAGACAGGGATGTGACTGCACCTCACTGGTTGGCACTAAGTGAACATTGGGCACTGGTTAGACCTACTGCTGACGCCAAAGACTCTCCCAGGCCAGACAGAAGGACTGGTGGTCAGGAAGGCACTGAAGGACAGGCCTGCCAGGCCCATAGATGCAGAACCCAAAAGCTGGTACCCAGCAGCCATCATGCATTTTGAGGCATCCCACCAGTACTAAGGACGTTCATCACAGTGGTGTTTATTATTGTATGTGTCTACGCATAATATACATGTGCGCATGCCACATGTGCGTGTGGAGGTCGGATGACAGCTCTGCAGAACTGGTTCTCTCCTTTCACCTTTTGTGGGTTCTGAAATCAAGCTCAGGTTGACAGGTCTGTGTGGCATGTGTCTATGCCCACTGAGCCATCTGGCCGGCCCCGCATTGGTGTTTATGTAACACAGTGCTGGGATCCAGGGCATATGTAGCCTCCATGCATCTTGAGGCCACCATGCCAAGACGAGTCCTGATGCTCTGTCGCATTGCATGCCCTGTAGAGGACAGCTAAGGACCTTGGCCGTGAGCCACCTGGGCTCTAGAGTTAGGACCCTACCTCATGTTACACTGCTGTGGGTGGAATGTGAACTCTAATCCCCCTCTGCCCCCAACCTAACCCAGGGTTATGTTGAACATTTGGTCCCCAATTGGCAGTGCTGTCTGGGAGGACTGTGGAACCTTTAGGAGGTAGAGACTCACTGGAGGAAGTAGGTCATAGCCCCACTTCCTATCTGCTTGCTGCCTGACGACAGAAGCCATATGACCAGTTGTCTGACACATCCCTGCCACTGCACCTTCGTCACTCCCAAGGACTGTACCTCAAACCATGAGCCAAAGTGACCTGTCCTCCCTTAAGGTACTTCTTGCTGGGAATTTGTTCACAGCAATGATAAAAGTAACTAATAAACATTCATTTACTGCTAACCCCAAAAGTGCAGAGGAACCTGCTTACTATTCTTTAAAGTTAAGAAAACCTTCATCCTTCTTGTGGCTGTTGGGGGGATGGTCCCTGAGAACTCACCAGCACCTTCCGGAAGCCATTTCTAACACGTACGTAGAGCTCTTCCCTCTCAGCCACGAAGATGAGCCAACCCTCCGGCACCTCGCGTACCTTGTCCAGCATGGTCTGGTATGTGGCCCAGATCCTCACCTGCTGGAACCCCAACCCAAGCCCAATGTCGGACCTACTATCCTGAGCACCCAGAGCTCCCAGGATTTGGGAGACCAGAGGGTGACTCTCGGTAGGCACCCATCTTTGTCAGGCTATCCCCAAGAAGGAGCAGAGGTTGTAGAAGTGGGTACCTTGGGAACCCCATGATCCCAGACACTGGTCTCTGCACCCAGTTGACTGATGGGGAGGACTTCCTGAAATGCCACCCACCTCTCCAGTCCTTATCCAGATCCTCAGACCTTGGCCAACTGAACACTTACCCCAGCGGAGGCACCCATGGCTCCTGGGGGACCCGGAGGGCCAGGAGGGCCTGGAGGACCAGGAACACTGACAGCTACGAGAGAGATAAAGCTGGGAACTCCTGGCCCCATGGGTAGCCCTCAGTGACCCAGGCCCACTTCCCATCTCCTACTTACTCTGCCTATGAGGACCAGGGAACGAGGGAGGTCCTGGCGGTCCTGGCGGTCCTGGGGGTCCCTGACGCCCCTCATAGCCAATACCAGGAGGTCCCTGAGGGCCAGGAGGGCCAGGTGGGCCCCGAATGCTCTCTCCCTTTGGACCCTAGGAACAACAAGAAAACCTTCCACTGTATCCCTCATGCACCAGGTTGGGACTGTATCTGCTCATAGCCCCGGAGTTGGGACCTTTAAGACCAGTATAGCCCTACCTACTACAGGGCTCCTTTTGCTGGGGATGTGATCCCAGGACAAAGAACCATCCCCAAGGCCTCCCAGTGTTCCTGTTCCCTTCAGCCCTCATGACAACTGCGAAGTTACACCCTTGGAGTCTGCTCAATGCTGCTCAAAGCCAGGGACAGTAGCAGATGGGTAGCAGCAGGAAGAGTGGCCACGAGGAACAAATGAGGCCACCAGGATCCATATGCCCACCCAGCTTTGTGCCCAGAGGAGCCAATAGATGTGGGGTCTTAGACAGCTGAGTTTGCAGGGTTTGGTCTGAGTCTTTCAGGGCACATAGCCAGGCACGATGTGTGGATGCCTGCAGGAGGCCTGGGGTTCAGGCTTACCGGAATCCCAGGGTAGCCAGGCGGGCCAGGTGGTCCAGGCACACTTGAACTGAAGAATCCACCACCAGCAGCCCCAGGTTCTCCCCGCTCTCCTTTCTGTCCAGTGTCCCCTCGGTCTCCCTTGTCACCCTACAGGTGGAAATGGTTATCTGAGCCAGGTGGGGATGACAGGCTGGCACTGGCCCCATGAGTCATGGCACCTCCTTGGTCCCCTTTCCAGATCCAGCTCGGCTCCCACCTCCTGCTGTCTCGACCCCACCCCCACCAGCCTGGGACAATGAGTGTCCAGAGTACAGGACGCTACTGTAAGGCCAGTGTTCCTCATGGAGCCAGAGGAAAAGAAAGTGGCTTGGTTGAATGTCAGTACACTCTTGTCACCAGGGACAGAGGCACCTGCCTGGACACCAGCCACCCCATCAACTTGACCAGCAATCTCACCCACCTTCATTTCCGCTCCCAGGTGGAAGAAGTCGATGGGGAACTGCCCTGCAGGGTAGAAAGGGAGGTTGGAAGCGAACCGAGATGACAGTATCGACTCTACGGTTTGTACTCCCCTCCCCTCCCCCACCCGCCCTCATGGGTTTGTGTAAGGATCACACATCTTCTTAAATTACTCCTGGTTAATGGATTTTTTTTTGTCATGGTGTCATGGTGTTTCTGCAGAATTGCACCTGTAAATGTTTATGACCGGCCATTGGCTTTTCTAATGGCTGTCTGTCCGGTGGCCTGGAGAGATGCAGTCATTCCTTCTGTCACCCCACAGATCCTCAGGGCTGTGTACACTGGAGACTTGGTATCTGTGTAAACTGGCTTCTTCTTTCCCTAGGCCCCTTGCTTCAAGAAGCCTGGTCCTGTTCCTGCAGGCATAGAGTCAGCAAGGCCCAGGGTCCCTCCTCTAAGCATTCCCTGTTGTCTCTGGGAGTTTGCAGGGGTGGGGAGATGTTTCGGCATCTTCAAAGAATTAACTTCATCTCTGGATTTTTTCTTTACTCTTCTTTGATCTCTGTTATTTTATACATAAATAAAACATGACTTTATTTATTTCTGTCTCTAAAATGCCTTCCTGTTTTCATCAAATGTGACGTTCGCTTCCCAGGACCTCAGCCTGGAGGCACAGTAACATTCCAATTAAGCCTGTATTTTGTGAAGAGGGGTTAACCCCTTTTTTCTCAGGGGTAGCAACCTTGGGTCAGGTTTTCCTTTTTCTGTCCCCCTGCAAGGCTGATGTCCTTGTGGAGTCTCTATCTTGGAGGCCCATTGCTGCTACACGGGATGGTCAAGAGCAGTGATTCCATGCCATCTTACAGGTGTGTCTCCTGGGACTGGAGGTGACGGTGGCCACTAGGAAGACTCAAGCCTCAGCCCCTGTCCTAGGACCTCTGTAGAACTGGGCCATAGTCTATGGGATTCCATGACCTACGAGCAAGGGGTCCCACTGACCCAGCCTGTGGGAGAGTTAGAGGACCCAGCTATTCATCTGAGAGAGGCTTTGCCAGAATCACCACTCTAGGCTGCCTCGGGGTCTTTGGCTTCTCCTTTGACGTGCAAGCTGCTGCTGGGGCAGTCCTCCAATGCAGGTGCTCCCTCACCATGGGCTTGTACTAGGTTCACGAGACTACCCTCCTCTAAACCTGCAGAGCACGCTTCTGCCTGCAGGGACAAGTCCCTGTGACTGGCATATGGCCAGAGGTGATGTAGTCAAGCATTGGTGGCTGCTGAGCCCTTCCAACTCCAGGTTAATTTTTTCCAATGACGGCATGGCTTTCTTCCTTGTCTTCCCTATCCCGAGGTTCTGTGATTGTAGGCACACGGGTTCAGTTACCGGATTATTCTGGCAGATGGACTTGGATCAAGATGAGAGCTTCTTAAATTCCAGCCTTATTTCCTAAGATCCACTCGGTCACACATGCACACTTGGCCGACCATTGCTCGCTCCCTTCTCCAGCCACAATTCCCTCTATCCTGATCCTCTCTAGCTTGTCCTTGTCCTAAGGGAGAGGTCTCTTTGTGTCTCTCTGGGGAGCCAGTCCACTCCCATCTGATTGCCGACAGAAGCGCCCATGTTCAGCTGCTGAAAACCTGGGGGTTCAGATCTATTTTGCCCACTGTTTTCTACGTGCCTCTGCTCTGGGCTCCTTCTCCCTCTTTGTCTGGATCTGCACCAAGCTTTGCTCTGTGTTTTTGTATCATTTATCCCTGCATCGGGCACATTCTTCTGTTTTTGGCTTTCTTTCAAGTTCATCTGTACCCTTGACCTCAGCTAAACATCAGAGAGACTGCTCCAGAGAGTCCGGGCCTGTGGCCATGCAGCCTGTCCTCTGCCTGCTGTGTTGGTCAGCTGTTGCCTGCCTCCTCCTTTCTGGGCACCGCTTCTGTCTCTCCCAGGAGCCTTGCGCTGCACATCAGGCTGCTTGCCGCTTAGGCCACCCTCTTGGTGCAGAGTCATACTCCTGGGCTGTGGAATTCTGCGGCATGACCCTCCCTCTGATGTTCTGAAACACGCAGGGTCTTCCGGCTTTCCTCACCTCTGCCGGTCTTCTTTTGTGTCTTTTGACTGTGAGAAACACTGCAAATGTTTTCTCAGTCTCAAAACTCTGGGCCATTTGCCCTCAACTGCTGTCTCTCTTTGGTTCTCCAGTGACAAGCACGCTAGACCCTTGCTGTGTCCTCCCTCTGTGAACTTCATCTCTCAATCTGTGCTTCCATCGGCAAGGTGCTGAGATGGCCACTCCCAGCTGACCCTTGGTGTCCGCGGGGGAAATCATCTCCCCAGTTCTCTGAACTCTTGTGTCCCAGGATTTACCCAGAGAGCCCTCTGCTCTCTGATTCTCTTTCCTTTTAGCTTTGGGGCATGGTACTCTAAGTCTTGGTCCCAGCCTGGTACCCACTTCCCAGGAGGCCTGGGATCTGGTCTCTCCATTCTGGTTCAGTCTTGGTTCCAGTGCCTGTGTCTTCTTTACCACACCACACACTCTGAGTGATGCTGATGGGGAGAATCGGGCTGGGATTGAGCAGGGATCCCACTCGCCCATGAGTGCTAATGCTTTTGTGTGTCAAGGGAGTGGCCTCAGCTCTCTTCCCGGCTGGTCCTCCCTCCATCTCACAGGAAGCGTCTCAACTTTTATCCTGCTTTCCCTGATGGTTTTGGTGGAAACTGGTCCCTAGATCCAGGTCTTTTCAGGACTTAGTGAACTTAGAGAAAGCATGTGCTTTGCCCCTCCAGGGCGTTGGGCAGCAACCATGGTGTAACGGGTATCCAGCACCCCCAGGTTCTAGTGCCCCACCCTGGGGCTGGCTGTACCCCACAACCCTCAGCCTAGACCATGCAAGTATGCTCACCTGGAGGCCCAGGTGGGCCCACCTCTCCTTTATCACCCTTTGGTCCTGAAGGCCCCTGCACACCTAGGGGAAGAGACCCCAACCAAATCTATCAGGGAAAGTCCGGTCAAGGCCCCTCCCACTAATGTCCCCAGTCCTGGCTATTGTGTACATAAGCTGAGGCTAGACCAGAAAGGCTGTGGAAGGATGTGGGGGTAGGGGACATAGTTAGAATCAGAACTCATGAAGAGCAAATGTGTGTGCTGGGGAGAGCCATTGCTCTATGTCCCTACTGACAGATGGCTGGGGCTGTCCCTGCACTTCTCTGAGAAATCTTGGATGGTCATGCCCGGCACCCGAGCCTCTAGTTAGACTCCCTGGGCAGCTTATGCCAGGTGTGTGATAGATATTAGGAGTAGGGTAGGCTTGAGGACGTGACCCAGGAACTGGACACCCAGAGTGAGCAGAGTCAAGTCCCACAGCTCCATTTTTTCCTAATCAGTTTGAGGTTACTATCCCGTTGCCATCTTCCTACCGGAGCCCCAGACTTCCTGCATGCACTGTGATCCCCAGTGCCCTCACCTTGCTGTCCTGGTAGACCAGGTCGGCCAGACTCCACAAATGCCTACAAAGAACAAGCGGGGAGGGAGTGGGGGCAGGGAAGGGGTGCTGAAGGACAGTGCTCTAGAAAGCAAGACTACCAGGGTCCCCAAGGCAAGAAATCCCAGGGCCCCTCTCCAGAACCAAACAAGAACCCTTTCCACAGGTGCTCTGAACGGGGGCAGGGTCTATGTCCAGAGTCCTTGTCACAGTGACCTGCCCTCATAGGTCACCTCTGCCCCTTGTTAAGGCTGGGTTTGAGGCTGTCTCCAAGCCGCAGTTACTCCTGTGGGGACTCACTGCTTGTCCACTGCCCCCAGGTGCAGCCTACCCGACAGACCCATTCCAGAGATACCCAGAGAGGATTCCAGAGGCAGCAATGGGAGAGAAGCTTCTGGAGAATGAAGCTCTGGCCACTTACATTGCTGTCATAGATGGGCATTCCCGGAGGACCTGGGGGGCCTGGAGGCCCAGGGGGGCCAGGCAATCCCTGTGGAGGGACAGAAGGTTCTGGTTAGTCAAGGTCACAGCTAACCATCAGTGTAGACTAGGGTAGCAGACATGGGCTCAAATTCTTCTGAGAAGCGGCCAGATCAGAAAGCTGAATGCGTTTGATGATGTAAAAATCAAGACTGCATTGCTGACTTGTCCATGTGCCTGCCAGCTGGGCCTGCTTCTCCTGAGATCCCTCAGGAGCAGCTAAGTCCCTCAAGAAGGCTTTGACTTGAATGAAAGGGACAGCCTGGCCCATGCTCTGAGGGTTATATACTACTTCTGCAAAAGGCCCCTCGAGGACCCGTGTAAGGAATTGGCATGACCAAGCACCTTGCATGGCCCACCTTCCCCAGGACAGCTCCACGGGGGAGGGGGAGGGCTGTGAGCATCTGTGTACTTGCTGATACCTCAGACTAAGGGATACACTCCCTGCAGGGAAAACGGTGTTTAACCTGATTTCAAAAATCCTAGCTGAGGATGAGATCCAAGAGCCAATCTTTTCCATTGGGATGGATGAGATTGGTCCATGACTGCCGGTCCTGCAGCTCTGCAAATGCCGCAGCTTGCTCTTGATTTTGCACTGGGTTAGTAGGCATTAGTGCACAGGGGAGGCGGCTGACAAGAAACCAGCAGCAGCCATGATCATCACAAATGTGAACTCTCTGAAGTACTCATATCTGGATTTCCATGCCTATCTCTGCTCTGAACTCTCTGAAGTATTCATATCTGGATTCCCGTTCCTATCTCTGTTCTGGGCAAAGCAGGTGGGAGGCGGGAGTCAGAGCTGGACAGCCATGCTGGGGGGAGCCCCTGAGTCTCTGAGTGGCTGCCTCCAATGGAAAGGCAAGCGATGCTATGAGACAAAATCCCTTAAGTCCCTAAGGCAGCAGATGTTTTAAAAGACACAAACCTGTGTTGGTGGATCCAGAGAAGGTATGCCCTAAGACCCCATGTTTCTCTCTCCTGGGTATAGGAACATGCAGATATGTACATATAGTGGTGAGTGTGCCCACATACACATGTATTTATGCAAGTATAGTCAGGTCAAACATGTCTAGCTACATCATCAGCCATCTCAAACAGCCTGCTAGATGACCTGAGAGGCCCTGGCCTAGCCCTTCTTGTTCCCTGGTGTTCCAAGCCATCCATTTGCCATTGCAGGACACTTACCCTCAAGCTGAACCCAAGGCTGGCATCTCCAGGCTCCCCTTTCTCTCCCTTTAATCCATTTGTTCCGGGACGACCCTGAGCAGAACAGAGTAACAGGGCTTGTTGGGTACTGGACAGCCCGTACATAGCCCCCTCCCTCCCAGGGTCAAGCCTTCACACTTTTGCCCAGTAGCTAGAGGAAGCAGGAAACTGAGTAGAAGGTCCCAGGTCAGAGCCCCCTTTTTGCCCAGGGCCTTCTATGGGGTGCCAGATAAAGTGTACTCTTAGCCCAGATAAGTATTAAGACATTGGCCACGTAGATATGATTGCTGTACCCAAGGGGAGGACAGGAGGGGCCGCTGTCCACTTTCTCCTGAGCCCAGCCCTCTGCAGGCCCCAGGTGCTCTCCACCCACTATGTCCAACTTGTAGGCCACCAAATCCTCACCGGCCGTCCAGGGAAGCCGATTTCACCCTTGTGCCCAGGTCGCCCTTAAGGACCCTACAGAGAGAATGTGGAGGGTGAGTGAGGCCTCCTAGTGAAGAGGGAGGGGCCACCCCAGGAAAGAGCCAGGGTTGCCATCTCTAAGGAACTGCTGGTTGTCATGCCGGCAACCAAACCCCACCCCATGTTTTCAATGTGGCAGTTGATACAAACCCTGGGCCACAAACCCAGTGTAAACAAAAGGGCATTACTCACCGGGGGTCCTCGGAAGCCTGGTTCTCCCTGAATAGAGAATCAGAGGTGCGTCAGGGAGTACCTCTATGGCTAACCCTGCCCACTGCCTTCTGGAGTCCCTGTGCCCATGTGGATGTGCTAGGCTGGCAGCCAACTGCTGGCTATGCCAGGACAGGACAGAAACCAGCACTGGGACCAGGTCTGGTCTGAGACACAGATGGATGCGCCCTGGGTTGGTGAGGGTGGGACCCAGCTTGGACAATGTAGAGCTAAGGTCATCCAGGTCTTCTTCAGCTACAGAGCCTCTGTGAGCATGGGGTTCTCTGGGCCTGAACAATCGTCAGCTCACTCCCGACAACACTGTAGGCCAACGAGGATCCATTCCTCATAGCCACCAAGGCTTCCCAAGGCCCTTCCCCTGGAACCTTCTTGGGAAGACTTGCTGGGGTAGAAGTCTAAAACGGTCCAAGGAGCAAGTCCTGCCAGCCGAGCAAAGGCTTGGGCTCAGGTTGCTGCAAGCTCGGGACCACAGGATGGAGGAGGTCTAGATACCTCAGTTATACAGGGTGGATGGTTGCTTACTCATGGGGTGCCCCCAGCAGGCCTTGGGCTCTTTCATCTCCCATAGACAAAGGCCAGGCGGAAGAGTGAGCACACTGGGCCATGGCCTATATCACTAACCTTCCTATAGGTGAGCTCAGACAACAGCAGCAAGGAGATAATACAAGCCATTGGCAGGTTTGGGGGTCGTGAGAACACACCCAGGATGGTTGCAAGAGGCAAAGGGAGAACAGAGTTAGGCTATGGGGGGCTTGGGAAACCCCCCCAGGAAAGGTTTGAGTATGTGGTGATCCTGCCTCTCTGTCAGGACGCCCCCATTCATGCTGTCTTCACAATGTCAGGGAACCCCAACCCCATTCTCACCTTGGCTCCTTTCTGGGCAGGGCCCAGGGCTCTGCCATCAGGGCCAAAGATAGCACCTGGCTCGCCTTTCTCACCCTGAAATGGCAGAACAGGAAGGACAGGTCAGGGCTCAGCCATAAGGCTTCAGATACCCCCAAGACAGAAACAGAGGAAGGGGGTCCTGGCCTACGTGGGAAGGTTGTGACCAGAGCCTTCTGAGTTAAGGTAATAAAGATGGCATGTCCCAGTACCCCCAGGGCCCAGCCTGCCTCAGGAGCCATCGGAGCAGGTGGTATCCCAGCCCCTTACCTTGGGCCCTGGAAGACCCTGCTCGCCTTTGGAACCCAGGTCACCCTTCGGCCCGGCAGGTCCCTACAATGAAGACCAGAGAGAAATGAGGGTCCCTGACCCAATATCCCTTGGACCCCATGTTCCCCCATATTCTGTCCCTGTGGTTGCTCACTGTTCACAAGGCAGCCCCTTCAGTGTCCTCAACAATTATAGATGGCGAGGGCACCATGCGATACCCTCAGCCCCCATTATCTTCCTGATAGCATCATGTCCTCAAGGACAATGACCCAAGCTTACACTACCATCCTGTGTGTACCAAGCAGAGCCCATGCCCACCCCCTAGTGCAGAACATTGCTGGGCGAGCATGCAGCTCCAAAGCAAAGCCACTTACAGGAAAGCCTGCTTACCCTGGCTTGCCCTGTGGAAAGAAGGGCACCGTGAGTTTTAGGGACACACTGCTCTCACGAGTGTTCTAACCCAGCTCCCCGGGACCCTCCGTGGAAACAAGATGGCACTTACCTCAGGTCCTGGCGTGCTCACCACTGCTCTCTGTCCCCACGCCATTGGGAAAGAAGAAGTAGAGGAAAAGAAAGCTGCATTTGAGTTTAAAGTCACCTGTATCACATAAGCCACGGGCATACAAAAGCATGTCCAAAGTGGAATTTAGGAAAATCCTGTGCTTTCCGCAGTATGCCTGGGTTCTCTCTGCAGGTGCCCAGGTGACAAGTGACCGAAAGACCCTCCTCCCAGCATGGAGGGGCCAGGGCTGGCATCACTCTCCAGTCCTGTTCCACACTTAGCCTGGGGCATACACTCCGGTCCACCATGTGCAAGCAGCCCCACCTGCTGGGGGCTTTTATAATGCTTTACTCTCACACCAGTTCCCCCTGGATGAAGAGGGCCAGCTGTTGCTTCTGGCTTTCCCCTGGTCCCAGAGCCCTGTGACCGTTCAGTGCCTTTCTCCCAGGACTGTATTGTCCCCATCTCAGAACTGAGGGTACTAGGGCTGCAGAACGTGAAGTAACCAGCCAGGGTCACTGTTGACAACTGTAGCTGCGATCTGAGCCCAGTTGTCACCCCAACCAAGCTCTAGCTCTGTCTAGGGCGGCCTGTTCCCTGCGGTCTCAGCTCCCATGGGCCCTGCATCTAACAACCAGAGACTTAGGCTTCTTGCTGCAGAGAACTGAGCACGGGCAGCAGCTTGACCACCGGGTTCTGCATTGGGGCTAGGAGGGACCCATTGACTTTGAGGCTAGGCCACTTGAATATGTTGCTGTAGGCACCACAAAAGGGCAGTGGTAGCCTTTACAACCGAGAAGGTCAAGAAGCTTTGGCAAGGAGAGAGCTTCTAGCCAGCACGGCCTTCTCTTTGAGAAGCCAGCGCTCCTCACGCCATTCTGATGCGGTTAGGTCAACTATGGGCAGTCCCTAGACTGAGGGATGAGCCCTGCCGCATTCCACGGTGTACTTACATCCTCATTTGACACATAGACCACAGGCCCTGGAGGTCCTGGGGGGCCAGGGAGGCCTGGAAGCCCCACTCCGTCTTTTCCTGGGTTTCCCTGGAAGAGAACCGTAGAGAAGTAAACATTCTAATTCCTCCGGCCAGGACCCCAGAGCCTACCTATAGCCCAGGTACTAGGTCTGCAGACAGTAGCTGAGAGCTACCCCTGCTGACTTAAGGGTCTCTCCTCAACTCTCTGAGGTCTCATGGGTGGCCAGGTAGCTTGGGCATGAGGCTGGGGCATGATGGGATTCCTCACCCTGAGGCCTAGGTGATTCAACTTTGCTCACTGCGCACCTAAGGCTACAGACACTCACCTTTTCTCCCTGGGTCCCTTTCTCTCCTTTTGGTCCCTGCAGAGACAGAGAAAATGGGTCATCGTAGACAGAACCAGAATCCCTTCAGGGACCAGCCTACCTGGGCCTGGCTTCCAATGCAGACGGGGGAATCTGTGTTGCCTTGACCTTGGAGAATAGAGATGGGCACCCAAACCCTGTCCAGCCTTGCAGTTGGCTCCAGGGGCCACAGTGTAGCAGGTAGGGGACACAGATGTCTAGGACACCCCAAGGGCCACTTGAGATGCCAGTTCTCTTCCTGGGGGCTTCTTTTATGCCTTTCGCCTCTCACTCACCGGGGGCCCAGCTGCACCCTCTCTTCCTGGGAGGCCAGGGATGCCCTGGATTCCATCTGCTCCAACTTCTCCCTGGGATAGACAAATAGAAGGGTCAGAGTCAGCCCTGCAGCCGGCAGCAGAGACTCTCAGAGAGGAGGTCACAGCAACCATGGGTGTGACCGTAGCCTAGGTTTCTGCAGGCTTGGCCCAGCCCCTGGATATACCTCCCTCCATGGATGTAGCATCTCATCCATGTGGGATGAGGAAGATGAAGACAGGGAGGATGGTGGCAGGGAAGGGCATGTAGGGAGGGGAGGGGAGGAAGCTCATTTCCCACAACTGGTGCGGGTGTATGGGGTTGTGCCCTAAGGCGGAGGCTTGACCTAGGTAGTTTTCTCTGAATCAGGCACATTAAATTATAAAGAAACAAAAGTATAAGGAACCATGAGGGCAAGACGGGGTGGGGCGGGGGGAATGAGGCCAGGACTGTGCAGGCATCTCACTCCATGCCTGGTATTCTCAGGCTGCCTCTGAGATGTGCTCGACACATGAGGTTTGTGGGGCATGCCTGCTGGTCCTTACAGGCCCCTCTCCATCCCCAGTGGACAATATACCCCACCCTGAGGGAAGTACCTACCTTGGTTCCAGGTGGCCCTGCCACTCCAGGATCCCCCTAAGTGGACAAAAAGTTCTATGATCTTGGGGTGTCAGCTGGCTCACCCCCAAACCAAGCTACATACTCCTTTGTTAATCACCCAGGATATCCCAGCCCCAGCACTTGGGCCCTTCTAGAACCCTAGGTGACCCAGGGGTCCACACTGGTGGAAGGAACAAAATATATCCTAGCATCATGGGGACTGGATAGTTCTGGATATTGTAGAAGCTGGTGGCAAGTACCACCATCTTCACTATAAGAAATAAGTCCTCTAGCTGGGCAGTGGTGGCACATGCCTTTAAAACCAGTACTTGGGGAGGCAGAGGCAGGAGGATCTCTGGGAGTTCGAGGCCAGCGTGGTCTACAAGAGCTAGTTCCAGGACAGCCAAGGCTACAGAGAAACCTTGTCTCAAAAAAAAACAAAACAAAACACAACAATAAAAAAAAAAAAAAAAAAAAAAAAAAAAAGAAACAAGTCCTCTAAAGAGATTCCTTAAAGAAAAAAAAAATGTCTGCCTTTAATCACAGCACTTAGAAAGGAGAGGCAGGTAGATCTCTGAGTTCGAGGCCAGCCTAATCTACATAATCCAGAATAGCCAGTTCTACATAGAGAAACCCTGACTCAGAAAAAAAAAAATCCAATTTGGACCCATCTAAAAATCCATCCCTTTGAAATGTTCATTCAGTGTTTTGTAAGTCAAGAAAAGCATTCTAGAAGTAGGGCAACAGCAGAGGCCAGCTAGGCAGTAAGGACACCCTGGTGGGGACTATTCTGCCTCTCTCCACCCTTGCCCCCACCCTGGGGAGCCTGACTCGAGCGCAAGGGAAGGAGGGGCCAAGGATGGGGCCTAGTCTGTGGCTGGTGTCCCTAAGGATGACATGGAAAGCGGATAACAAAACTCTCAGATCCTCCAGGGGAAGAGGACACCACCCTATGGGTCTCTAAAGCTGAGAACCACGGAGAGGTTCTGGTCTCCTCAAAATTTTAGCATGGTTCAGATGTGTGCAGGCAGGAATCTCATTTCCTGGGCTTGGAAAGATAGGGCATGACCCCGCTAATGCTCAGTGCACGGGAAGGGGCATGTGGCTATTTTTCCATGAAGCCACCTGCTGTGTTTTGCAAACTTTCATGCTGAGCTCACAATGTATTAACTTGCTGGGCAGATCTCCAAGAAAGGCCTCCCTCACTCACCTTGAGTCCTGGCAACCCTGGAGGTCCCTGCCAGAGTAAAGGAAACAAGTGTTAGTGAGCGACCCGGATCTGCTTTACCCCACATTCATTAGCCCTTTCCAAACCTCATGACCCCAAGGACAACAAAAACTGAGGAACGAGGCTGGCGTGACAGGATTTCTAAGCAGAATCTTCTACTGTAAGAGCTATAATGGGGGGCAACTGAACTTTAACTGAGTACCCGGTTGAAAGCTACATGGGAGTTCTTTCTGTTGTCCTTAGAACCTGTCTACGTTTGAAATTGTTTTAAAATAAAACTATATACTGAAAAAGCTACAAAGGATAACAGCAATGATAACAATACTTAACTACTGTCACGGTAGCATCTGCCAGTGGTGGCCCCAGAGACTAGAGGTCAGCCTGGTGTCCACCAGGACATACTGCTGTTCCTCAGGGAAAAGCAGTATCCTAGGCAGGGCTGTAGAGTTTGTGAGTGCCTGCACACAAGGGCCCTGATGTACCTGCCATTTGGGGACTTTGGGACTTCAGCTTCTTTGCTGACCTAATCCAAACTACACACAGGTCAACAGAAAAATGTGGGGTGACTCCCCCAAATGCCCCACTAACTCCAGTCTACTCTGGCCAAATATCTGTCACTTCTTCAAATTACAGCCATGGAAGAAATCAGAGAGGGAAAGGCCTGCCGACCCCCCACCCCTAGGAACAGTTTGTGAACAGATCTTTCTGGGGTGGAGGGTACTATGGCTCACATCCCCAGGCTTCTGGTGGCTCCTTGCCCTACATAAGGCTGTCCCAAAGACACCACTGGCCTGGGACCCTCCTCCTACCCCAGCCCATGGGCAGTACCTGCAGCCCGTCGGAGCTTCGGGCTGTTGGCCAGAAGGGCATCCCAGAGCTTTCCATATCATCCTGGAGGGAGCACAAGAGGAACGCTCAGTGCCTGAGCCTTATTAAGAGCCTTTCCTGAAGCCAGGAAAAGGGAGATGGGGGAAAGGGAAGTGGATGCGTGTGTGTGTGTGTGTGTGTGTGTGTGTGTGTGTGTGTTATTCAAACCCTGATGGGTACGCATCCTACTCAGTCACAGGGCTTTGGCCTGCACGTGTGCAAGAGAAATTGTACTTGGGTTCATAGGCAAGTTTTCAGCGTGGAAGGGTTGGGGACAGCACCCACAGACATCTGAGCCTAAACACATGTGCTTTGAGTGCAGCGAGGCCAATCCAGAACTGATCTAACCCATTCAGGTACTTGGGATCAGACATGGGAGCCCAAAGATGGGAACAGGAGAAACCCGCGTGTGACAAGAGCTGTGCCCTGCTTAGGGGGTTCTGCTCAAGCTGTGAGCTGTCTGGAGGAAAGGCAGCTGTATGGCCCAGGCTTTCTGGGTGCCCCCCAGTGACTCACGAATCCAGCAGCAAATCCTGGCCCTGGTGGCCCCGGGGGGCCTGGAGGTCCTGGTGGTCCAGTTGGCCCAGGGGGTCCAGCCATGCCAGTCTTTCCAGGCACACCGACAGGCCCAAGATCTCCTTTGCTCCCCTGCACAGACAGAAGGACAAGGTCACCGTGGCTCTGGGCCTCAGCAAAGCTACAGGCAACACAATGAACTTCCTTGTAATGCTTTTCAAAAACCTGAAAACCCAGAGAAAAATCACCTGCCACAAAAGCCATACAGGCAACTCACTGACTTAAAACAACAGGGTGAAGTGAGATTCACAGGCACACAAGCCTGACGTCATGGCTTTGGCCACAGCTCAAGAATCACAAAGCAGGCTGTCCACCATGGCCTGTAACCTTGGGTCCCAGCTCTTTGACAGTTGAGAACAGGGATAGCAAGAAGCAGATAAAGCAGGTAAGGAGGAGGGACAGGCCACTGGCAGCCAAGTCACCTCTATGAAGTGGAAACTGAGACCACCACCATTCTCTCCTGGGCTGCTGAGAGGCACGTGTGACTGTATGAGAGATGTCCTGAACCCAGCTAGAACACAGGAAGCCTCGCTTGGTGTGAACCTTCTTATAAAGGGTCTACCTGAGTTCAAAGACAGCCTGGGCTACACAAGATGCCACCTTTGGGTACCTTCGGAAATAATGAGGATGCAGGCGTCTATGTGGGTGTGAGATCTCCAGCTATGGATGTAGCTACTCTATTTCAGGTGGGTACCAGGTACAGCGGTTCACTCTTTAACCTTCCTCTTTAACCTCAGTAAAACATTTATTTATCCTTGAAGACTCTCCTTGTGTGTGCACGCAGATATAAGGGCGTGCGCGTGTACAGACGGGAGCACGTGAGTGCAGATACCAGCGTCTTGTGCAGAGACATTTGCATGCATGCAGCAGAGAAACAAGCGTGCGTGCAGATTTACATACTCAGCCGACGCCAGCCCATCTCTTATTTCTTTCTGACATGTTCATCTATCCTCTTATGCCCCTGTTGCTCCCCCCCCCCCCCCCCCCCCCCCCCCCCCCCCCCCCCCCCCCCCCCCCCCCCCCCCCCCCCCCCCCCCCCCCCCCCCCGCCCAATGGATTCTTCTATCAGCCCCGGCCTTTGAACACCGGCCAGGAAGCCTCTCAGAACACAGGAGAGCCAGCATGGCATTCCCTGTGCAACAATGGGTGAGGATCCTGGGGGTGCCACTGAGGACCTCGATGAACTGGGCAGCTAAGATCCTGAGGTACCTGGTTGAGGCACCCCAGGAATTCCCAGGGAGCCTTCCCTTGTACCTGCCTACTGGGAGCTCATTTCTAAACCCAGCACCTCTGGTTCCATTGCATTTGCAGAACAGAACAGAGTGGACATGCACATGCATGCAGACTATGCATTCACTGGCTGGTGCCCCCTACATCCTGCCTAAATACTTTTATCAAGCAGGTAGCCCCAACTCTGCCAGAATGAAAACTGACTCATACCTTGGGTCCTGGGATGCCCACCTCGCCCTATGTGGGAAAAAGGATAGGATTACAATAAATTCAGACGTGTGTAGCAATCAGAGAAAAACAAACCAACAGCCCCGTGGTGACTGCCTGTCTTCAAAGGGTCCTGTCTTTGGTTTATGCTGACTCTAGTGTTCTCTGGGCCTGTTTCTGCCCTCTCCTTTGTCTTTTAGGGACGCTAACCCCTGGGAAGCTCAGCAGGGAGGGGGGCCCAAGGTCAGAGCACCTAAGCCCACCAGCCCCAAGAATGCCTCTCAGAACACCTCCTGAGCCTGGGAGCCATTTAGGCTTAGTTAAGAGCAGAGACAAGCTCTGGGAATAGTCCATTTAAAAGGACCTTCTGATGCTCCCCAAGCATGCGGGTCTTCCTCATCCCATCCCAGGAAGTGGTGGGAGCAGCTCTCCATCTGATCCCCCTCCCCCCGCAGCCCGAGACCACAGTAGATTGTGGTCAGCAGAGACAGGCTGGCCTCTGAAGACATCTATCAATCCAGCTACACTGAAACCTGAAATCACCCTTTCAACCAAATGAAGGGCCGACCCCTAAGTTGCTGGTCCATTTGTAGTGGGAAGACATATATGGAGACCCTGACTTGAACCCGAGCCCTGCCGGCCCCACGACTAAGCATCTTCCTAAGCTGAGGATGCAGGCTATGTCCATGGGCTCACCCTATGGCACACATTCTCCACAGACCCCAAGCATGCAGTGCCCACCACCCAGTGGCTACAAGTGTGTGCTGAGTTACACCATAGGAGCTGACTTACAACACTGCCTTTCTGGCCGGCCACTCCTGGTGGGCCCTCTTTGCCTGGAGGACCTGGAGGTCCCTGGAGGACAGAAGAACAAAGAGATGGGGTGGACAGGATCCATGGTGAGCAGGTAACAGCTGGCACCCAGCCTTCCCGAGAGCCAGGATATAAACTCCCTCCGCCCCTAGGTGTATGCACAGCTCAGAAGGTACAGTGTAGAAGCCCCTGTGTGTGCTCTTTATTGGAGCTGTTGATTATACTGGGGAGACTAAGGTGGGAGGCTCATGCATCCATTCGGTCTAGAGTGTGTAAATGTGTGTCCCAGAGTCACCTAGTGTGTCAGTGCCCCTAGAACTAGAGGGTAGCCTACCCCCCCAATCCTGAGAGTGACCCCAAATGAGACCAGCCTCCACCTCGAGGCTGGAGCATGGGAATCCTGAGGTAGATCCAGCGAGAGACCTCATGTGATTCTCCCCTCCCCTGTTCCTAGCCAAGAGGATGCTCTGGGGAGGGGAGGCAGCAGAACTTACCGGGGGGCCAGGAAATCCGGGGGGCCCTTCCTTCCCAGGCACACCAGGAAGGCCTGCAGGTCCTGGAGCATAGGAGCTGTTGACTCCAAAGCGCCCTGGTTCACCAGGCAGTCCTGGGACACCAGGGGGTCCCGGGGGACCAGGGAAGCCTCGTGGGCCCTGGACACGAGAGATACAGTACATCATAGAATATAAAGGCATGCTGGACAATGATCACATCCCCTGCTAGTCTTGCCCCACCCCAAAGGGTCCCCCCTGATGTCTCAGACATCCTGCCCAGTGACAGTGGGTGTGGGGTGCAGCCACTTACCCTGAGGCTCTCCATATCACCACTGAAACCAGATCCTTCCATGTCAATGAAGGTCTGAGGGAAGGGCGAGAGAAGCCACCACAGGACATAAATGCATCATCCCGAGTACCAGATAGCATCACCCAGCTGCCCCCTAACCACCCAAAGATGCCTGCGATGGCAGGTGGGACATCATGCTTTGCCCCACGGACTGGCCACCATCCCAAGCCTGCAGCAGGTACCCATGCTCTTGGGCCAACACTACCAGGAACCGGTTTGTAGGGTTGAGTACTGGGACCTGGTGTGGAGGAGGGAATTTACCAACTTGTCCTGTCTAAAGGAGGGTCCTGGTGGCCCTGGAGGTCCTGGAGGTCCTCGAACTCCAACACCAGGATCTCCCTGGGACATAAGGCGAATCTGTCACACCGAGGACACTGAGGACACATGGTCCCCACTCTCAGTTAGGAGCTGGGACAAGAAAGGAGCCATGCTGTGGTCTGCACACACGTACCTTCTCACCCTTGGGGCCCACTTCTCCTGGGGTTCCTGGAAAGCCTTGAGGCCCAGTGTCACCCTGGAAGACAAGGATAGGAGTTAGACAGAGGGAAGCACCTCTCTTCCTT
Source organism: Alexandromys fortis (assembly GCF_014885135.2). Classification (NCBI taxonomy): domain Eukaryota; kingdom Metazoa; phylum Chordata; class Mammalia; order Rodentia; family Cricetidae; genus Alexandromys; species Alexandromys fortis. Next base: position 6,541,163 of record NW_026067892.1, on the reverse strand, counting down.
CATACAATGAATCTTGAGCCCCAAATGCTTCTCATTCAGGAGCAGAGGGCAGATAGGAGTCAAGCCCTTCAGGAATTCTTGGAGGCCTAATAAACCAGGAAAGGCCATGCCACCGAGATGACCCCAGAGGAGAAAAACAGGATTTAAAAGAGACACCACTGGCTATGGATGGCACACATCCTCTTCAGAAGTCATCTAAGGGAACCACAGATCTGAGTGTAAGTCCACTGCGTGTGTATGGGATGCACATGCGTCTGTGCAAACGTGATGGACACACTGGGCTTAGGGAAACCTCCGGTTAACACTGAGCCTGGACTGCGTGTAGCTTCAACACAGCTCTGTCTGGCACAAAGAGCTCCCTGTGGCCACTCTGGCAGTGTGGGGGACCCCATCTCCTCAGTGCTGCGGCCCCTCTCTTGCATTCCAACTTCCCCCAACTCTTTGTTGTGAGCCCGCACCCAAGCCCCTCCGAAAATCTGGGAACAACACTCTGTGGTTTTGGAGTCACATTGTGCCTGCCTTTAGCCACCTGTAGTTAGTTAGATCAAAAGTACAACCCAAGCTAAGCCGCCTTTTTAAAGTGTCCTCTCTGGGAAACCATAGCCCTCAGCTGTATGCAGACGGCCTGTGGATCCTGTGGACAGTGTGTACAGTGTCTGGTACAGAGAAAAAGCCAACTTACCGGCCTTCCATCTTCACCAGGGTCACCCTGTAACGTGCAAGAGAAGACACTATGAATTCAAACTGTCCTAAAGCCACTACACAAGACTGGGCACAGAGAGACCAAAAAGTGGGAAAAAAAATACCTCTAACATGTAAACCTGGTACCCACTTTCCTTTTTCCTTCAGACATTGAAGAGTATTTTGTTGTTCTATTTTTATTTTTTAAGACATGACTTCTTTGTGTAGCCCTGGCTGTCCTGGAACTTGTTCTGTGGACCAGGCTGGCCTCAAACTAACAGAGATCAACCTGCCTCTGCCTTCTGAATGCTGGGATTAAAGGCAGGTTGAAGACTATTCTGAAATGGACTGATCTTGTAAAATTTGTTGTTCTAGTAAGATAGGTCATAAGACCAACTGCTATTTCGCTTTTGTAATCAAACTTGCTCACTCTGCTCAATGACTAGGACAAGGGCAAGACATTTATGTTCAAATTAGACCCCGCCCACACGTACACAGAATACACTTAATCATGTGAGGTCTGACTTCATAAGCCATGGATTAACATAACTAGATGCTGCATCTTGGGAGTTCTCTTGGTTGCAGTCCTGGAGCCATGAGTACCTGGCGCCACTATTTAATAAAGCCTCCTTTTATTAAAATACATTCATGGTCATGGCAAATCTCTGAGTGACCCAGACCCACAACAGACAGCACTTCTGCAGTAGAGTTTAGGTCCAGGGTTGACTTGGGCGTCCCTGACCTCCGTGCTCTAACTACCTTCAGGCTTCAGTGCACAGCAGAAGGCTGGTAGAAATCCCAGCATCCGAGGATGCTGTTGCTCTGATCCCAACCAACTCTCCCACCAGCCCCAGTCAGAGACCTCAGCTCCAGCCCAGATCACAAGGGGAAGCCAGGACTCACCGGTTCACCATCCCTTCCTGGAGCTCCATCTTTTCCTGGTGGCCCCTGAGGCCCTGGGGGTCCTTGTGCTCCAGGGACAGGTTGTGCACTGGGGTTCTGTACCACTGGGCCTGCAGGACCCTGGGGACCAGCTGGGCCAGGTAAGCCCGGAACACCTGGCTCCCCCTTTTGTCCCTTCAGACCTCCCTAGAGACAAAGAGGATATCGGCTGCCACAATCTGCATACAAGTTCCCCTCACGCTGCTGCTACATTCTCAGGGGCCTGAATCTCAGGCCTCCAGGGAATACGGAGGTGCAGGTTGGGGGTGGAAGCATTGTAGAGCACAGGGCAGCAGGCCAGGGGAGGGAGTGTGGGCCTGAGGTCACAGTGAGAAGCCACTCAAGTTTCCCAGGTGCCCTGAGACAAGGTCATGGGCAAGTGACCTCACCTTTATCAAGCCACTTCCATGATTCTGGACGCTCTCTTCCCGTGTACCGCTTGTGCCAGGAAGGGTCTGAGCTGGGAAGAGGTAGAGGTGGCATGGTCAAGCTTCAAGCAGCCCCAGGCTCTTGGCTTTGCTGCCCAAGCTTTGCTTCTCCACCCAGCAAGAGCCCCGGGGACGAGGCTATGAGAACGGCCATTTGCCTTTCCGCCCACCAAAAACCCTGAGGACAGGGACCAGGGGAATGTTGAGTGGCAATGGTCACCTAACATGGGCAACAGGAAAGAAGCACCAAAGTCACCACAGCCATTTAAAGTAAGTCCAGTGACAACCGAAACCCTCGAGAAGATGCCTGAGTTTGTTTTAACATCTCTCCAGCAAAACTCCTTCTTATCACGTTCTCCTCTTCCAACGTGCAATTTGAAAAACAGAAAGCCAGCAGCAATTCTGAGATGAACCCCAGAGGTTCACCTAGAACCCACCATCCACATGGTACCTCTGACACACCAAGGCACATGTGACATACATATGCACACACACACAGTGGTGAATTCACACACACACGTGCCACTTCTTCTGCAGAACTGTCTGGACATTTGTGGCATTTGCTATGACCTCTGCCTCGAAGACTGTGGTGTTTCGCAAGGGCAAGGCTATCATTCACAAGTCGGTCACGGTCACATTCAGGGATCCAACCTTGATAAAGGAGCAGTGACTTGATAAATGGTCCACACTCCCCTGGCTTCTCTCAGAACAGTAACCATGAAGATGCCAAACGAGTATCTCCTGCTATGTTGGTTCCATGTCTTTTACATGTGTCCAACACACGAGTGCTGCTGGAGCCAAAGTTGGGCCCAGTGAGCCTGCTAACGGGTTTTGGACAGTCTTTGAGCTGAGAGTGGGTCTTACAGATGTGCACAAACAAGAAACACTTCTAAGGTCAGAGGCAGAAAATGCCACAGAAACATGGCTGACCCCAAGCCTGAAATAGAAGTTGGCCAACAACAGCAGTTGTCATTCCTTCCTTTGCCTTCCCTCAGGAGCCTGTCCTCACTGGAACCACAAGACAGGTCCTTCTTGAAAATACAGAGTACCATTCCCTAGTGATTAATAAGAGGGTTGTAGGGTGATACCCGGAGGCAGATCTTAACCACATCTCACTAGCAGCAGACAGTATAAACTTGTATCACGCCAACATGTCACACCTCTTAGACACCAATTACGTCTCTAAGTAGAGTTTCTACTATTTAGAGGCATCTAGTGCTCCTTGGCTGCGGCACCGAGCCCCCCACCTTGGGTTAGAACTGATGATCACACGGTTATTCACGGATGAGTTCAGTCCTAGCAGGATATAGGATCTGTAGCCACAAATGAGGATTGGTCAATCTAGTGGACGTCCCAAGAGCTGCACAAACAGCGTGCTCAGGCCTCTTACTCATTCTCAGGGCTCTAGGAAATGCCACTCCTTGCCTCTGAGGCTGACATTGTTCTCTGGGGGAGGGGCGCTGCTGATGGACTTTGTCCACACCGGGTCATGGGTTCATTAGCTGCCTAGTAAGGAGTGAGCCAGGTATCTGATCAGGGTGACCCAGCCTTTCCATCCACCACAGCCGAACTGCCCCACCTGCAGGAGCCACTACCGTGTTTAACCACAAGAGGGCAGCATGGGCTCTCCCTGCAGCTGCAAAGCTTTCCTGGAACTTCAGGTTCTGCAAACCTAAAAAGCACTGCCTTAGGGGGCATTTAAAACTGTGCAAACATGGCTAAGAGAAATCAAACAAGACCTAAAGAAAAGGCAACAACGGGTCCCGAGAGTCATTTCTCTGCCCCATTGAAACTCCAGCAGGCTTTTTCTTCTCTGCGGATGTGGCAACAAGACAGACAGGGAGAGCCATGGCTCAGAGAGGTGGGCAACAGACAGGATGATACAGAGAGACGGGCGTGGAGATCTACAGCACAGAGGAGAGACCGGAAATAGACTCAAGTGTGGGAGGCTGGTGCCCCACATCTCAGAGTCAGCTCAGCAGGGGAAAGGGGGCTTCAACAGCGACAGAAGTTGGGAAACAGTTTTTTTCAAGATTGAAAGTAGGTCTTTGGATCACCTCGGGCAGAGTTTCAGGTGACGCTAGAAGTGAGATCTTTGAATTTCAGCAGAAATTAGAAAGTTAGGCTTTTCTAGAGATGCTGTTGAGAAGATGAAGGTGGGTATTGTGGCTCTTGAGAAGCAAAGACAGGAGGGTCACAAGTTCAAGACTAGCTTAACAATTGCTCACACACACAATCACTCACACATACATGGAGATATCTCTCTATCTATCGACATCTATAGATATCGATAGAGATGTTATATCTATATATTTAGGTATTAATATAGATATTTATATAGATATAGGTATATATCCTCAGAGGGTAGGGTAGGAGAAGATGAAGAAAAAAAGGGAGTCCGGCAGTGGTGGTGCACACCTTTAATCTCAGCACTGGGAGGCAGAGGCAGGCAGTTCTCTGAGTTCGTTCAAGACCAGCCTGGTCTACAGAGTGAGTTCTAGGACAGCCAGGGCTACACAGAGAAACCCTGTCTTGGAAAAACAAAGAAAGGAAGAGAGATAATATGAAGAAGACAATGATTGTGTTTAAATCCAGAATCTCAAAATTCAACAATAAGACATCATACAGCCCATTAAACTTTGGCATAAGATCTAGACATCTACTGAGACGTAAGCCCACGAAAAGATGCTGGTTATCACAGAAACAAGGGAGAGCGCAGGGCAGGCCACCCCACTTCCATAACAGCCACATCTAATGACCTCACTGAGGTGAGGTGCACAGGCTCCCACATACTGGGGTGGGTAGTAAACACACAAATCATTTGCAAATGGCTCAGCAGCAGCCGAGACAGAAGACCCAGAACAACATCTCCTGAAGCCACCTCAAGCTGGACATAGTTAGTGCATACGGCCATCACCAGCTCCTCAAGCTGGACATGGCTCATATGCCCATCGCCAGGTCCTCAGACTAGACATAGTGTATACGCTCATCACCAGGTCCTCAAGCTGGACATAGTGTATACGCCCATCACTAGGTAAACGGACAAATACACTGTGGTCCGTCCATACTGTGGATGATAGGCCAACCACTGATTCTCTATAATGTGAATGCTTCTTATCAAAGGGACACAGTGCCAAGCAAACCCAGATGCTTACTGCTTTTCCCCGCGTGTGAAGTTCCGGGAAAGGACAGCTCTCTGTGCTGACAGAAGGCAGAGCAGTGGCCTGAGATCCATGAACACTGACAGATGGGAGTCAAGGCAGAGCTCACCTCAAGGCCCGTGGGCTCACGCAGCCCAGGTGAGATGTAAGTCCCCACTCATGAGTCAGGAAGTGGCTCCTTTCCAGCCTTGCTTGACTTGTGGGTCAACAAAGAAAGGCAGCCATGGCTGGCGACCGGTGGAAATCTAGACCTGGGGTCACAGCTGGGAGTACTTGGGTATGGTCAGCATCAGGAGGAGCTGGAGCTTGTTCTCCTTAGAACCTATGGAAGCCCTGGGGACTCCCAGAAACTCCCAGAGACTTTCATAGGCTCCACTGCGCTTCAGCCCAACAGAGCTGGAAGGAGGCATTTATGCTGCTATGTTACCAGGTCTGTAATCAGCAGCGCAGAGAACAGCCCAAGCCACACCACTCATAGCTCACACGCCTCAGGCATTCCCAGCCCTGCCTCCTGCAGACCAGGAGCCTTGTGCATGTCGCCCAGACATCGGCTTCCGTGCGAGACATCTATCACCCTATATGCTGACCTGCGGCACAGCCTGGACTAAGGATGTATTTTCCCTTACATCTCTCCTCTCTTGGACTAATTTACACTCTCCTAGCAAACCTGCTGGCCCTGACCCAGGAGATGGCATGTCTGGAAAGGTTCCTACACACGACAGACAAAGACAATATAGAGAGAGAGCCTGATGAAGGACATGTCACAACTACCTGGTTCAGAATTCTCCTGGGGCCCAGCCAGAAACCTGCCTCAACAGGACCTTCTTAGATGGCAGAAGGGCGGCAGGTGGGGACAGGGCTGGTCCTGATTCAGTCTTCATCCAATACGCGTGCGCACACGCGCACACACACACACACACACACGCACACACTCACATACACATGCTCACACATGCACATATACACTCATACATACACGTGTACACACAAACACACACATATATACACACACTCATGCTCACACACACATACATACACATGCACACACACACCACACATGTACACACACACTCACATACACACAGAGCACATCCAGAAAAGTTTTACCTCCTATAGACTCTACCGTGGTTTCTTCCTCTGTTTCTTCTGTTCTAGAATCTTCCGTGGTGCTGCCTCCAGCCAGGGGCGGGGAAGTGACAGGGGGTGGCTGGGGGAGCCTGGGTGCTAGAGATATATCCTGCAAGAGGAGAACAGGAAACCTGGCTGTGTTATTCAGAAGCACAACTATCCCGTGCATGTATGAGCTGGCAGTTCCGTCTGGCTTTGGGGTTTACAGCTTATGAAATGGGTTGCTTGACAGGATTTTGAGGAAGATGAGGAAACCACCACTCTAGTTGAGATGAATCGCCAGGACTTTCTGCAGAGCTATCTGCTGAAGGTTTTCATCAGCCTAGAGGCTGGGTCCTACACCTCAATAGTCCTTAATTCCTAAAACTTGACATCACCAGAGGACCAGGGACAAAGAGCCTTTCCGGGCCCAGTACGGATACTCCCTGTGGCTGGAGAACACCAGAGATGCCTAAAGTAGGGTCCTCAGGTATCACAGTAGGGTGTACGGAACAGGTGTGCTCTCAAGGAGGGTCATGACAGAGACTTCTCCCTCGCCACCCCCCCCCCCAAGCACTGGCCCAGCATTGACTTCTTATTGTTCTAATGGAGGCTGTTCATCTACGCTGCAGATCCTCTGCCTTGTGCCAGTTTCAAACTCACCCAGGGGACCTGGTGGCACACAGCAGCATGACCTATATTCCTGATGACTTCTTATCGGTAACAGAGAGGTCCAGGTAGATGGGCCCTGGGGAGTATCTCGGCTGGGGTAGTGTTGGGGCTTGAACAAGAACTCCTCTGGACACTCTTGACACTGTCATCACACAGACATCACAGACCGGGGTGGGCATGGGACACCAGAGGTCCGCAGCTTTCATCCTTTGAAGGGGTTGGCTAGGCCCTTCATGGAACCCCTCACACAGTCCCTGCCTGTGACTGCAGGGTCAGGCTCCTGGCCGGAGTGAGCAGGTTACAAGGCAGAATGATATGAGTGCCCAAGCTAGTTATTAGCTGGTCTACAGACAAGACGATACCGATGTGACATGGCACTCATAAGCACATCTGTGCTTCCAGCATCTGCCATGCCCAGGGCACCGTGTATAGAAGCAGAGTTTTGCAAATCTAATCCACATCTGTGAGGAGAAGAGTTTATGACCATCAAGGGACACAGAATGTAGTCCCAGATTTCCAGATGACTATGTTCCCTATCCCTAAAACTGCCTGTCCCTACCCGAGTCCATATGTTAAGGAGGCCTCAGCACCTCTTCGAGCCATGGTGGCCATCTTTAGGCTACTTAGCATCCTGCAGTCTTCTTGGCCCTAACACCCAAGGTCCACCTTAAAGACAGACTCTTCATACTAGATGCTGGGGGCCCAGAGGGGGTTCACTCAAACATCCTTTTCCTATCTAGAGTGCCTCTGTGCTCTTGGGACCCTGGACTGGAAAAAGCATGCAATGAAATTCCCTGGAATGTCACTTGTCTGGCCCTCATGTTAGACACAATCCAGTTATGGCCCCATACCAGCCAAGAGCATCAACAAAATGCTGGGTCACCTCTGATGAGAAAGCTCTCTTTAGAGGAGAGTTCTGGCTCAGGACAAGAGGCAGCAGAGCCAGAGGGGGGACACAAGATCAACCTCAGACTGGTGCCTCCCTGCATGACGCAGGACTGCTGGGATGTCATACACACTTACACACGCTATGCACAGACCATATTTCCCCTCCCCTGCCTGAACCAAGGGATGGCCTCACCACCTGCAGGCACTCACCTCCTCCCTGTGTGGCTTGCTGCTTTCTTCAAAGCCACTTCCAAAGTCTCCAGATGCCTGCAGGGCGTGAGAGAAGCGAGAAAGAAGTCAGGACCAGAGGTCCCATGACAGGATAGCAACTGGACAGCAAATAAGACTCCTCCTGGGTCGAAATCAGTCAGACTTGCTGCTCGGGCAAGCCAGGATGGCCCGGTTGTAGACCAGAAGGTTGTAGATCAGGCTTGTGCACTCTTGGCTCTGTGACATGAGTGCCCTGTCCTTGCCATCCCTCGGGGACAGGCAAGGGAGGTAGGAAGCTGCCCCAGTCCAGTCTGACACTGAAGAAACATACGTGGAGCGTACGTACGTCACAATAATGTCCCCACCCATCATCTGCCTGGACAGGCTGCTTTCACGCTCTCCCTTCCCTACAGCCTCCAGGAGCTCTGGGGAAGCCAGGGGCCAGCCCTTCCTCTTGCCAAGGTGGATAACTTAATATAAACCCAAAAAAGAAATACTACCTGGGCCCATAGAGCCCATAGTGACATCTCGATGTCAAGGTGGCCCAGGAGGGATGGACTTGCAGACACCCAGCACGGGCAGCATGTGTCATGCCCACTGGATGGCATGCTCGTGAGTGAACGTTACCCATGCACTAGAGACTGGCACTAGACAGAAGCCAATCGCATCTCTGATTTTTCTCCCGGAAAAGGTAATAGCTGTTGTAGAATATTACTTTAAGATGTGTTACATTTGTTTATACTGTAGAGCGTTTGTTTAATGATGCAAAGATGTGTTACATTCTTTATATAGCATTTGTTTAACTCTGTGAAGCTGTGATTCGTCACCTGTCTAAAACACCTGATGGTCTAATAAAACGCTGAACGGTCAATAGTGAGGCAGAAACAAGGATAGGCGGGGCTGGCAGGCAGAGAGGATAAATAGGAGGAGAAATTAGGGGGGGGGGCGAGAAGGAGGAGCAAGAGAACAAGGTGAGGACACTAGGGGCCAGTCACCCAGCCACCCAGCCACCCAGCCAGTCAGTCACCCAGTTAGCCATGGAGTAAGAGAGAAAGGAAGATTACAGAAGAAAAGGAAAAAGCCCAGAGGCAAAAGGTAGATGGGATACTTTAAGAAAATCTGGCTAGAAATAAGTCAAGCTAAGGCCAGCCATTTATAAGCAATAATAAACCTCCAAGTATAATTTACTTGGGAGTGGTGGGCCCCCATAAGAGCCAAGAGGGTAAAAGACAAACAACATTTTGGCATTCCAACATAGATCCAGGCTCTGCCCAAGCGGAACTGGTGACTGGGGTGTTGTCATGCGCTATCATCTCCAGTGGGACATCCTCCCAATCCTGCCCTCTGGCAACAGTAGATTATTTTCCTCGGGTGTCATGATATTGTACACATGCACACACAGAAAACAGGGACACACAGAGATACAGTGCATATAGATCACATGAAAGATGCCCAGCACACCGAAAACAAACATACCAGCAACACGCAGAGAGACACAGAGACTACTCGGCTCACATACCACACATAATAGATGCACTGTGCAGAGAGACAACACACAGCGTAAAGGTAACAGCAGACATAAAAAAAAAAAAACACGAAGGCACATACACAGCAAGCAGAAAAAAATACAAAGACCAGATGTACCATACAAAAGACACACACAGTACATCAAGAGCTACACACAATCACACAACAGACAGACATACCCTCCCATAAACACACATCACACATAGCATATAAACATACACACAACCAAGCACGTATGCACTTTCCACAGTGTGACCTGTCCATCACACGGTGTCACTGTGGCTTGGTCTCTGACATTACATTTTCCAGGTTGTCCAAAATGGAAAGTTAAGGCGAGGAGTGGTGTCTGAACAACACATAGGTTCCTGGTACCCTACTGGCATCTTTTGGCTTTTCCCAGCATATCACTTTGGGACCCTTGCTCACAGGGGGAAGATACCCTCCCCCCCAAGACACTCACCCTGTCTTCATCATCATCATCTTCATCCAAGCAGTGCACAGGGCTCACCCGGGGGTTCTGTCGTATCTTCAGCTCTGAGATCTTCCCCTGGAGGGAGGCAGAAGTTTGAAAATGAAATGTCGCTCAATGGATCAGGTGTTGGGCCCCTCAGTTGCCAGCTGGTGGCACTGTTTGGGAAGGCGGTAGAATCTTAAGGAGGTGGAGGATCACAGAATTGGGATACTGGGAGACAGCCTTGACACTTTCCAGTCCTACTCTGCTTCCTGGCTGCAATGTGACCAGCTGCCCCAGTCTTGCTCCCTCTCACGGTCACAGACACCTCTCAAACTGCAAAGCCAAAATAAATACTTGCCTTCTTTTCTTAAGTGGTTCCTGGTCAGATATTCGGTTACAAAAACAGGGAGAGAGCCTCTGACTCGTGCTGGCCCCCAGCCTAGCCTGATGCTACCAGGGAAGCTCCCTTTTGTCAAGAAGACTGAGGAGCAGACTCATTGAATGGTTTTCAAGTTGTGGCAGTTTCTGGGCCAAGACCAGGGAGGCCGTGATGATCAGATGCACCCAACAATGAACGTAGCTGCATCTCACACTTCCTGCCTAGACCGCTGGCTCTTCTGCAGGCTCCGGGGTGTCTGTCTGAGGGAGTTCACACGCACTTTCCCCGTGTTTAGGTTCTTACTTTGATTGCACTCTACTGCGCTAATTTCAGTTTACTAAATAGAGCCGGCACTTCCTCATTTCCAAAGAGATTTTCTAGACTCCTGTCACAGCCAGAACTGAGTGGATGTGGCCCGATGGGGAGAGCCTCCCTCTGGCTGTTCAGTCGGCTTGCGTGAACAATACATATCAACACTAAGGGAAGGTTGTGACTGTCCTAACGAAACTTGACATGGAGACACTGAAATCTGGATTCCATACCCAGTTTCACACATCACAATATAACTTGGTTCTTCTGGCCACTTGAAAATGTAGTCATCACCCTAGCTTGGGAGCCTTGCTGGAGTCAGCAATGGCTGGCCCATGCTGTGTTGACTAAGTCTGGTGTCCTCTTTATTCTAGGGAATGTCCCCAATCCAGATGTTTTCATCAGCTGATTCTCAACCACACCTCCCTGTCCCCCACAAGGGACATATGACAATTAACAGTCCCACCTCCATCCCCAGGTGAATATCCCTGAGGCTTGAGGTGCCCCCCTCGTCTCTTCTCATCTCAAAGCTTGCTTTAGTTTGGATTCTCTGAAAAATATTTCCCCCAACACTGCCCATGGGGTCAAAGCCACTTGGGGCTAGGTCTACCCTGAACCCCAAGTTTCACAATTCTTCCCAGTGTTGAAGATAGCAAAGTGTATGTGTATGCGTATGTATGTAGTGTACATGTATGCTTGCATAGGTCTCTCTTTCACACACACACGTATATGCACAGCTTGGCTTGCTAGATGGTTATGGCAGGGGAGAGGGAGGCAGGCTTCAGGAGAGCCCTGTACACCACAAACACTTTGACTTGGTCATTTCCAGCCAGGGCAAGGCCTTCATTGGCCATGAACAAGCATACACACATGGGGTACATCACACCAGGTACATACGTGGGAATCATGCCAGGTACATACGTGGGACTCATGCTAGGTACATACATGGGAATCATACCAGGTACATACATGGGAATAACGCTTGATACATACATGGGACTCACACCTTCATGGGACGACTCACACCTGCAGCACCCAGCAGGCCCACGCTGAGGGTGCTTTGGCTTCAGGTCTTTAGATACCTGCAATCCTGACAGCTATCTGATGCTATCTGACACTGATGTCTACTGGATTATCCCCAGGCATGTGAGAGGGAGGTGGTGACATCACTTGACAGCAGCAGACTGAGAAGCTGCTCTCAGTGACCCATGTGATGGGATGTGGGGACCACCTTCTCCCAGGTGCTGCCCTCAGTAGCTGGGATACACACGTAGCCTGAGGCCTGACACTAGTGTCCCTTGCTTAAACCAAACTAGTGAGACTATACAGGTCCCTCTGCATGCTCTCCACCCTCACCTGCCTACCCCCACTCTCTCCCCAAAGTCACCACAATCTACAGAGTCCCTGGCACCTGAGAGGACAGGGGCAGAATCCCTACAAAGCCCTTGGGCCAACAGAGCCCATCCTCACAAGCCACAGATTTCAATGTACTGGGCATCAAGAAACCGAGGCTCCATCCAAGGTCACAGGAGGACAGTCTCTGGCAAGGAGCAACAGAAAGAAAGCTCTAGTCTATGTCAACCCTGTGGGCCTCAAGAAACAGGGCTTGACCTCGCAGGACCAACACTGTGACAGGGGGGACTCCGTGCCCTTTATCCCATGTGCTATGGTGGTCTGAGATTTGGGTGGCCTCTAGGTCAGGGGAAAAACAGAACTGGCATCTGTACCCGCTAAAAAGATCAGAGGAACAGCATTGGACCAGCAGGTAAAGAATGATCTGCCTGTATTTGGGTCCAAGGGGATTCTGGGAGTTCTACCAAGCTAGTAACATCAGGACAACATATAAGTAAGTACATATGATTGTGTGAGAAGGAGCATATGACTGTGTGTGTGTGTGTGTGTGTGTGTGTAAGGGCGGGTATCACCTATGCCCAGGAGCCCTGCACCAGTTAGTCACAGCCACATTCACTGGAAGGGAGAAGCACACTTCCTGTCAGCCAGCTTTCGGGGTCAACAGTATCTGGGGACAGAGTGGACATCTTCAGAAGCCCGCTCAGAGCTGCAGCTGGTGCCTTGGTGACAGTGGAGAGCCCCCAGGGTCAGGAGGAATTGGGTTTAGATACTAGAAAACTGCTTCCTAAGGGCAGAGCGGGCCAGGGGCGTTTCGAGTGGTCTCAGCAACAGACACAGCGTTCCATACAGACGGGCTCACTGCTGTGGATGGGGCCACACTCTCTGCCGAGGCTGTGGGTGCCTGCGTCTGGAAAAGGCCTCCAGGGGGCAGAAAAGACTTGTGTCTGTGCTGAGTTCAGCACTGTATCCTGCCCTTGTGACTCCTCCACCCACGCCTGGAGTTCTTCCAATGGCTAATGGGGACAATGTCAGTTGTAAAAAAACCATAAGACCCACTGCAAATATTGAATGGACTTGGACCCAGAAGTTATGCAATCTGGACCTTGGAAAATGGGGGACTGTGAACATTTAGAGACGAGTGCCACGTAAAACTCTTCCTGCCACGCCGACCAACAATGCTTTAGCCATGGGGAAGTCACTCAAAACAGTTTCCCGTCAACAGGAGGCACAGCGCCGTCTTGGCTCACCTGAGCCTGCCATGGCAGAAGCAGTGTCCCAGCCAGCAGAGGTCAGAGGCTGAAGCCATGAAGTGGGAACTCCTGCTAGTGTGGTCTCATGGGCTGCATCCTAGTTTCCCCATGGCCTTCAGGGTGGCCTCTTTTCCCCACCCCTTTCCCCTCAGCCCCTCTTCCCCTCCCTCCCTCCCTTTCTGGCCTCCCACGGCCAGTTCCTGCTGCGGTGTGACCCAGCGTGCTGCCTGCTCTGCTTGCTAATGCCTGACATCCATCCCTGCTGCCCTCACACTCATTGCCCCACACGGCTTCACGGGCCTCTGGCTTCAGGTCTCCGCTCCCGTGACCAGGTCCCGACAGGCCACGTCATCACAGCCAGCCTCCTTTGGTTCTCTTACAATGCCCAGGAAGAAAATGGTGTACACGCTGTGGCACTGTACCCACCACAGGCTACTTCAGATGCAAGAAGAGGGGTCCGTGGAGCTTTATTTGCCAGAACACTGAGCAGGAGCCAGTGGGACAGACTGCTGAGAAGCACGGGGATAGATGGACTGAGAGTGGACCCATGAGGGCTCTGTTCTCCTCAATCAGGAGTGGAACTACTGGGGTCAGATTCTGCCCTCTGCTGCCTGCTCCAGCTCCCATACAGGAAGGCCTGTTCTGACATCGCACACTTGAGGGCTGGGGCCACCTCTCCGCACCAGCACAAGCATCCGTTACTCTGATGATGGAGCCACAGTTGCACCCTTAGGAAAATTCATAGCCTCAAGTCTAGATGAAGGAAATGGAAATTGACCTTGAGATGCCCAGCTGAATGAGAACACTGGAAAAACTGTGCTTAGCGGGTCTCCTGGGGTCAAAGGCACCAGGAGTTGGTGGGGAGGTTACTGGAGGTGAAAGACAAACACAAAAGGAAACTTAAGCCAATGTGTAGACCTCATAAAGACAATGCAGGGCTGGGCTGGGCTCCATGGGAAATACTGGCCCAGCATGTGGGAGGTCCTGGGCTTAGTCCTCCCTAGCACCCACACTAGGAAAGAAAGACAAAAGAAAGTCAAGAGAATAAGAAGTAGTAGAGGCACCTCTGACAGGAAAAAAATAGTCGAGAAGAATTATAACTACAACATAACCAACAGAACACCTGCACTGAAACACAGCCAGAAGCCACGCTTTGAGGGAACTGGTAACCAGAATGATGCTCACGACCAAACTCAAACGGACAGACATGAAGACAATGACATCAAACTGTGAGGACCATCACCCAGCAAGGGCCAGGTCTAGGTAGCTATAGGCACAGCCCAGCTCTCCCTGGCAGTGTGTGGATGCAAGTAGGGCAGAAATGACTCAGAGGAAGCCTAGCTCCCCATCCCACTGGCTCCCCTCCCAGCGCGCTGGCTCTCCAGTTCCCTGGCTCCCTGACTCCCAGAGCTCTGGGCTAACTTTGGCCATGTCATGAGTCACATGATACAGTGACTCCTCCCCCAAATACCACAGCACCAAGTCTGCAAATCCAACTTGTATCTCCTTTTCTGCCACCAGCACATCTCCCCCGCTCCAGCCGGCATCCTTTAAACGGAAAGGATCCTGAGACCTAGCGTACAGCAGCAGGCAGGGTCAGACTGCTGAGGTCAGCGGGGGGAGGTGTCTATGGTCTGCAATGACCAGTTCCCCGAATGCTCTCTGTCTCTCTCCTTCAACCACCAAAGAGTTTTCATATCCAAGGTTGTGGGTTTTTCTCTCCTGACCCAAAATTAACCAAACAAACTCCTTAAATGCCCCAATGGTGTTTTTTTAAGTGTACAGACAAATGGCAGGCTGGGAATAAGATGTGTGTATACGTAGCCAGAGCTAAGTTTCTTTCAGATATGGAGAGCTGGATAAATCAATTAGGAATGACTGAATTCTCCCACCAAAATCCAAAGGGTGGGGGGGAGGGGAGAAGCTCACATTCACAAACACACCGAGAAACGAAAACGAAAACGATACAGCGTATCTACATATCCAACAGGCAAACCTTTTTTACACAGCCCGGCAAGACCCAGGCAGTGATGAGGCCACCTCTCTCAGGGTGGCTGTGCCCCTCCATCAGCACCACCGAGTCTCATGTACCCTGCTTCTCACCAGCTCTGCTGAGGAAGTCAGAGACGGACAGAACCTCTGAGGTCTGCCCTCCCCTTGAGAACTGGTGGCGGCAACACGGCACAAATGTCTCACTCTGGAAACACTGATGCTCGGCTTTCTGGGAATCGCGTTTGGAGAGGAGAAGGAAAACACACAGGGGCCCAGTTTGGTGCCAAAGTCCCGGTAGCTCTTGAACTCCGTGGGTTAAAAGTTCCTGCCAGAGGCAGAAGGTCAGCTTTCAGAGCTGTGGACACAGGGCTTAGAACAACTTACAACAGCAGGCCCTTGTCTGGGTCATAATTGACTGTCTGTCCCTGGGGACATGTCCTTCCTTGCACACACAGGGACCCCTGTCTGGGTTGGGCAGGGGCGTCCAGCTGCTGTTGGCTGGCGTACTGGATTCAGGAGCCATGAGTCAGTGCCAGCTGAGGGTCCCCACGCACTGGTTCTCAAGAGGCTGGGCTCCCAGCTGGGATCTCAGGAAGAGTGCCCTCCTACGAGAAACGTAGGACACAGAAGGGACAACACCCGCAGGGACATGGGAAAGAGTCAGAGGCCTTTCACTGTCACCCAGTGGGCCCTGAGAGAGTGGCAGTCTTCATTAAAATAATAAACGTCCCGGAGCAGCTGACCTAAGCAGGTCTGTTGTGTGGCGTCCCAGTCCCCAATTCCCAGCAGGGTACTCCCTCGACTGTGTGCAGATAAAGGAAGACCCTCTGGGTGACTGGCTTTAAGTGAGTAATTTTGGTCATTAGTTTTGAGGGAGGGTCTCAAATGAGTCTGGAACTCCAGATCATTCTCCTTCTGGCTCCCTGGTGGGGTTAGGTGTATGGCCCCAAGCCTGTCTCTTTCACAAGATGCCTGAGCACTTGTTTTTCAGGTGAAGTAGCTGAGCTCCTACTAAGCCCCACACTTTCCTAGCCTAAGCTTGCTGTCTCCAGCTCACCCCAGGCCCTGGCTCATATCTGGCTCATACTCAGGATAGGAGCCTGAGAAGAAACGGCCTCCAGCAGCCATTTTGTGGACCCTGAGGTCTCAAAGAACTCAGAAAAGCCCAGTGGGGCATCCAGGGTACCAAACAAAGAACAAAAGTTGGAACAGAAGCCACTGCAGCCACAAGTGGGGAAGCCACAAGAGTGGTCGCCCCAGGCTGCAGCATCAACTGGAGGAACTTGCTTTCCCTGGTCCCCCAGCCCCCTCCTCCCCTGGCTCAGCACACAGCAGGGCAGCATAGATTACCTGGAACTTGTCAGGGTCAGCTACTCCAGCCTGACCCACGAAGAGGCCAGAGTCATGCTCCAGTTCCAGGCCTTGCGGGGACCGAGCAAACGGCACCTTCTGGAACTCTTCGCAGTCTATGTAGAGAGCCACAGAGCGGCCATCCACACTGAGCGCGAAGTGTGTCCACTGGCCAACAAACGCAGGCAGGTGGAAGCTGGCGCCCGTGCGGGTCTGGCTGGCACCTTGTTCCGTGTAGAGCAGTGAGATGTTCTGGTAGCCATCTTGCACCCCCGAGAGCTTCACGCCCAGCGAGACCACTGTCTGCGCAGCGTCTGTGATGGCAAACAGCACCCCTGCGGCCTTTGTGGCCGGCTGAATATGAAACAGGATTGAAAAGTCACGGAAGAAGAGTCTAGGGAAGTGGTGCTGGGCCACCTGGCCACCACTGGAGTCTAGTCCAAAGATGTAGGCTGGCCCGACGTCGGGGTCTTCGATCTGTTGGATCTGCGGGGGCAGAGGGTCCCCGAGGAGCTGTGGCAGCCCCACCTCCTCAGCGATGTTCTCTGCAAAGAGAAAGACATCCGGTGAGGCGGCTGCACAGGAACACACTCGGTCACGGTGGCACCCTAGGAGACACAGACCACGAAACCACCCCTTATCCAGGTCTGCGTGGCCGTCTCTTTGAGTTTCTCCTTGTTTTCATGGATTCCCGGGCCAAAGCAAATATCCCAAGAAGGATGTGAGGGGCTGGGGCATGGAGTCCCCCACTCTGACTCTATAGGAGGACAGACAGGGAGCAAGACTTCTCTACGGCAAAGAGAGAGGCAAAGAGAGAGGAGGCGACACAAGGTAACTCCTGTCTGAAGCTCCACCTGGTCTGGGAGTCAGCTAGAGACAAATCGAACCTGGGAGATTCAAATGGCCAGGCTCCAAAGTCGGCTTTCTCTGGCTTCCTCTTGTCATTATGGTTTCTCACTCTGGTTCCCCACATGCCTGTTCCTCAGGAGCTCTCCCGTGGCCATTTCTGCTCCCTGAAGCTTAACACCACACTACGGTGCAGAAGGCTGTCTGACAGCTGGCAGCGGCAGCCCGGTACAGACTCCCCCGGATTTACGACTCTTCTAAAGTGCCCCAGGGTGGCCAGTGACCCATTTCACTTACAGACTTCACTCCTGGAACCATTTTGAGTTGGGCACAGATGTATGAGCCCTTCTTGTCTTTAGGCCAGGCCACCAGGGCCACTCAACACACTCAAGCAGTCCAGCATTACAAAAGCCTGGGGGAGGCGCTTGGGCAAGGAGAAGGTTCACGGTCAAGAGCTCTCCTAGGAAGGAACAGCTGGAGGCAGGCGTGCTTGGTAGTATGTGAGTGTGTAAGGATACCATGCCTCAGGTCAGGCTGTGGGGCTAGACCAACAAGGCCTCTACAGAGTAGGAGATGGGAAATACTGTACTTCCAACTTCACAGGACAAATGGAGTCACCAAGCCCTTCAAAACCAGAAGACAAGAGCTGCCATAGACCGCATCCCTCAGGGGACAAAGAATAGCTTTGTGTGCCGAGGGGGCATCCTGAACTGCTGCAAGGGTCCCCGTAAGTCACATGTTCATCCTTTCACATGCTCTTAAGCCCTGAGTGCTGACCAGACATGGTGCTGGCCAGGAGCAGAGGGGACACAGCTTGGTGGGGGCACGGCTTGCAAGAGCTGAGTGTCTGCAGCCTTCAAGATGAGAGCAGAGAAGGGTGGCGGGCTAGCCTTGGGAGCTCAGTGATCCATCACAATCATAGCTGCTACAGTGTTTCCTTCTCACTTGAAATGCTGCAGCCAAGTCATGCCTGCTGCCTGAGTGCTGGAAATGAGGCCTTTCTGCCCCTCCTTCTAGGACAGCAAAAATCCCTGGCGCCTCACTAGCCCAGCACACAGGACTCTACAGCTGCTGGCTTTCTGGGCTGGAAGGCACCAGTGTGTGCCATGATGATCCCTGGGTCCTTAGAGACCTACAACCAGCTCTTCCCAAGCTCTTCCATTTCCTTTCTATGAAATTCTTTTCGGCTCTGCTGGGAGCAGATGCCAAATGCCAGGGCAGTAAGATCACTGGCTCTGCTCCCTGGTTACAGCATCGTGGTGGGGGAAGGGCCTGGCTGCCTAGGCCAGGAAGCTCATTTGTGGTTAAGGAGCAAGGCCTGTGCCATGCTCTGAGGGCTCAGAGGCCTTCTGGAGGACTGTGGTCCCTTTGCAAGCTGAGACTCCTCCAGTCACCCATCTGACCTCTAATCCAAGAATGGGGGTGCTACCTGGTTAAGTCCACCTCCCCTGAAGTAATCAGATATAGTTCTGAAAGGGCAGTATTTAAACATGTACACCCTTGAGCTACATGTGGAACCAATTATGTCCAGCATCCCTGTAGCACAAATAATAAAAACCCAGACACAGATATTGGGGTTCAAGCTGAAGATCAGAAAAGCAAAGCGGCCAGCCACTGGCTCTTACCTCCACCTCAGACCAAAATGAACGATCCTGCCTCCACTAATCCTCAGACTGAGACTTAGCATGAGACCAGTCTCCTGCCATCTTATATTCTGCTCTAGCACTAGGATTAAAGGTGTGCACCACTATTGTTCTGCCTCTATGGCTAACTAGTGTGGCTGCTGGGATTAAAGGTGTATTCCACCACAGTCTGGCCTGTATAGCTGACTAGTGTGGCTGTTTTGCATGCTGATCTTCAGGCAAGCTTTATTTATTAAAACACAAATAATGTACATACATCCCCCCACAAGAACAGTCAAGACCTGGCTCTCAAGGGACCAATAGGGAGAACATCTGGTACTCCCACCTGACTGGACTAGGCTCCTGGTGGTAGAGGAGCTTCTGCCAGCCTCCCTCCCGGGACAACAGCCAGTCCATTTCCCAGTGCGACTCTCCATACACTTGACTTGATGGCATCTTCACTGCCAACCTCAGCAGCAGGGCCTGGTTCTAGAACATGAGGGCAGAGGGCATAGCCCTTTGGCAAGAGGGCTCAGTTAGGCAAACATCATGAGAAAAAGACCCGTCACAGGGACCGTGGCAGGATGGATCATCAGCACCAGGACAAGAGTGCATCTCTAAGCGGGTGATACTCCCTCCCTCATCAAGGATCCTGGCCAATCCAGTCTGCCTGCCCTGGAGAACGGCCTCCCGCTAAGCCAGTAGCCCATGGGCTGCTCAGGGGTCCTTGACTCCTCCAATGCAATGGAGCAGACCTGTCTTTCTATATGTGCCGGGCTTCTGACAGCCAGGGCCCCCCAGCTCGCCAACCGGCTCTCCCAGGGATGCAGCCTGGGTACAGACTGTGCATCCACCCCTGGGCTGGTCATTCACTTCCTCGCATATGCTCTGGGGCTGCTGTGTATAGGACTCAGGCTATGGCAGCCTATCCCTAGTCTCTCTGGGCTCCCAACCATGTAAAACACAGACTGCGACAGTCCTGCCCCAAATCACCTAGGCCTGGGTCCCGGCTGAGCATCCAGTGCTCCTAGAGTCCAGGGACAAACATTTTCCTTAAGTCAGAGGGAATCGTGGCAGTCCTTCCCTGCTTCTAAATTCTGTGGTCTATTCAGACACAAACATACAGTTGCTGTGTGGGGACATGGGATGAACGGTAACATCTGTGCTGGACCCTGCCTGGGTACCCAATGGTCACCTAGTACACAGCGGCAGAATCCAGGGGTACAAGTCCAGCAAGTAGTCCAGTGATGTGGGATGCCCCTCTGTATGCTGTAAATGTTTTATCAGTACTGGTTAATAAAGAAGCTGATTGGGCCTATGGCAGGGCAGAATAGAGCCAGGAGGGAAATCCCAGAAAGAGAGGAGGAGAAAGAAAGTAGAGTCTGAGAGATGCCAGCAGCGGCCGGGGAAACAAGACGTGAGGTAACACGCCATGAGCATTGTAGTAAAATATACAATAATAGAAATGGGTTAATTGAAGTTGTAAGAGCTAGTTAATAATAAACCTGAGCTAATAGGCCAAACAGTTTGTAATTAATATTAAGCCTCAGAGTAGTTATTCAAAAACCAGTGGGTGGGAGAGAAACCTCCAGAAACATTCCAGCGTGCGACCGTCTACACTGCTGTAGGGAAAGGCTCAAGAGTTATCTGAACTACGCAGCCGCCGGCATGGAGAGTTGTATGACATCCACCCAGGCCTGGCTCCGCTCTGAGCTGTAGGTGCTGAGCTGCACTAGATTCGTTGTGGAATGAGGCCTTAGGGGCTAGTTTTGTGAAGCCTTGAATGGAGCTGTTTGAAGAGATATTCAGAGTCCTTGTGGAACTGAGAAACTATAACCAAGCCAGAGCAGGGAAAAGGCAAAAGCTGGAGGGAAAGGAAATACCATGATCAATAAAAAGCATAAATGAGAGGGTGGTTTGGGTTCAGGTGGATCAGCGACCTGAATATTCTGTAAATTCTCAGGTGGAAGACAGACGTGAGTTAGGCCAAAAGTGTCCAGGTAAACACAGACAACGGCACAGCGAAGAAACGTCTGGCAAAAATTGCACAGGAGGCCTGAGGGGAAAGATGCAGACAACAGGGACAAGGCAAGCTTTGCGAGCACACTGCCTAGAACAGGGTCAGGTTGAAGCCGGCCTTTGACCTTTGTCTGGGAACTGCCCACGCGGGTACACATGAATCTGTACAATGCAACTCATGACGGTTAACTCCAGTTCCAGGGGATCCTGAGCCCTTTTCTGGCCTCTGCAGACACCAGGTATACATACAGTACACATACACACATGTACCAAAACACACACATAAAATAAAAACAATTTAATTATTTTTTTAAATCGCCTAAACAGAGAGTAGAGCAGGAAATGAGGAACAGAAGTATTAGCACAAAGCAGCATTATCAACAGCAGTGACGTCCTCAAGAGCAGCAATTACAATAAATGTAAACGGATTGAGTGTCGATCTAAAGAGAAGAGATTTGGGCCAGTGAAATTGCTCTGCAAGTAAAAGTGTCTGCTATTGATCCCAGGAACCCACACGGTGGAAAGAACTGGCAATTAAAATTTAAAGTTGTCCTCCAATTTCTACATGTAAGCCATGTTACAGGTATGTGTTTTACACACACACACACACACACACACAAATTATTTAAATAAATATAAATAGATAGATGTAATTTTGAAAATTTAAAGATAGAGCCTGGCCAAGTAATTAAAAAAAACACAGTCATACGCTGTCTGCATAAAACATTTTCGATCCAAACAGATTGAAAGCGAAAGGACCACCCGTGTGGAAAGAATATAAGGTAGTAACTATGATATCAGAGAATAGAATTTAAACCAATGTGTTACAAAAGGGAAGGGACCAATACAGGAGGGTGCTATGACGTAATAGACCACTAACATGCATGAAGCGGACAGCTCCACAATGGCGGAGACTGACACCCTCTCTCACTAAAGGGCAGAACAACCAGATACGGAAGATAAGGAAGAACTCCTTATCTCTGTGGGCGTGCACAGGGCACCGCCAGCCACAGTGGCACCTAGGCTCCTCTCCGGTGCAGATGTAACATGTCCAAGACAGGCACATGTCAGGCCACTAAAAGCCTCAACATATATAACATATACTCTCCAACCACTTTGAGATCAAGTTAGACATTAAAAACAAATGGGAATACTTACGAATTTGTGAAGTTAGACTTCACACCCTTAAACAGCCATTTTAGGACACAAGAATCGAGAAAGACACGAAAAAAATATGTAGAAACGATAAAAATCAGAATGCTACACACACACACCAAGAAAAAACAACAACAACAAAACCCAGAAAACCTGGTGGGGCAATTTTTAAAAAAAAATCATTGAAAGGGGATGTGGTTACAAACATTTTATTAACAGACAGTGGTCACAGATGAACAACCCACTGTGCATACAGAATTAGGAAAAAGAAAAAAAGGAAAAACCAAAACAACAACAACAAACCTATACCAGAGCAAACAGAAGGGGAAAAATAAGGGAGAACAAAACAAAGCAAAGATTAGGAACACATCTGAGGGAAATCAATGGAACCAAAGCCAGCTCTTTGGAAAGATCAACAAAACCCATGGACCTTGTGAAGCAGACCCAGAAAAGAAAGTGACTCGTGGCGAAGGTCAGGAGAGTAGGGCCATCACTAAACTGTGGGTAGAACGGGCTGTGAGAGATCATGGCAAAACCAAAACCAAGGGGGCAAATTCCTAGACATACAAAAGCTACCAGACTGAGCCATGAGGAAACTCGATGTTTGGACAGACCCACAGCTAGGCAGGAGACTGGAAGAATAATTTTTAAAAATCTCCAACAAAAGCCCTGCCTGGGCCCAAGGGTGTTGCTTTTGAGAAGTCTGTAAAACATTCAAAGAAATAACATCAATTCTTCTAAACTTATCCCAAAATACTGATGAGAGAAAACTTTCTATCTCATTCTAGGAAATGGGTATTACTCCAATTCCATAGCCAGGCAAAGATGCTAAGAACAACAACAACAACAACAAAAAATCTACAGGCCAGTAATCCCAATGAAGAGTGTCTCAAAAACTCTCACCAAAATTACCAGCATGTTTTTCAGTATGTTGAAAGACCCATGCATGCCAGTTAAGTGTGTGTATTCCTGAGATTCAGGGGCAGTCTGCACAGGAGCTCCATCAGTGCAATCACGCTGCATGAATGCAGAAATAACCAACACCTCAGCAGATGCAGGACAAGCACTGGCCAAGCTGCAGCACCGTTCCCCTCTGAAAACACTAGAGATCTCAGCAGCAGATAAGCCACATGTGAAAAGCCCACAACAAGCACCACGTGCAGGCTGGGTGATGTAGCTCAGTTGGTAGAGCACTGGCCTAGACTGCATGGGGCCTTGGGTTCAATTCCCAAGTGGACAAAGTAGTACATCCCTAAAATTGCAGAATTCCTCAGGTGAGCACTGGAGAACAGGAACCCAAAGTCATCCTTGGCTACGTGGTAAATGTGATGTCAGTCTGAGCTACATGAGTCCCTGACTCAAAAAGATAGAAACCTTGTCTATAGGAAGCAAGAGCAAGGCAAGCTATCTTCTTAGCCATTGTTCAAGCTTTGTGTATGGTGTGATGTGTGTGTATATTGGTGCATGTGTGTGAGAGAGAGAGGGAGAAGAGGAGGAGGAGGAGGAACAGCAAAGGCGGGGCAGGTTGGAAAGAAAGAACAAGGTTATCAGTACAACCTTGATTAAGCACCCAAAGACTCTACAAGCTTCTTAGGACTATAAGCAGTCTGTGCAGAAATGAAACTACTCTAAAGAGACCCTTGTGTCTCTCAATATGTCGGACTGTTGATACAAATGGTCCCAAAGAAATGGGAATTTTCCTCCAGGAATTCCACACCGGGAGAAGGAAAGGCACCTGCCAAAGGGGGGATTTGTCTCCTGGAAAAGAGATTTTATAAGGTCCTCACATCTTGTCAGACCACCTTCCAGGATGAGATAGAAGCCAGCATACATCCCAGAGGGACCAGTGATTGGAAGGACCACATCTTGACTGGGGCTGCTTAGATGTGTACTTCCTTGGCTCTCTGTTAAACTTTGATCTCGCATCAGGACCTGAAGACAGACTTATGAGGTCTGCTGGATCCCCTCCTCCTCCTTCTTCCCAATGTGGCCACTGAATAAATCTCCCTTTTATGCTTTCCATTTTTAATTTGGCTCTTTTAATTGCTTTTTGAGGATGGGTGCCCAGACCTGAATTGGGGCACAGGCTGTGACCTCCAATTTTGATAACAGAACAAAGGGACACCCCTGCTAACAGAGAAATCATTATGTTCATCCACAGCAACAAGCCGTCTGAAAATTCCACAACACAGTAACACCGAGCAGAATAAAATGCTTAGGACCTGACTTAGCCAAGAAGGGGAAAGTCTTGTGCAGTGAAAATCACAAAAGATTGCCGAAAGACATTAAAGGCAGATAAATGAAACACCGCCCCCGCTCACGGTTCTGCTGAAGCAAACCAAGATTAAGCAACTTGTACATAACAGAAACAAATTTCTCACGGCACTGGATGCCAGGCCCAAGGCATTTTAAGACCTAGCCTATGTTTCCAATATGGCACCACCTCACTGTGTCCTCAGGAGGGGACAAAAGGCTGTGTCCTTGCACAGACAAAGTAAAGAACAGAGGGTAGTACACACACACACACCATCTCCTTTCACGGGGGGTGTTAAGCTCATTCAGGAGCCCAAACTCCACAGTCACCTCTCCATGGCCACACCCCTCAACGGCATTCTGGCGAGACACATTCAAACTACAGTCGGCGTAAAAGCCATCTGAGGTGACCTATATATTCTAAGCAATCCTTATCAAAATCCCAGTGATAGTTTTGGTTCTTGGCACCACTGGGGACTGAACCCAGGATGTTGCCCATGTGGGGAAATGCTCTACCACAAAACTCAGGCTTCCCAATGATAGCTTTTACAAAACATGAAAAACCCATCCTGAAACTCAAAACTGAAAAACCCAAATCTCAAGGATAGAGGAGGTGGGCTCGCTTGTTCATCCCTCCCTCCTGGCTAGCTTAGATCTGAAATAATTACACAGAAACTGTCTAAATTAAATCATTGGTTGGCCATAAACTCTAGCTTCTTATTGGCTAACTCTTACATCTTAATTTAACCCATCTCCATTAATCTGTACATCACCATGAGGTCGTGGCCTACCAGCAAAGTTTCAGCATGTCTATCTCTGGTGGCGGCTCCTTGGCATCCTCTGACTCTGCCTTCTTCCTCCTAAGTTCTGCCCTGCTATAGGTCCAAAGCAGTTTATTTATTCATTAACCAATAAAAGCAACACATAGACAGAAGGACCTCCCACACCAACGCACTCTTGACAAGAGTAAAGTTGGTGGACTCACAATCTCTGGTTTTAAAACTTCCTCCAAACTACAGTCACCAACACTGTCTCTCCTGCATAAGACAGATATGTGAACCCAGTAGTGTTGCATAGCTGGAATATCCTGTAACCACCACTAGAAAGGCCCAAGCAGGATCTCCTAAGCTATACTAGACTCTTTCTCAAGAAAAAAGACAGACAAACCCACAGCACAATGAGATAGTATCAGCACCCAGAAATCACAAATACGACCAGATGATTATTTGCTCCAAAGCTATAGGCTTTAATGTTGGCAGGTCCTTCTCACACTATGACAGTTTAAGCATACATTCATACACACACACGCGTGCGCACTTGTACACAACACACAGTTGGTTTTCAAATGGATGGAAAGCTATTCTCAATCCCAAAGCCCATACCTTTTCTACCATCAGGGCTGCACCCACTTTGCCATTGCCCACAGCATCCTGGCTGAATAGCATCTTCACTGTGTAGCATCCTGGCTGTGTACCATCCTGGCTATATAGCATCCTCACTGTACAGCATCCTGGCTGTATAGCATCCTGACTGTACAGCATCCTGGCTGTATAGCATCCTGACTGTATAGCATCCTGGTTATATACCATCCTGTCTGTATGGCTTACACATGCTGCAGCTCACACACGGCAGCCTGGAGCCTCCAGACTGGATAAAAAGGAAAAGGCAACTTGAGCTCTCTGCTTCCCTGATGGTGGTGCAACTCCTGCTGCCTCTCCCTCCTGTTGCCACACTTCCCCAGCCAGGTGAACTGCACCCTCAAACCGTGAGCCTAAATAGACTCTTCCTCCCCTGAGGTGCTTCTGACAGGTGTATTGCCTTAGCAACGTGAGTGGTAACTAGTGTAACATTTGATACCCAGCATGCAGGAGAGCATTTCAGACTTGACAACAGAGGAAGCCGAGTCAAAACAGAGCCAAGGACTAGAACACACATTCTCCCCAAAGGCAGATACATGGATAGCAGGGCTTGGGTGGGTTTAGTGTTTAAGAGAGATGGAGTTCCAGCTTGGGGATACGGGCGCTCTGGAGATGGGCGGCTGGTGGTGATAGCACTCTCCTCTATATGGAGCAGTGGTCGTGCCATGTGCTTTATGGTAAGTACATTTTATCATCATAAAAAGATGTGAAAGCAGTGACTTCCCCAAGGCAGGAGGATAGACGGATTATCTGCCAATGGAAAGGATGGTATCAAGGAGCCAGTCTTTGGGCTCACTTGGAGACTCTGCTGTGTCCTGAGGTGAGGCGTGCAGAGGCCGCGCTCCCATTCCTCCTCAAGTATCTTCTGCCAAAGCTGAATCACGACACACACCGTCCCCACCTGCCTGAGCTGCTGCAGTGGGACCAGGCCCTCTGGGCTGGATCCCATCTCAGCTGTCCCCATCGGGAAGCAAGTGTTGTGGTCTGAATGAAAAATGTCCCCCAAAGGCTCCTGTGTTAAGGCATGGCCCCCACATGGTGCTGCTTCTGGGAGGTGACTAGGTCATGAAGGGAGTCACTTCTTGTGGTTGGTTAACCCAGGAATGGGCGGTTAAAGATAGAGCCCGGAAGAAAGGTTTGTGTTGGTCTGTCTCTGAAGGCCACTCTGTCCCTGGTCCCTTGCTTTTACTGTTCCTAGATAGAGTGAGCAGTTTTGTTTTGCCATGCCCTTGATTGGGCCTCACCACAGACCATAAGTAATGCAGCCAGACACATACGGGCCATGAGCCAAAGCAACTCTTTCTTCCCTTAAGCTTTTAACAGGTAAACACCACGGTGACAGAAAGCCACCACCATAGGTAAGCCCTGTAGACAAAGACGCCAACACCTCGATGTTGACAGCGTGACTAAGAAAATGCAGGAGAAAGAGATGACCCACAGACTGGAAGTCTGTCAGCCAAACAGCACGGGAGGAAAGGATAAATCTCCAGAGCTGGTGCAGAATTCACACAGCTCAACATAAAAGCAAGCGACTGGACTTTAAAATGGACAAAAGACCCAGGCAGACACTTCTCCAAGAAGAACCGAGTGGTCTACACTTGCTCCAGGTCACAGGTCACCAGAGCCACAGACAAAATCCACAACAGAACACCACCACACAACTGTTAGCAAGAAGCAACAGGTGGTGGAGAGAAAGGAGGAACCCTTTCCACTGCTGCCGGGAGTGGAATCTAGGTCAGTCACCAGGGGAGACTCTCTCTCTCTCTCTCTCTCTCTCTCTCTCACTCACACACACACACACACACACACACACACACACACACACACACACACAATAGAGCCACTGTGATCTCTAGCATCCAAAGGGACTGAGGCCAGGCTGTGGAAGACACACCCATATCCCAGTTTTACTGTAGCCCTCGGTAGTCACAGCAACCATGATACAGAACCCACAGGGGTGTTCATGGACAAGAGAATGAGAAGGTGCTGTGCTCACACACAACACTGAACATGAAGGAATCCCATCCTGTGTCAACATAGAGACACCCGGTGAGCACTGTGCTAAATGAAGCAATCTGGTCACAGAACAAACACCATGTAATCTCCCAGATGGACTCTCACCACCTAAAGACGTTGAACCCAAGTGTGGCTTTCCGGCTGGTGGTGTAGAAACAGGGAGACATTAGTCCAAGGCAAAGAAGGAGCTCCAGTCTGGCAGTTGGGCAAGTTCTGCAGACCTGGTGTGTAGTGGGTGACTACAGAGGACAGTTTATACCATGTGCAGAGACTTAGAGAGGGCTGGCGTGTGGTTCAGAGACCCTGCCTGACATGTGTGAGGCCCTAGGTTCAATCCCCAGTACCACACACACACACACACACACACACACACACACACACACACACACCTGCTCAGAGAGAACAGATTTTAAATGTAACCCTTACAGGTGATGGATATGCCAAACAATTCAGTGGTCACTGTTTCATATCTGCATATAAAGTCTTTGCACTGCACACTTTAATCCTTGGATGTTCATCAGGTCCAGGAGGTTCTCCAGGCTCCTGCCCTTCTATGGCTGCAGCTCACCCGGGTCCTAAGCCTGGAGAGCCCCAAGCTGCACAGGAATCTGGGAGGAAGCGAGGTCTGTGAATAGCTCAGCTCGCACCATACACACAGTATTTATCTGCAGGTTGCCAGGAGTGAGAGATAAGCATTCAGGTATTTTTCCACGGAGGGGTCTTGTCTTCTTGGATCAAAGTTAAACAGAAACCCGAGTTAACTGAAGCGTCCTAAAGATCAGCAGCCTTTCGAAGACTCACATTTGATTAAGGAGCCAGATAAAAGCCAAGGTGAGAATAGCTGGGAGCCCATGGGGTCCTGGGTGGAAGGAGCACCCGGGGCATCTGCGAACTTTCAGAGTGATAAACCCCGCATAGCCCCCCACAACATACTCCCACCGCTTTCCAAATGCTCCACGACCTGCCAGCATGGTCCATGAAGACCAGAGGTTCAGTCACACTGGGTGATTCTTAGTTGCACCTAGTATGTCTGCAAGCCTGTTGCAAGTACAGGATTTGAACCCCCGCCCCCAGACCTTGCTTTCTCCCAAGAGCTTTTCAGGCTCCCTGGGAAATTCTACCTGTCTCTGTTGTCATTCACAGGGTAGACACGGAGGGGTGAGGGTGAGGTCAAATGCCTGGGTCCATGTAGCCCCTGACTCAAGTTCTGCATCATTCCCAGACCCCACTCAGCCAAAGGGTTTCCTGGAGGTGGCAGCGGACCCAAGAGTAGCCCTACTCATAGGCGGCTGGAGGTCAGTACTAGTGGAAGCAGGGGCGAGGACCCTGGGTGCTATACTCCTGCACATCCCTCATTCTCTCCCCACATATACCCAAAGGACAAGCTGATATACCTAGGACCCTTCCCAGGGGCCCAGCTGCATGCTGACCAGCAGATCTGGCCATGTAGAGGAGCTCCCGTGGGGTCACCCTAACTCCCAGCTATCACCTCACATACCAGCTGAATGCTGTCATGTTTCCACTGATACCCTCCTGGTCTCCCTCAGGGGTCAGAGGAAAAGACGTGGGTGTGGAGCTACAAGCTTGGCTAGACAAGCGAGCACAGAGGCCCCAGGATGCTAGACAGAGCCAGGTGTGCAAGGCGAGGTGTGTAGACGCAGACGGCCAGGCCTGCTGCACCAGGCGTATATAGGTAGGTGGTTAGGTATTTTTCCATAGAAACACCTTGTCTCTTCAGATCAAAGTTAAACAGAAACTCAAGTTAACTGACGTCAAGTGTGTAAGTCTGGGCGCATGGGGTTGCTGAAGTGTGAGTACAAGGCCAGGTGTGCAAGGCCAGGGGCTTAGAGTGAGCAGAGGGTCAGGCTACACCCACTGGCCTGGGAGGGGAATGGGGCAGGGCCCACATTATAGTGGGAAAGCCCCACCATGGATCTGGTCAGACCCTGAGGAGGAAGTGCATGCTCCCTGGTAGGAACTCATTATTCCCAATCCCCTTGCCCCCTGGTGTAGTCAAGGACTGTCCCTGCCCCAGCACCTCCCACTCTACAAGCTCACAGATGCCACTAAGGGGTTAGAGAAACACTGTGGGGGAGGGGTGAAATCTTCGTCCTTGTCTTTCTTTCTGGTGTCCTTTTCCATGCTGGGGTAGGAGTGATCAGCCTGCCACAGAAGCCCAGCAGGAGTGGGGCTCCTCTGGAGCGGAGGAGCCCGGGAAAGAGAAGCTGAGAGGCCAGAGGAGTTAAGGACTCTCCTACTCTGAACCCTGAGTTTCCATGGACGTCTCTCCCACCCACCTTGCCTGGAAAGGGGCCTTTGCTCAATGAGGCTTGGCACCCAGATGTGGCCTACAGGGATGGGGAGCATGAGTGCTGATGGACCAGTCCCCAGGACCTTGCTGGGGATGCAGCCCAAAGTGTCCAGATGTTTAGCCCCTGGCTGACCAGGCAGCCGCAGTTAAAGACATCAGTGTCTCATGAAGCTCCACTATAAGGACCTCATGTGCCAGCTCTGACCCTGCACCCCATGTGGCTGAGCCCTCACCCAAAGGAGGCGTGGCCTTCCTTCCAGCACCTAACAGGACCTATGCCTTTATAGCCTCTGGCTGCCCCTGAAACAGACACATGGCCAGGCCCTCCTAACCCTGGCTAGCAGCCCACATGATTCCCCATCATCTTGCGTGGCCCCAACAGAAGATGAGGTAGGTTGTTCTCCTGTCAAGACACATCCCCGTGGAGCTGACCGCGCAGGATGGGCTCTGCCAGCTGTGGCCAGGTGCGGGCCTCCTCCGGGAGGCGGCCCGACCCAGTCCACGTTCAGCTATTTCAAGGGTGGAATGTGTGTGGGATTCATTGTGACACCAGCCCCACCCTCTCAGGTCCAGCTGTGGCCCCTAATGAAGCCTTGAGCATCCCCTGGGCTTCTGCACAGCCCAGGTCCTTCCTGGAACGGGGCCACACATCCAGCTCCTCTGCCTGTAGCCTGTCACTCACCCTCTGAATGCATCTTCTCAGCCAGAGTCCTGTTCATCCCCTGGGAGGCGACCCCAGGGCTACAGGCTCAGATTTTACCCAGCTGTGTCACGATAAGTCCCCCACACACCTGTTCCTCCATTGCAGTTCCTCGTGTGCCTCTTTCCTGGGAATGAGTACTATCTATCTAGGGCTTGACCCTGCCCTACCTGTAGCCCCTTACTTGCTATACCAGGCTCTGAGCCAGCAACTTGCCAGGAACCATCCAAGTTCACCCTGCTGGCATCCAACAAGATGATTCCCGGCAGAGTCCCAGGGAACCCTCGTGGCTGCATGCCTACAAACCGACAGCAGACACCCCTTTGAGCCCAGCCTAGCCTCCCAGCTCCTGAGCACATTGGCTAGAGGGCAAGGCCGCTTCCCCTCCCGCAGAGGACAGATGTCATGCCCTGCAGGCTGGCCAAGGCCTCCCAATGCAAACAGTAGCTGGGGAGTCAGGAGCACAGCTTGGGAGCACTATCTAGAGGCCTGGTCCCTGAGCAGACACAAAAGGAAGCTACCTGGGACCTGGTCCATCTGTCCCTGCCCTGCCTTGATCCTGGGAATTTCTGAAGAATGGCCCCCTCCTCTTTTCTACCCATCACATAGCATTGTATGGCAGAGCTTCAGGTCTTGGCTGGGCAGAAGCACGTGGGTTGTATAGGAGGCCGGGGCCTATGGTCTCCTTGTGTGGCTGGCATTTTTCAGCCCTTTGACTAGGCTGGCTGGGGCTACAGGGAGAGCTTCAGAGAGCGTGGCTCAGAGGCTAGGAACAAGGACGGAACAGCTGGAATTCAGTAGGAGTCAAAGCTCCTCCACCACACTATTGCTTTGGTTCTCCATTTCCAGCCTGTGACCGAGTCAGCACCTGGCTAACTCTGCGAGGACTGTCTCTCTGTCTCAGGTGATGACCTGTCTGTCACTCTTGCTGCAGACATAGAACCTGTGGGCATAGCCACACCCAGACCCCAGCCTCCTCCCCTTCACAGAATCCCATACCCCAGCACCTCTCCAGTGCCATCACCAGGCTCGGTGAGGCAGGGGCGGGGATCCTATGTCAAGCTTTTCATCAGCCCTGGCTGAGCTCTTTTGACAAAGCCAAAAGGAAAGGGGGGGGGGGATGGTGGCCACTTGGTTACCTGCAGCTGGCCCAATGAACACACAGTACCCATCCTCCTGAGAAGGGAGCGAGGCACATTTGACAGGCAGCCTGCCCTCATCTAGGTGCTTCCAGCATCCATCCTCCAGGACCTCACAGAACTGACGGCAAGGTGGCAGGGCAGGTGGTGGGCCTGGGCCACACGAGGGAGCCAGCAGCAGACAGAAGAACCAGGCAAGGAAGGGATGGCAGTTTGTCTGGAGGAGGTGTCCCCATGCCTGTGCAGTGGCCTCCACCTCCTCACTGTTTTTGTGGTCTAGATGATTAGGCAGCCAGAAGTGTCCAATACCTAAGTGGCTGCAGATGGTCAAAGTGGGTGGCAGAGGCAGGCATCGGCTGGTAGGGGTCAGAGAGCCAGTTCCCAGCACTGCAGAGTCATTGGAAAGCTCAGAACCTGAAGAGGTAGCCACGTGGGAAACCCAAGCACCAGGGAGCCCAGGTAAAGCTGCTACTGGAGAGAGCTGGGCTGAGGGGTCAGAGGAAGGGACAGAAAGTAAACCGTGCACACTGAGAGAAGCCGTCACCAGGGGACCTGTCACCAGGGGAAGCAGAAGAGGTATGTGCCCGTGGATGTCAGAGTGGACATCAGAGTGTTGGTGCTGCTGGCTGGGCCTGGATGCCACAGGCAAGAGTCTGTTCCCCTCCAGATGCCGGGGCTGCCTTGGGGGCTTCTGGCTCCCCCAGGGATGAGCCCTGATTCGTGTAGGAGAGAGAAAAGCTCTACCTGGGGGTGCTGGTGGCCCTGGGGGTCTTCTCAGTGGTGCCTGGAGGCTATTCAGGGAGGGAGGTGGCTGGGTGGGCACAGCCAGGGTGCCGGCCTCAGTTGTCTGAACATCTGGAGAACTTGGAACACCTCCACTTTGCCAGAGAGTGATCTCACCCTCCTGGGGGGCGCTGGAAAACTCGGTAGAAGTGAGGAGGACCGTAGGGATCGTGGAAGCCGAGGTTTCTGTCCCAGCAGAGTTCTCGGTAGCCGTGTCCTCATCCCACAGCTGAACGAAGCTCCGGATGCCCTGGGCCACATTCAGAATCTTGGCTCCAACGCCGGCAACATTCTCCTCCTTCATGTCTGGGCTCGCGGCGGCAGAGGCCGTCGGGGGAATGGGGAGGGCAGGAGCTGTAGGGGTCCCATTCTGGCCAGCTTCCCGATCCTCCAGGGGTAGCCTGGGGTCGGCAGGAGTCGTCTGCTGATCTGTAAGGCCATCCTGGGGGACCACGTGCGTGGTGGGGCTCCCTGTGGACTGCACAGGTGAACTGATCTGGGACTTGGAGACCGGATGGTCGGTCTTGGTGGGCCACAGCCAAGCCAGAGGCCTGAGGGGATTCAAGGGATTCAGGGGATTGTTGTCAGGCCTGGCAGGCTCAGGGCAGCAGTAGAGCAGCAACAGCAGCAGCCAGAGGCGTCTGCTGGGGTCGGGAGCCATCAGAGCAGTGCAAGCCTCTGAGCTGGGGCGGCTCCTGTGGTCCTGGAGGTGGGGCCTGCCAGGTCCCCACCCTCCCCCACGCAGGCTTCCCAGTCTCACTCCTCTGCCACTTCCCTCTGGCAGAAGGGAAGGAACCCAGCCTGAGAATCAAGGTGACCCACCAACTGGTACCTTCAGATTCCATTTAACTCCTTCCTTTCTGCACCTCCAGGAGCAGCCACGGAGCTGAAAGGCAGTCAAGGGACACCCGGTGGAAC
The DNA here is from genome assembly GCF_014885135.2 of Alexandromys fortis. Classification (NCBI taxonomy): domain Eukaryota; kingdom Metazoa; phylum Chordata; class Mammalia; order Rodentia; family Cricetidae; genus Alexandromys; species Alexandromys fortis. Next base: position 6,507,280 of record NW_026067892.1, on the reverse strand, counting down.
TCCAGTTTATACCACTTAGAGCGGCTGAGTTTTCTGCTGAGAGTGTGGGTGTGGGTGTGGGGGGCCTGGCCAGGGTCCTTGGGGACACGGAGGCCGCGCCCCAGCTCCTACTGCCTGCATTGGAGAACACCCGGAAGTCCTGGCAGCTGGCCACCATTCTGTGATGAAATGGAGTTGGAAGAATGCTCAGCTTGCTGTTACAGCTGTTGCTTCAGAGACAGGGTGGGTGTCTGTTCCTTCCCTCACCCCCTCCCCACTCCCAGCCCCCCAGTTAACCTGCTCAAACCCTAAATCCATCAATTTAGCCATCAATTCCTGTCCCTTGGATGCCAAGAGTCCCCACTGGGGCCTTGATGGGCATATTACTTCTTTCTCTATTCTTAAATTCTCTCACGTGACCTGCCCTGTTTTCATTGGTGTCTCTAGGTCCTTGCAAGTGTTTCAGAACTAACTCTTCTCTTGGGAGTTGCTTCCAATTGACCGACTGGAGCAGCAGTTAAGCCTCAAGAAGAAGGTAAAGGAAAATGTATGGGGTTCATCCAAGGGATATGCTGTCAATGGTGGGCTTCTGCCTCCTGTCCTACTGAGTCCAGCTCTGTGTAGAGGGCATGGCATCGCTTAGTGGCCTGTGGGGACATTCTAATCACCCCAAGTCCTTCAAAGTGAGGCTGAGGAGAGAGTCCTGCCCAGAGCCTCAGTGGAGTCCAGGGGCTAAAACAGAGCTAGGGGCCAAGTTCTTGTGCCTTGGGGCGCCACCATTATCGGGCATCCCCTCAGGCCATGTTCCGGGAGAGACAGTCAGGACACTGAGGTTGCTCTAGCATAGCTCAGGTGCACACTTCTCCAGGTCAGTCCGCAGCTCTGTGCTTTGTGTGCTGAATAAACCAGGAGCTGGAGGCGGCTTGTCAATCCCGCAGTTTGCTCTGGTCCCATGAGAAGTGGGACGGGACCAGGACCGCTCACGGCATCCATGCTCCTTACTCTACTGCATTTACCTATCTTGGGTGCAGCTGGGGTACGTGTTTCATCCATTTCAATCATGATGGGAGCGAGGCAGAGAGCTGTGCCCTGCGGGGTCCTGGAAGCAGGACCATGGAATGTGGGGGCTTGTGGGGCATTCTGTCTCCTTGGCTTCATTTCTGTGGATGTTGGGTCTGATGGGATGGGCTTGGCCTCTCTAGGATGTCGTAGGTACCCCATATCTATCTGGACCCTTCCAACCAGAGCAGCACCTAGGACCTCCAGCCCAGGAAAGGTCTGCATTTATGCGAGAATATTTCTCCTTCCCATCTCTGCACCAAGTCCAAGCCAGTATGGATCCCAGCTATCCTGGGACAGCAGGGACAGCTGCTCAGGCTTCCTCCAGGCCCTCAGTGTCCCTGCAGGATGCTAAATGAGTGACTCCAAGGGATGGCATGGTGCCTGGAGCCTGTGCCCTAAGGGAGGTGGAGGGCAGTCTCAGGACCAGGAGGAGCCTGGAGGCAGGAAGTAGCCCTCAGGGAAGTCCCCTCAGTAGATGGGAAGGAACTGGACCAAAAGGAACAGGTTAGCTACAGAAGAGGAGGGGCAGGAACTCGGTCCAAGCAGATACCTGAGAATGAGAGGCCAAAACATCACCATAAAAACAGGTGCCCGACAGCCAGCAGGCAGGAAGGTGGCAAGGATCACCCTGAGATGAACACTGGAAAGTAGCCGGTGCCAAGGATGGCCACCCTTAGTCCCATACAGAAGGGCTCACCAGAGGGGACAGAGCTCAGCCACTCTCTCCCCAGCACTGGCTTCACCTCATTCATCCCTTCCCTGCCCTCGGCCTGGGGTTCCCAGCAATAATTCAAAGTGGGACCGGACCCCACTCCAGCGCTGCTTCCAGCTGTCACTCAAGAGATTCTGTGGCTTCCTTCCTCAGTTTCCCCAGTAACGAAAGAATCTAGATGGACAGAAATGTCTTTCCATCCATACTCCACGAAGCTAGCAATCCTAGAGAAGGCAGTACAAGCGTGGCCCCAGCAGAATCCCCACACCAGCCAGACACATGCTAGTGCCCTGTAAGAGCCCATTCAGCGGAGTGAAGAAATAGAGACACAGAGGCCATGGGCCTGGCTCAAGAGCCCAGAACTTTAAGAGTGAAGAAATGACACCTGGCAGCCTGGACATGAACAAAAACACACACAACCACTCTCGTGTAATGACATGCCATAGCTTGACCACAGGGTCTACATAATGTGGCTTCTCTAACCTCAGCCAGCCGCCCCTTCCTGGAACCTACTGTCTCTACACTGTCTCCAGTTACTGCCACCCTCCCCCAAGGTTGAGTGCAGTGGCAATGGTGCCCTGTGATGAAACAGCCCCAAGGCATGTCCCCAACTGTCCTCTCATCAAATGTGGGGAGTCATCGATCAATGGCTGTTTAAAGGGCAGGGCTGTTGTTTGGATCAGAATTCAGCTGCAAACAGCTGGAGACCAAGTCCCTCTCTGGCAGTCGGGCAGTCATGTGCACACATCTGTGCCCCTGCTTTCTACGTCTCCAAGTTAATCCCCCACGACGCTCACATCTGTTGTAGACGTGCCCAGTGAACAGTCTGCTTGAAAATTCCCTAATGTGATTTCATGCCTCCAAGTGTCGCTGGAAAATCCCAGGACAGAGTCCAGAACCCTTCGCCTACATGTGCGGGGAGAGGGGACTCAGCCCCACGGCAGGGAAGAGGGAAGAGGACCCTAAACTCAAGTCATGTCCTCATCCCCTGTCTCACTCAAATGGTTATTCCTCGAACCTCTTGCCTGGCAGGCTGGCTGTGCACCCAGGGACTCAGCAAGAAATTCCCAGGCAAAGCCAGGAGCCAGGAGTGGAAGCAATGAAATGGCAGCAGCTCCTATTTCAAAGGACGTGTGTAGGAGGGCAGAGGCCCTCTGGCCCTGAGTGGCCACTGTGCCCAGCACTCACTCATGCTTAGCATTCCCTGACCTTGCTGCTCATTTCAGAAACATAAAATATTCAGCAATTCCCTCACAAGCACCATGGATGGATCCATAGCTCAGGCCCAAGCTTTGGCTTCCATCAGGAGTCTTGTGCAATCCATACATATGCACATGTGCACACACCTACGGACACACATTCCCACACAGGTGTACTTACACACACACACACACACACACACACACGTACATGCCTATTCAATACACTCAAACACACATGCTCATGCTCACACAGTCACACATACACACATGCTCATAAAAACACGTGTATTCAGGGAGCCAAGGTCCGAGCCTACCAGAGGTTGTCGTCTCTGTCCCACCCAGCCCCACCCAGTCCTTTGTAAAGGGTCCCATCTGGTATCACTCTGTGTACCCACGGGAGACCAGGTCAGGGTTTCAAATGCCATATCACCCTTTTGGGAGAGAAGACAGAAACTGAGGAGCTGGGAGCAGCACCAAGCTACTTCCCTGCCACTGCCTGGTCAAGGGAGACCTCAGGCCCTTTGGAGAGGGACCGCATAGTGTCATGCAAGATGGCAGGATCTGTGAGAGGCATGAAGACTGCCTGGCCCAGATGATAGCAGCCACAAGGCCAGGGAGAGAACCCAAGCTAAAGAGAAAGAGATCCCTACACCCAAGGAAAGGTAGAGGGGGCACTGTCTAAGGTTAAGAACCTGGTGAGGAGGGGAGAGGCCCAGGCTGGAGTCCCTGCCCATCTGACTCAGGTTCATTCCCTGGCAGGTGCAGGTTGAAGGCTGAACATGGGGGCTGGGGAGGGGGGCTGTGGCCCTGGAGCAAACATCTGAGTTCTTGAGGAACTAACTCATCACAAGCTCAGTCACACTGCCCCCCCCCCCGCCCCAGGCAGCCACTGAGAGTACTGCCCATCAGCCCCCACTCCAGCTCCTAGAGAACAGGAAGAATTGATCAGAAACCTGGGGATCAACACACAGTGTCCCCCAGGAAAGCAAAGCCTCAGAAGCAGGCCTCCCGCACATTCCAGATTCCCAACCCTCGGCCTGCAGCTCCCTTTCTTCTTTCCGGAAGCTGTGAGAACAACTTTCCTAGAAGCCCACGTCCACTGGCAACCCATGACTTAAGGAAAAGCCTGAGGCCTTCTTGGACCACACCTGAGTCTGCCCTTGGGCTGGCTCTCCTGCTGTTGCCTGTCACCTTGTGAGGAAACACGCCACTTCTATCCCTAGGCACCCGTGCCTGACTTGTTTGACATAGCTCAGGTAGTCTGTCAAGCCTAACCATCCCGGAAGCCATAGCTGAGGCTCCTCTTCGCAGAGCTACTATAGTGTGGAACCTGGAAAACAAGCCATTCCACGGGACCACACTTGTTCTGACCTCTAGAGAGCCATGTTCTGTCCAGCTCGCTTATGAGGCAACCGAGCAGCCAACATAGCGCGGAGGACTTCCTGAGACAGAGGGCCTATGTGGCCTCCAGGACTGGTGCAAGCTTCCCTACAACAGCCGACAGTCAATGCTAGTCCTCCCTTGGCCCTTGGCGACTACAGTCACATGTGACTCCTCCTGCCAACAGGGCTCAAGAGTTGGTCAAAGGGGACAGTAGCAAAACTCTGGGGAACAGTCACCTCTAGCGAACCTAGAAGCACTTGGGAGGACAAATGAGTTTATCTCCGTTTCAGAATCAAGGTACCAAGATAGGAGCGGTCCCTCACCCTTGCCTGCCAAGGTCCTTGGGTGTGCCACAGCAAGTTCTTGCCATGCAAGAAGCCACTCCCTCTGCACCATCAGTGCCAGCTCTGGAATGACAGGGACACGAGGGTTCTTGGGAACTCGAGAGCTACCAAATCGGGAACCTAAAGGCACCATTTCAGCTGTGTTTCAAACCGGCAAATTCCCCCGCCAACACCAGGAGCCCAGACTGCTACTCTGCTACTTCCTACTTGCAAACCCCCTGGTCCTCCTGTGTGCCATGGGGCATCCCTCTAGCTCAGCTAAACACAGCCTCTACACTCCCAGCAAACACCAAATCTTCAATAGGACAGGGTCACTTTGCCTTGGGGACCACACCCTCCTCCCGTCACCATGGGGACAAGGGGGACAAGCACCCATCTGAAAGGAGTCATTAGCTCTGTGTGTATCATTCCTCCCAGCACTCAGTCCCTTCCAGAAGGTTCCACCCTCTCGCTGCAGCAGCAAGACGCACCCCTGCCCCAAGCAAGGGTTTGTTCTGTCTTGTTGGCCCGTCTGGTCTGGTTTGGATTCCTGAATAATGTAGTCTTTTATTTTCATTAAAAACTCCAGGACACCCACATTTGAGCAGGAACCGGCTCTTAGCAGAGTGAGCCGTTAAGAGAGAAGAGGCTGTGAGACTCAGGGTGGCTCTGGGAGACAGCTGGGAGTTCAAGGGTCAGAAGCACGTCCATCACTGCCAGGTGGGTTCTATCTTGTGCCGAAGCCACCCTCAGACTTAGCCCATAGTAATCTCTGGAGTCCATACACCTCCACGGGCCTCTCAGGGCTAGCCACTGCCTGTCCCAAAGCTGAGCAGGGAAGAACAGTGGTGGAGGAGCCAGGAAGTCGCCACAGCCCACGCTGCCTGCATTCCTCGTGGCTCTCCCCCATGTCCACCAGCCCGTGTGAACTAGACCACTCTGGTAAGATTCAAGTCTTCTGTGGACTCCTTCCTTCGGAAACAGAGGCTACACGGGGGCCTGAGAAGGTCAGTCAGCACTGGAACAGTGTCCTGGTCCCACTCACTGACCCAGTCCGACCTGGCAAGTGTCCCCAAGCCTCTGAGGGGACACTGTCATCTCCACTCTCCTCTGTGCCAGAAACAATTCATCTCCACTCTTCTCTGTGCCAGAAACAACCCCCACCATCTGAGCACAGCCATAAACTCTCTCCCGGGCACTGCACTCATGGCAAAGTTTTCCAACACAAGGATAAAGGACGGACGCTCTGGTGATGCCCCTTCAAGGCTCCTCCACTCAGAAAGGCCTCACAGACAAGCTGGAGAAGCTCCACGGGCTTCGCAGCCCGGGCTCCACACCAGTCAGGCAGTGCCTTTTCTGGTCCTTGACTGGCTATTAGAGTCCCCTGGAACTTTGCCAAAGAGTAAGAAGAGTTAGCTAGTTGGACGGTGGTGGTGGGTGCACTTCTTTAATCCCAGCACTCAGGTGGCAGAGGCTGGAGGATCTCTGTGAGTTCAAGGCCAGCCAGCCCAAGTTCCGGGACAGCCAAGACTATACAGAGAAACCCTGTCTCAGGAAAGAAGAAGGAAGAAGAAGGGAGAGAGAAAAGGAAGAAGGGAGGAGGGGAGAGGAAAGAGGAGGAGGGGGAGGAGAAAAAGACGAGGAGGAGGAGGCAGTGGCAGCTGCGGTGTGGTGGGGGTGGCAGCTAGACAATGAAAGGCCAGGTGACCAGGGCTGCACAACAAGGCTCCAGGCTCTTCCCTCCCTGGTAGCTCAGTCACCTGAGAAGCCTGCACAGCACCCACACACACACATATACCCCCACACCAAACACACAACCCAACATCCAAGGCAAAAGAGGGCACATTGCAACATCCCATGTAATTTTTAACCACCGGCCTAGAACCCTCCTTCTGTCTCCACTCAGTCCTGTAACCCTTCCCCTACCAGGCAAGAGGCCAAGTCAACCCCCACCCCACCCCACCCCCATCATCATCACCCAGGCCCTGGTAGAGCACGGGAGAGTGCAGGTGGGAAGGAGAATCTCCCAGTCCTCAACCCAGATTCTTCACTAGTGACACACCAGTGATATACTTTTGGCTCGGGATTAAAGGCCAAGCAGTGCCCAGTGCCACCCACAGGCTGAGGGTGTCTAGGAACACATAGGAAAGCTGTGTCCAATGGGGTCTCCACTAAGCCTTCTTGAGGCAGGCAGCCAGGGTAATCAGGATGATGGACAGAAGCAAAAGGGGTCAGTGAGGGGTGGAAGGGGACACACGACATGACCAGGCTTCCAGGGCTGTTCAGCCCTTTAGGTAGTCCTTTCCCCTGATCAACCATTGCAAAGACACACAGCCATCTGTCCAGCGATCTCGGCTGAAGCCGTTGAGATCGTCACACTCCCCCAGATACATGGGTATCCAAAGATGCCTGTGTCTACCAAGTCAGGGTAAGGAGGAGGCTCCCGGTTATTGTCACCAACACATGCCACCATGCAGCCATTCTAGGAGGCCAAAAACAGAAGAATTGGTGGTTCAGAGCACATAATGCTCTTCCAGAGGACCCAAGTTCATTTCACAGTACCCTCATCAGGCAGCTCAGGACTGCCTGTAACTCCCATTCCAGTGAGTCTGACGCCCTCTTCTGGCCTCCATAGGCGCTGCATGCATGCACACACAATTTTTAAAATAATAAAATATTTTAAAAGGAACATATTTAAAGCATCTATAGCACATATTGGGATGATGGGGTAATGGGAACATCTGAATATGTCCTCTTAGTTGCATGACAGACAGGTGTCACAAGCTTCTCAGGAAAGAGAATGTTCAGAGGACACAAGCAAGAGTGCTAAGGGTGCAGCTTATCACAGGAAAAAGGCCTGCAAGTGGACATACAAGGACGTGAGCCCATATGTGGACTCCCACGGCTGTGCGGAGACACAGACACAGGCATGGATATGCATACATTGGATTGTAGGTAAGTGGCAGTATCCAGAGACACATATGGCTCTCTGTGCCTGGGTTCTATTTAAACAGAAACGTACAGAGAGACATGTGTGGTTCTGTGTATGTGGATTGCATGTGTACATGTATGGGCATGTTCATGAATATATGTGTGGGCTGTGGTCGGAAAATGACCCCCAAAGGGAATGGCAGTATTAGGAGGTGTGGCCTTGTTAGAGTAGGTGTGGCCTTGTGAGGAAGAGTGTCACTGTGGGGGTGGGCTTTGATGTCTCCTATGCTCAAGCTACTCCCAGTGTTACAGACCACTTCCTGGGGTTTGCAAGATGTAGGACTCTCAGCTCCTTCTCTAGCACCATGTCTGCTTGCACACCACTGTGCTCCTCACCATGAACTAAACCTCTGAAACTGTAAGCCAGCTCCAAGGAAAGGTTTTCCTCTACAAGAGTTGCCATGGTCATGGTGTCTCTTCACAGCAATAGAAACCCTGGCAGAATGGTATAGTATATGCTATGCACAGGTGATACTTATGTGTACAGATATTCATGTACATGGATATGTGTTGGTGTGTGCACAGGGAAGCGGGAGCCTTTAAGAAATGTGGCTAAATTTCCCGGGGATCCAAAAGAATGCAGCAACTGTTTATTAGGGAAACAGGTTTCTTTCTGATCCTCTTGGGACACTCCTTCCTCTCTTCACCTCAGGGACTCAAGATGACTCAGCAGAGGTGGGAAGAGATGCATCACCCCCCAGGGCTCAAGACATTGTTCCTACAGAGCCTTCAAAACCACCAGGCAAAGTTCCAGGAGAAGTTGAGTGAGACACTGCCTTACAACTAAACTAGAGAGCTGTGGGTGGGGGCCCACGAGGGACCTAACCTCTCAGAGTTGAAATTTAATGTTCACGGCCCAAAACCGATCTGAGTGTTCCCTGATGACTGCAGACTCTAGAACCATCCACACCTGTCCCAAACACAGCCTCCAAGAACCAAGATTATTTGGCTATTCTGGGTCCCACGAGGCTCTCTCTGCACAGCTGGAATTCTGGTGAGCGTTGCACGGATCTGTAAGCAGCTGGGCTGCACTACTGATGCCTTCTCAGAAGGTCCTTGATTGCTGCTGTGTAATGTTTGTGTTGTTCAATGGATTCAAAATACACTTTACACTTTTTTTGTTAACTTTATCCCTTGCTATTTTATGAATTTTTGAAGCTATTATAAGCAGGCTTTTTCTCTTGACTTTTGAGGGCTGTCTGTTGCCAGGGTACACATGCGCTGGCTCTTGACTATGGCTCTGGTGTCCCGCAAGCTTGCAGAACTCATTAGTCCTGACTGCTTCCTGGTGGAGTCCTTGGGACTTTTTATAATTCAAGGCCCAGAATCTACAAACAGAGATGGTTTCACTTCTTGCTTCCCAATGTGGGTGTCTTTTATGTCCTTTTCTTGCCTAACTGGCCTGGCTGCTCCTTCAGGACCATGGTGAATGGTGAATAGGAGGGGTGAGAGCGGACAACCCTGCCTTGTCCTGACCTCAGAGGGAGTGTCCAGCCTTAGCTGGGCTAGTTCTCCGTGTTCCATAAATGTCATTTAATAAGTTGATGAAATTCTTTTGGTGGGGGGGTCAGGGCATGGATTTCGTCAAATGCATTTTCTGGATCTGTTGAGAAATCCATGAGATATTGTTACTCTATCAATATAATGCAATTGTATTAATTTCAAGATGTTAAGACTACCTTGCTTTGTTGGGGTAAATCCCACTTGGTCATGAGTATATAATCTTTTTGATGTGTTGCACATTTGGTTTGCTTTTTTTTTTTTAAGCGAGGGTTTCTCTTTGCAGTCTTGACTGGCCTGAAGCTTGCTCTGTAGAGCAAGCAGGCTGCCTTGAAACTCAGAGACTCACCTGCCTCTGCCTCCCAAATGATAAAATTAAAGATGTGCACCATCCATGTCTAGCCCGATCTGCTATCATTTTGTTAAATTTTTCTCTCTCCATGTTCATGTTTGTATGTTTGTAACTGTAGTTTATTCTTCTTTCTTTCTTCCTTCCTTCCTTGCTCCCTCTTTCCCTCCCTCCCTTCCTCCCTCCCTTTCTTTTCAATGTCTTTGCCTAACTTTGCTATCAGGAATAATCTTGTCTTTTCTCAAAAATGAGTCAGGGGTGGGCCAGCTGGGGCTACATGGTGAAGCCCTGTCTCTCTGGAAGTGTGGGGAGGTGGGGAGGTCCCTATTCTTACGTCTTTTGAGAGTTCGTGAAGAGCTCTGGTAGGTGGCTGGTTTTTCTTGACAGACCGTTTTCGAGTTATTCAGTCTCCCTTTCTGCTTTTGGTTTGTTGTCTCACTTCCTTTTCCTGTTGCCGGGATTAAAGACCCTAACAAGAGTAACTGCAGGGAGGAGAGACTGACTTTAGTTCACAGCTCTCGGATCCATCACATCGGAAAGCTAAGGCACCATGAAGGAGTCAGAAGCAAATGGGCACAGTATAGCCAAGTCAGAAGCATGCATGCTTGCCAGTGCTCAGCTCACCCTCTCTGGGATAGAGATACAGTCCAGGATCCCCTGCCAGAGAACGGTCCCAGCCGAAGATGGGTCTTCCCCTATTAATTAATGTAGTCAGGCAATCCCTGACAGGCACGCCCAGAGACCTCTCTCTCAGGTGATTCTAGACTCTGTCCAGTTGGGCAGTTAACACTCACACATGTCGATCAAGTGTCCATTTCTTGCAGACTTAGTTTAACAAGTTAGTATCGTTGTAGGAACACGTTCATTTCACTGATCACGTAAGTTGATTTCATCTGTGCGCAGCCCTGTGTTAGAGCAAAGCTGGGGGACCGAGATGTCTGAGTTTCAACACTTAACTGCAAAGGCACCATAGAGTTGGACAAGCAGAGGTGTACAAATCGGAACAGCAGAACCAAAAGAAACCCACTTGGTTACGGTTTGCTGCCTCTTGACGTGAGCACCAAGACTGGACAGTGGGGAAGGAGTCACCTTTGAACAGATAGTACAGTAAGGCAGGCATGTGTCAGGGACGATGCCAACCCCAGCCTCACACCATTTACCAAAGAAGACTCAAAGGTAAGAGCTAAAAGCACAAAACTCTTGGAAGAGGAGATGGGAATAAACCTTCGTGGCCTTGGATGTGGCAAATTCCTAGACATGACCACAAACAGCTTGAGCAACAAAGGAAAGAAAGGCAGACCATGCCTCAGGGCCGTGAAATGGCATCGAGAATGGAAGAAAGCCTTGCATTTGTGTGCTTGATAAGGGTTTGTAGCTGGGATATACAAAGAACTCACAACACAAGAGTAGTACGCAATTCTACTATTAGTATCAAGGAATCCAAATAAACACCATTTTCAACGGAGATAAACTACCAGTACAGTCAAAGACTCTAAACCCTCAGCCACTGAAAACGCAAGTTTTCACCACTGAGGCTTCCAGTCAAAAGGCGTGGTGGCGCACGCCTTTAATCCCAGCACTCGGGAGGCAGAGGCAGGCGGATCTCTGTGAGTTCGAGGCCAGCCTGGTCTACAAGAGCTAGTTCCAGGACAGGAACCAAAAGCTATGGAGAAACGCTGTCTCGAAAAGTCAAAAAAAAAAAAAAAAGGCAGAAAGATAGCAGAGCCGGGAAGATGGCCCAGTACAAACAGCAAACTACTCATCCACTACCGACAGGCGTGAATGTGGTTCGTTGAACAATGGAATATTATCCAGCCACATAAAGGAACGAAGCACCGGCATGTGCTATGCTATGGATGACAGATGGTTTAGACTCCCCCAGAGACACCTTGCTGAGTGAAAGGAGCCAGACGCTGTGAGTCATTCACACAGAATACCCAGGATTGGCAATACTCTGGCAGAAACCAGAAACTGATGGAGAGGAGGGGCTGGGGAAGGGGCTGAAAGCCAAACGGTTTAAGGAAACGGTTCTAAAGTTGATAGTATTACCTCGGAATGCGCCAGAAACAATGAATTATATCTCTAAATGAGTGGGTTGCAGGCTTGTGAATGACGTCAACAAAGCTGTAAAAAGCAAGAAAACACCCACATTTCCAAACCCCAAGATCCTTAATCTGAACGTATTTGATCTTTAATGAGGCCGGTGTTTCTCGAGGATTTCACGAAATGTTTCTTTCACATCTCTTCGGTCTCGTTTTCTAAGGAAGTTATTCATAATGTCCTTAAATTACAAGTTCCCTTAGTGATACAGTTAACAAGCTTTCCCAACGCAACAGCGGCCTCTGTGGCCCCCACCGCTCCTCATCCTAAAGGAGCCACATGGGCTCCCAGCGCTTGAGGCTTGCTTTAGACATAGCTGCCGGGGTCAGACCCCCCGCCCACTGTCACATAGACCCCCTACCATGACAACAGAGAGGACAGTAGCACTCTGTGCCCTTCTCCTCCTCCCATCATGTGGACATATTTTCCTTTAGCCTTCAGCAACTACACCCTGGCTGCTCTGGGTTTTTGGATGTACCACACAGTGGAGGATCTCTGTATCAACAGCCTTGGAGTGCCAGCTACGGAGAGGCCCACTGCCAAGTGCAGAAAGGTGGCTGTGAGTGACCATCAGGACGAGTATGGGAGGGGAGGAGCACAACAGCCTAGGCAGGGATGACATTTCCTTCCTAGGAGCCTTGGGGCTAAGTGATGCCAGGCCCCTGGGAGATGCACTGTGGGTTGGGCACATACCAAGGGCACTGCCCTGCTGCCCAGAATCAACTGTCCCTCTCTGTGACCTCACACAGAGAGCCTGGGCTTTCCCCCAAGCCAAGACTCTTGACCCAGCAAATTAATATTTGACTGGACATAATCACCTCATCCTTCACACGGGAGGGCAACGGCTCTCGTGGGGCGTGACTCACACGCACCAAGTATAGGCACAGCACCGTCCTCACTTCCAGGACCTGAGTACCTAGAACACACGGACCAGAGCAGAGGCCGGAGCCTGAGGCCTCCTGCCCAGGATGGGGGTCCTCAGTAGTTGTGGGCTGCAGATGGTAAATAGCACGGAGGCCTCCTGGATGCCCTGGCTAGACAGCCTTGGTGAATGCCCCCATTTGGCTTTTAAGGCTTTAACAGTTGTTTATTAACTGGATCCTTTCACGGAAGGATGGAGCGCATATTCACGCTACTAGATTCCCAAGGGTGGGGAGACGAGGGCTTGCCGTAATTGGGTTAGTGGGGCCTCAGTAAGGCCATGGGGTCAAGCACACCCTGGAGCCAGGACCCACACTGCATTACCCACAATTCTCTTACAAATCTAATACCTTTGTGACCTGGGCCACTCAGCTGTCCAGAAGGTTGGCTGGCTCTTGAGGGAGACTATCACTTTCTGGGGCCTGGGAACCTCAAGATTATGCTAAGCATAGACACTATTGCTTCCGAAGAAACTGGCTCTGGCCTGGAGTTATAGCTATCACTTGACACAAGGCAAGTGTCCTCTTCCCGTGTACACATACAATGGGAGTAGGGACCCAGAGTCTGTGGCTGTCTGTCAAAGCCATTGTCAGCAAGGCTTCCCAGACACCTGACCTGCAGCTGGCCAGGGCAGAGTGAAGTCCCTGTGAATCAGGACAGTGATAACAGGGAGGGCGCAGCGACAGGAGCTGGTGTGGGATTCCCCTCTGTATGATTGGTTAGTAAAGAAGCTGCTGTGGCCTATGGCAGGGCAGAATAGAGCTAGGACGGAAACTAAACCGAAGGCAGGGAGAAAGAAGGCGGAGTCAGGCAGACACCACGTAGCTGTCAAAGGAGAAAGATCCAAGCCAGCCGCCAAGGAAACAAGACATGCAGAAAACTGGGATAATGACAGAGCCTCATGGCAATACATAGATTAATAGAAATGGGTTGATTTAAGATGTAAGAGCTAGATAGACATATGCCTGAGCCATTGGCCAAACAGTGTTGTAATTATTATAGTTTCTATGTGATTATTTGGGTCCAGGTGGCCGGAAAACTAAAGTGCAGTCTCCATTTACAAGGATCCACAATCCCTCCTCTATATCTACACCCATTTAGCCCCCTTTCTCTTCCAAGACTACCCCAGTGCCTGGGATATATCCAAGTCTATCTATTGGGGAAACACACAGCACAGCGTGGGAACCCTATCACCACGGAGGAACTGGCTGAACTAGCCAGGCTAAGAGCTCAAGTGAGGATGGACTGGAAGCCAGAGGGGCCATAGCAATGCAGCTGATGCATCAGGAACTACACAGCCTCACGACTTCTTTACAATCACAAGTTCAAAGCCCACAAGTAGACTTTAGATTCAGGGAGAAAAAGAGAGCCAGGCACCGGAGAAGACTCTGGTTTTATTCACATCCATCGCATGCAGTGGCCAGGGGGGGCAGTGGCCTGTCATGCACAGCAGTATCCAGGCACAGGCTGCCCCTCCAGATAGCCAGAAACAAAGCCTGTCCACACAAAGTCCACACAAAGTCGCACTGTTTGATCACAGCCCTCTGGGGACGATGCTAGGTGTTCCCGGGGACAGCTTTGGGGAGCACCCTACAAGGCCTGACCTCTCCTCTGGACTGACCCCGCCCCAGCCCTGTCTCACCTGTCCCTCTACATCCATATCACCCTCCCCTGCATTCTGTAGGGGATCCAAAGCAGGACGAGGGGGATGCAGACCTAAGAGGACATCACGTGAGAACTGAGGCAGAGGGTTACACTTAACATGGCCACATCCCAGAGACCCTGGGGCAGCCAGGATGAGGCCTTCAGTCCTGTTTGCAGCTGTTTAGGATGTGGAATTTGCTATGAGGCCCCAGAGGCACAGTGGGAGCAGGAAGAAAAGGCTGAACTTGCAGGGTCACAGTGGCCCCTGCTGGAGGCAGCCTAGGCTGGCATGTGGTCATTGCTCTAATTCACATCACATGACTGTAATCTCATCTTACCAGGGGTCCTGGCCAAGGAGGGGCCAGTGTCAGGCTGGGCCTCGCTGTCCACAAGCCTCCTTTCCGCTCCACACAGGGCAGTCCTTTGATATTCTTGGGCCTTGGCCACCGTCCCAGGCTGTTCATTAAGCAAAGGGGGCCCAGTCCTGGTACCTCACCTGTCAGAGGCCCCGTACCCCAGAGCCATAAACAAAAGCTTCTGCGCATCTTATTCCTCAGAACGCTCTGTTTGAAAACTTAACGACAGTAGCATGGGCGGATACATGGTGAGAACAGAAAAATATCCAGGGACCCCACAGCTGGGACCGCAGCGGGCTTTCCCTCTCTTCTTTCAGTCGTGGGGAAACGGGAGAGGCAGAGGCAAGAATGGGACTTGGGAGAGCGGGAAGGGAATATCCGGGGCTAAGCTGTCACCACCTGAGTGTGCCCGCACACTGCCAATCCTCCATGCAGAGGCACCTGCTAGCCAGCCCAAGCCAGCACTAACAGCAGGGATGGGGTTTTTCTCTCTATCTATCCTTTCTCTATTCTCTTGCCTTCTTTCCCCTGACAAGTTGCTCTTTGTGCTGGCACTTTAACCACACGTCAATATGGCCCCAGGACCTGGTCCCCTCAAAAGCTACCCTGGGATCTACCTCCAGGCAAAACCACGATATCTTCCGCCTTCTATAATCCCCCTCAACTGGCCCCAGGGAGTCTGAGGCCTCTCCACACACAGACCTGAGAGCTACTTAGACCCTGAGGACCCATAGCGTCTCCCCCAGGAGAGTCCCCTGTGCTCTCCAGAGCCGCTCACACAGGTTGCTCATGTGGGCACAAAAGGTTTGCTCGGCCTCCCACACCGCTCGCTCACGCAACAGAGGCCGGGAATGTCGGCCTACTAAGGGATCAGGTGGGGAGACATGCCAAAGGCACAGAGAGACGAAGGGCATCTGATGGCACTAACTCTTTGCCAGACAGTGACCGACAACAAAGATCTGGAAGCTGTGGAGAATTCTGCCCTCACCCAGCAACAGGAAGCTGTGGAAATTCCCAGGGCCAGGACGAGGGCAGGAGGCCCTTGGCAATCTGTGTCCTGGAGACCCATTGCTGTTTTAGCATGGTTGGAAGAAAGCGTCTCCTGAGGGAGGGGGCCATGCTGTGCCTGGGCCCATGGCCAACGGTCAGTTCTGTTTTCCTGGATGGTCATCCGACTCTTTGAAAACGTCTAGGTGATTCTCAAGCGCAGCTGGGTTTGTCGTGAAGCCTCGGCAGGAGGGTAGGGACAAAGGTCCCTGGTTACTGGAGGACAGTTATCTCTGGACCCCAGCCTGGACAGCTCACTTCCTCACAGTGGTAGCTCGGAAACCCACCTACGGCCTGCTAAGCCAATGCTGGCAGCTGATTTCCTGTCTGGTCACTAGGCATCTCGCCGGGTGGCACATGGTCAAGGAACACAAATAATTCCACCTAGAATCCATGGAATGCAATTAGGAAGGTTCAGGGATGCCAGAAACCAAGCAAGCCAGCAGGGCCGGGCCACACACACCCATTCTCCATCTCCTGCAGCCTGGAAGCCAGGTGGGAGACACCTGGGCATCAGCCAGCCCAGCCTTGGCACCCCAAATCTGCTTCCCACCAGCTCTGGGTCACTGAAAACATGGGAGAAGTGGGTGGGTGGCCCAGGCCCTCATCCAAACATTTCCCAAGGGCTTTCTCCAAGTTCCACCCACACCACTGAGGTTGCTGAACCGCAGGCACGCCATGATTCACTGAACAGGACCTAGTGAGCACTGAGCTGCCCACACGAGTCTCTTCTGAGAAACCTTCAGAGTCAGGCGTGGGCATCCTGAAGTGTGACAGCCTCCACATGTCCACTGAGGCAGGGACCCCAGGAAAACACTGTGGATCTGCAAACCCCAGGAGGTGCAGTCCCACAGGAAAGACTGTCCGGACAGGTTCTCCACCTAGGCTCACGCCAGCCACTAGAGGGAGCTGCAGACACAGCATTTCTCAGCCGCTTGCAAGCTTTTCAACTAAGGTGTTTGCTTTGGCTCTTGGCGGGATACTGTGTCAGGAAAGAAACCTCATACAGTAATTCATAAAGTGAGAGAATAACTTCTCAGCCCACAACGCACACATAGCACCTCTGTGCACACCTCCTCTGCTCTCACACACTCACACACACATACACACACTTATGTGTCAGAGAGCAACATACGCCCACACTGACGATACACGCACAGAACACAGCGACACACCCCACAAACTACACACAGACAGACACACAGGTACGTACATACGTGCCAGAAACACACATGCACACCTACACACTAGACACAGGCCCCGCTGCACAGGCACACATAGGAGGAGTCCATAGGCAGAGATGGAGGCTGACCCCTACGGTGCCCTGCCTTTATCCAGGACGTGTCAGGCCACCCTCAGATGAAGGCATGTGGGCAGTTCCAGTCGGTCCAGCAGCTCTGAGCCTCCATCCCACCTGCATCACAGCCTGATCGAGCATCAGAGCTGCAAGCATGGTGTTGTGCGGTCTCCATCCCCCCTGCATCATAGCCTGGTTGAGCATCACAGAGCTACAGTATGGTGTTGTGCCGTCCCGGCAGATGGCACGGGGCAAACTCCAAGATTGGGTAGGACCCTGGGGTGAAGGCATGGAGACCCTAGAATCCGGACAGCAAAGCACAGAGCAGCTCCCTTGCCCTACGCTCCACACTAGGAGAGAACTTGGTCCCTCCACCAGTGCCGGGGAGGAACCCAGGCCTCCTGCCCACCTAACCGGGGAAGCACTCTCTGATTGAGCCACCGCTCAGCCCAGTCTGGCTGAAATGATCCACTTTATCTTTTCCTCTGTGAGCTCAGCAGAACTATGCCCACGGACCTGTCCTAATCTTTGGGGGCTATGATTGCTGTGCTTCCTGGCAGCAATTCCTCTGCAAGGGGACTTAAGGGACACTGCAGGGGTCTTCACTCTGGAAACCAGGGAGACGAGGCAGCCTAACCCACAGGGTTCCCTTAGGAGGGAAGAGAGAAGAGGTCCAGTTTGAAGGACTCCCCACCAAGGCCATGCTAGAGTCAGAAGAATCACAGAGGGTGAGTGGATTCTAAGTGACAGCAAAGGCAGACCGGCTTCCCAGCAGGAACCTGCCTGTCACACTTCCTGACTGTAGCCAGTCACACACATTTCCTGCTTCCAGCTGGGCACTGATAAACACTTAAACCAAAGGACTCAAGGTTGCTTATTAGAGCAGCCTCAGGAGGCCCAGTCTTACCTGTGTGAGGCTGTGTGAGCCTCCGCTGCAGCCTTGACCGATCTCTGGGATCCAGAGTTTCTGTGCCTGTCTCCACCTTGCGCCACTCCCACCGCCCCCTGTCCCAGTGACTCCCCGTTGTCTTCTGAGGCCTCATCTGCAAGAACGTCTCTGTGTGAGGCCCTGGGATATCCTAAATGAGATTTGAGTGTTTCTTGGACTTCCTATTCATATCAGGACTCTGGGCCCCGCTTCTCTGATCATGGGAAGGGCTGGTCCTGCCCCTTGTCTGTAATTGACAACTAATCCTGTAGAATACAATAAAACTGTCTCGGCCACTCCAAGTAGCCATAAAGGTTTCAAGCATGTCACTTTTTAAACTAATCTCTGAACAAGCACTTTGTGGACTGCCCTAGGCTCAGGCCTCATCCTGAGGAGCCTTGGGTTTCCATCTGGAAATCATCTTTACAGGACAGCATGGAGCATCTTCCAGCTGCAGAGGGGTCTGCTAATGCCATTCGGCAAACACGCTGTCCTCCAAAAGAACTGAACGGAGGCTTCATCCCACGTGAGGCCCAGGAACTGTGGGCTGGCTCCACACAGAGGCCTCAGAAGCACACAGAGATCAGCAGCCATCAAAGGACCCAGGAATCCACCTTTCCCTTTGTGGGGAAGAAGCTGCCCACACAAGACCGGAGCCCAGGGGACATACTTTGGAGTGTGTGCCTATGTGAGCTTGTAAGATGCAGAACACACACCCCTCTGGAACCCTGGAGACTTGGCCCATCATGCTTCAGGCAGACAGGACTATGAAACAGAGGCTGTGTGTCTGCCTGGCTGCTGGCCACGGGTCCGCTCTGCTCCGCTACCTTCCCAGTCTGCAGCCCCCACAGTGAGACAGTGAGCTGCCCATGTCTTGCTAGCCCCGGTCTGCAGGCCTCAACAAAGCCCGTTCTGCCAAGTTAAAGGTTGTTTCACTCGGTAATGGGAGCTAGGAATGGATTCTACACTGAGCTTCAAAATCACAAGGACTGTGGTCTCAGGGACTTACAGAAGACACACAAGACGGACATGTTTTATAAGGGACATCACAGACAGCGCTTCATCACATGGACCCTGTAAAGGATACAGGGATGGCTACCTCTAGGGCATGTGCACCAAAAAAGTTAAAGGTGACACGGTCATCTACTGTCCATCTATTCCTGACCCCACTCTGCAAAGAAGTCACCCTTACAGCTTGAAGAAATTAATGACTAAGACCACCATCACTTATACAGACGGCGGGAGAAATGAGAAGGCTTTGTAGATGAGACCGTTAAATGTCTTTAAAATCTTTCTCAGCATTGTCTTCAAGGGTCCCAAATCATTTGACCTTAGGGACATCCCCCAGGATGACCCACAGGCCTCCTGTGCACAGAGCCTTCCCTTCTGACCAGATCCAGGCAAGCGGAACTCAGGCCTGCCCTGGCTAGCAATTCCTATTCTGGTGTGAAGGACAAACAGACAAGGCCTGGGTACCCGCATATTGCTCAGAGGGCTCAAGGGAGGAGCAGAGGGACTTGGAAGGCAGCATCTTCATGGCTGCCCTGGGTAGCACACAAACTACCCTGACAGTAACAGGACAGACATGCCCGCATGCAGCACTCACCAAACCTCTCCACCTCTTGACTAAGCCACTTCTTCCTCCCACTTGATAAAAATGAGCTCAGTGGGGTCTCCCTCTTCTAAGTAGGTAACCCTACCTCCCAAGCTAACCCATATGGCTGCCTGGTCTCAATGGGTCTCTGCTCAGGAGAGGCCAGGACTCTGTGACATGGCTGAACATTGGACGCTGAAGGGGCATCAAACTGTTGCTCCTCCAAACCCACGACCAGCAACACCACCCACAGAGGCTCCCAGAGCCCTGTCCACAAAGGACACCTACCTCTGCAGGGGTGCTGTGCCTATTTATTCCTCTCTCTGCACATCTGCAGAAGAGAAACACTGAGGCTTAAAGAGGGCATGTGACCCAGTGGGGCCTCTGAGGGAAGACAGGGTATTGTGACCTAGTGGGGCCTCTGAGGGAAGACGGGGTGTTGTGACCCAGTGGGGCCTCTGAGGGAAGACGGGGGTGTTGGTGGTCAGTGTAAAGAAGACAGGACAGAGCTCACACCGGGCTGGGGACTGGAGCCCTGTGCACACTGCTGCACTCCGGGCTCCCACTCTCTGAGAAGTGGTCCCCAGACAGAGGCACTGTCAGGTGGGCAAACTCAGGTCCTTAGCCTCCTGTCTGTGGACTTAGTATTTTAAAATCTTCTAAGAATGTCAACTATAAAGAGTTTTTTTTTCTTTAACCAGTTTAAAAATTGAATAAAATGTCTCTTTATCCTCCAAGTGTCTATCGCCATCTGAACAAACAGCAGGGCCCCCTCCTTGTCCTTCTGGATACTGACAAGGTCAAACAAAGTTAAACATTAAAGGGTTCCGGGACCCTTTCAGGAGGGAAGGGTTGTTGTTATTTTCTTTGGCTGAGCTGATTTCAGAGTTCCAAAGAAGACGAGATCGTCTGTGGGAACGGCTGGCTTTCAGACCCTGTCAAGGGAAGGGCCCAGGGGCCTCTGCCTGCAGGAGACATTTCCGGGTAGACTTTTATGGCATATTCAGTCACTCTGGAAGTCCAGAGGGTGGCGAGGGGACTAGGCAGGGTGTTAGAAGCTTCTGTGTTCTCACTCTTGGGTTTCTGTCAAGGGGAACGTGACGGGTCTCAAGCAGAAGCTGTGGATCTTCCCCTCATCACCTCACCTTGAGGTTCTCAGGGCTCAGTGTGTACCTCTCAGCCCGCACAGGTGCTGTACCGCATCCTTAAAAGATACACTTCAGGCCCAGGGAGGGCCCGAGGAAGCGTCCACATCCACAGCGATGGAATAGAAGGTGGTTCTGCCACTAGACCAAACAGAAAGCAACTGTTTGCCTGCTGGTCCTGGCTATTCCCTGAGCTGTGTGGCCCAGACAGGCCTCCTAGAGTCCAAGCACAGAGAAGAGGTAAGCTGGAGGACCTGATGTTTGGAGCACAAGGGTCACTCACATAAAAATAAGTGCAGATGAGGAAAGTGACCAGTGTGGCTCTCTCCAAAGCCTGTGTGAGCAGAGGTAGCATCAGGAGAACACGAGTGTGTATGTGTGTGTGAGAGTGGGGGGGGTCCCACCTGCAGATGACGCATCACCCCAGATTAAGCACCATTTACCCCTTTCGTATTTATTCAGCTTAAACCCAACAGCAACTTACTTGGACCAAGTGGCCTTAAGACATGGAGGCTGGGGTCAGCATCTTAGATATTACCTTCTCCTGGAGTACCAGCTCTGCCAGCCTTACCTCAGCAAGACCCCATAAGGGGGGGCACCAATTGCCTAGCTCTGGCAGGACCCTGCTGGGATCCTCCCCAAACCCTAGCTAAGTCATCCTACTGGAGGTGGCAGGAAGAGGCCTGGGGTCTGCTCTGGAGTGCTGGGAGGGAAGCCAGTGGGCATGGCGGGAGGGACCTATGGGGGCAGAAGCCCACAGAGGGTATCCATGGGGCTCTGACTTCCTGGGCAAGGGAAGAATAAAGATGGCTGACACCCTGGGCTGGAAAGCAACTGCTGGACAGAAGCATGCTGGCCACACCACCCTTCTCCATTCCCATGTGATTTCATGGGCACCCAAAGTAGGAGCAGCTGGTGTGTCTCTGTAGTGGCCCCAGAGACCAAAGGCAGTGACTCCACTGTCCCCGTCACCACTCAGGGCTCAGGCATCCAGAGCAGCTTTTAGACCACATCAAAGGCAGCCATTGAAAGCCTTAGTGACCCCATAGTGCCCTCTAAATCCAAGACCTTGGGGAGAATCATACAGGCTTGAGGGGCCTTGAGAAAGTCACAATCTTCCCTCTGAGCCATAGCAGTCTGGCTTCTCCCTGGCTCGCACAGCTACCACATGTGCAGGTGATGCCTGTTGACTCCCTGGTCCCTGTACCAACAGGTTCTCGGTGGGAGTCACTATTCCTCCCTCCTGCTCTCGGACCTCAGTGAAAGCATCCATCAGTCCATAGTGGAGGGGACAAGGAGCCTACACCCTGCTCTGTGCCACACCCCTCCCTGGACAACCGATAGACTAGACAAGCCACTGTGACCAGAATGTCTCTCCCCTGCCAGCTGTCCAGATACAGACACACCGGAAGAGGAATGACCCACCCTGTGGGCAGGTAGTTAGAGCTGGCTGTGGAGTAGATAGGGGTTTTGTTCTCTGCAGGGGGCCGTTCCTGCCCTTTTAGATTCTGTTGCTTGTCTATGGATCTGACAGGCTCGCCCACCTGACCAAACCTGCCTTTCTGGACATGTGCTCGGTCGATGGAGACCTGGGCCCGGGGTTTGCCGCAGTAGCTGTCAGCTGCCCTCAAAGCTCCCACTCTGAGCTCTTTACTAAGAATAAAAGTAAATACACACTACCCACCTGAGGACCCCAGGCTGAGAGGAGTCTGCTCTACATTCCTGGGCTTCCAGGGACTTAGCCAGCCACCCACGCTCTCCATCTGCCTCTGTAACCAGATCCAGGGTCACGAAGAATGACCCCAAGCCTGCCCTGGGTGGGCCTAAGCCCACCTCCCTCCTCGACTGCTTGTCCAGGCTCAGTGGAGAATCATTCCAGAACATTCATTTTGATTGAGCCACTCAAACACACAGGTGGCTGAGGTCCAGAGCAGGCAGAAAGGCCCTCTTCCTGCTGGTGACTTTCCACAAAAGGCCTGTCAACTACCAGAGCACTGCAAGTCATGGGATAGGAGCCTCGGCGGGCTAGGAACCATAGCTCTGACCCACAGGGAGAGCCCAGCACATACAACGAAGGTAAGAGGCCACTAGAGAGGCAGGATACCCCTAGCCATGGGGTCACACCCTTGGACACTAATACACACAACTCTTATCCCCACATAAGTATCCAGCAAGGCAGTAGAGCATGCTGGGAAACCAAGGAAAGAAGTGTCGGGGGTGGCCAGGGCTGGTCCAAGTGCCAAAGCAGAAGTTCCAGGAAGGCAGAAGAACTAAATATCAAAGTTGTCATCAGTGTCAAGCAAGGTGGCCATCCTATACCTTACCAAGAAACTGAAACCACAGGTCCAAGGGACATTAACAATGGGGATAGTGATCTGAAAAGAAAGCAACATCCTGAACATGGAAGAAAGAAAACACCTAGTACTGTCCATCCCTGCAGGGAGCCTGCAGCCTGAGGGAGTCTCATGATCTGTTGGGTGTGGGCTGTGTGAGCCTGGAACCGGAGAAGGATCCTCCATCCCCTTAGTGAACCTTGGGAATGGGCAGGAAGAGCTGGTGTCACCAAGACAGGGAATGGATTCAGAGCAGACAGAGGGGGATGAGGATGGATGGATGGATGGATGGATGGATGGATGGATGGATGGATAGATGGATGGATGGATGATGGATGGGTGGATGGATGATGGATGGATGGGCAAACACACCAGTGAATGAATACACCCTGAGAACTGTCTATGGATGGATGGATGGATGGATGGAGGATGGATGGATGGATGGATGGGTCGGTGGATGGATGGATGGAGGATGGGCAAACACACCAGTGAATGAATACACCCTGAAAACTGTCCTTGATTGACAGTCCTCCCTGTTTCTCCTTTCTCTTCCACAGGGAACTACCCCTCTCTCACAGGGGCACAGCAAAAGACCTGGATTCCCACAGTGTGGATGAGCTCCAACCCAGGGAACAGAGGTCCTCTATTCCTCCTAGGCACCTCAGCCTTTGTGCCTTGGGACCTTCACTGTGATCTCCAAAGGCTGCTACTTAGGAGCCGTGTGGAGAAGGAAGCCAGGAGAAACCAGGGCTGTAAAGAGGCCACAGTCTCCAATCTGAGACATGGAGTTCAGAAGACACATTTTCAAAGAGAGAATAGTGTAATAGATCACCAAGCAGCCGGCAGAGTGCAGCCTGATGCTCACTACACAGGCAGATCTAGAGACACTATGGTCATGAAGAAACCAATCTCCAAGAGCACAAGCAGGTTCCACCTGGAATATTCTGCCCAAGCAGGAGTCGACATTAGACATTGTCAGAGGTAGCATAGATTAGAGGTTTCCTGGGACCATCCATGATGCAGAGTTTCCTTTTGGGACTATGAGAATGTTCTCGAACTAGATTGCAGTGATTACTACACAACATCAAATACCCCTGAACCATTCACTATGAGATGCTCAGTTTTCTGCTATGAGAACTTTCCCTCAGTGACAAAGTAGAAGGATCCTATTGTTCCCGTGCGCACGGGACACTTGAGGAAGCCACTACCATGTGTCACGGTTGCTCTGGAAGTCTCCTAGCCTGTAGACCCTTTCTGTACACACCCTGCGTTCCAGTCAGCCCGGGTGGCCCCTCCCAACCTGCCTTCCCTTGGAGTCTGCTCAGTTAAGTCTCCCAGCATACATAGCACTGCCTGAAGCCCCAGATACCTTAACCTCCTCTTCCTCAGCCCATCTCTGTTAGCTACTTTTGCCTCACCAAGTACCTGACAGAAACAAAGAGGAAAAGGTTCATCCGGACTTGGGGTTCTGAGGTACTTGAGACCATCATGAGGGGGAAAAGCACAGTGAAGTTTATGGCCGTGGGAGTGAGAGGCAAAGGCTTGTTTCCCAGGTGCGGTCAGGAAGCAGAGAAACAAGGGACAGAATCAGGGACCAAACTTCCAAAGGTTCACCCCTAAAATTCAACTGTCAGGTAGGCCCTACCTCCTAAAGACCCCACAGCCACAAAGCAACACAATCCAAGGACCACATGCTCAAAACATAAGTCCACAGGAGATATTTCCATTTTATACCATACATTTCTTTGGTCGGCCCCACAAAGGCTCCCGGCCCATCTCTCATAACACAAAATGTTTTAACAGCCCTAGCACTGTTCCAAAGTCCAAAATATCTCTTGAAGCACAAGGCAAACTCCTTACCGGTGAGTCTCAGTAAAAATCGGAAAGGAACTGCATAGTTACAAGACACAATACACAGAATAAACACTCCCACTCCCAGAGGGAGGAATGTAGGGGATAGCAAGGAAAAACCTGGCCAAAGCAAGCAAACACCAATCCCTGCTGCTTCGTGTCCAGCATCTGTGGGACGCTGGGCTGTGAGCTCCAACTGGCCTAGCTGTACCGCTGCCATTAAGGGCCTGTCACTGGCAGGAAGCACAGCCTCCCTCTTGGAGTAGCTCTACCAAGTACCTACAGCTTTCCTTGGCAAACAGTCCATGTTCTTGACATTGTCCATGTCTTAGGGTCTCCACCTAACTTGGTCTTCACCCTCAAAACTTCCTGCATCCCCGCGTGTTTGGGGGCCTCCACAGGCGCTCGGACCCTGCTATACACTGCCTGGCCTCACAGTTGGGTTTGTTTGTTTGTTTTTAAGCCCTAGAGCAATACCTCACAACTCTTTTTTTTTTTTTTTTAAAGATAGGGTTTCCTCTGTGTAACCCTGGCTGTCCAGGACCAGGCTGACATTGCACTCAGAGCTCCGCCAGCCTCGGCCTCCTGAGTGTTGGGTTTAAAGGTGTGAGCCACCACTCCATCTTTCTTTCCTTTTTTTTTTTTTAACTTCAACTCTTAAATGCTCCTCGTGTCTGTAAAGTCAGCACTGCACAGACAATACCAAGTTCTGCTGCCTACTCAAGAAGCGGCTGGAACTGCTGGACCACAACTGCAAAGACTGTTGACTAAACCTGAACAAACCTTTCCCTTGGTAGCCCCTGGCTGGGCACCCTTTAGCTCTTGTCTTTTAAATGCAGTTCTAACGCATTTGCATTTTGAAACCCAGAGCCTTCGATGGGAGGGCTCTCTGCCACGTGTATCAGTCCATTACTTTTCAGTTCAACCTTATTCCAACTTTCAGGTTATAGGAAGACAGCCATCCTGTTCCTCCCACGGTCCTGTAACCCAGTGGAATCCTTGTTCCCATCTGAAACCTCATGAACACAGTGTTTACTGCCCGCTTCTCTATCAGTCGGCGTATGGGTCTTCCATGCTCCCACCAGAACTGTCCACTACCGTCTGTTTACTGAAATCTAAGTCTTCTACCAACCACAGCCCTCTGACAAATCAGTCACGGCCTGTAGACCACAGCGATGGCTCCAGTTCCCAGGTGCAGGTTTCTGCTCTCAGTTAATTTTGCGTAGACCAGACTGAAATGACGTCGGGATGAAAGGTTTGTTCTGACTCAGTTTCAGGGAAGGGGTTCAGGGCAGTGGGAATGTAAGACTCTGGTTACCCACGAGATGCAAGCAGCCATGACTCAGTTTCAGGGAAGGAGACATGACGGGGTTCAGGGTGGTGGGAATGTGAGGCACTGGTTACCCACGAGACGCAAGCAGCCGGTCAAGACGAGCAGGAGCAGACTCCTCAATGCTCTCCTTCCCCTACCTTGCTCTACTCCCAGGAGCTTGTCCCCACCCTTGAAAGACTCCACAGCCTTCCTAGCATTCAAAACATGTGCCTATGGGTACAGCTCAGATCCAACCCCTAACACCTTCCAGCCTAAGCGGACCCAATCCAGCCCACAGGAGGTACAGGGCACCACCCTGAACAACATAGCAAGGTGCACCATCACGGTGCCCTACCCTGAGCAAAGGTGGCTGAGGAGGGTGAACCATGTAGGAGGAGGTGCTAACGGCCTTGACTACTCACTCTGAGGAGGCCCCCAGGGTCACCATTCATGTCCACCCAGCTCTTTGCTGAAAGGGAACAAAACTATCAGGGAGGCTGCCTCGGGCTCTCAGGCTGCTCAGGTGAGTCACTTCATTAGTCAGACCCGAGCTCCGAGCCCAGGAGTGGCCAGGTGCCAGCGCATTCCTGAGCCTCCCGCTTAGCAGCGCTCTCAGCCTGCAGACCCAGCGCTGGAGCAGCGCCTGCCCCAGCAGACTGATGACAAGAAAATGGGAGTAGAGGAAACAGAAGGGAGCGCAGTGTGACACCCGCCAGATCTAGGTGCTCAGAATCCCCCGGGGAACCTGCCCTGGACAGAGAAGAGAGCAAATCAAGTAACCGCAGGTCCAGACAGCCAGAGCCGGCACGGTCCACAGCTGAGTTCATGGTCACTGCAGATGTGCAGAGCCTCAGGAAGCTCTCCTTCCCACCTGGAGTCTGCGCCCGTCTGCCCACACCCACACAGCTGTGGAGGCTTTGAAATTAGGGGAGAGCGTGGAGAAAGAAGAAGCCTCTTCGGAGGATGGGGGGTGGACGGAGCTGGAGAACTCAGCCTTGAGCCCGGCAGATTCTGGTCGCTTAGATGAAAATGGAGGCTGGGTGAAACACCTCCCAGGTCCATAGCCAACTTGAGTAAGAGATGAAGAAGAATAGGGATGCAACACAAGAAAGCATAAACAGGATGTATGGTCCTTTGGCCAGTGGGCAGCCCACCCATGACCGTGGATTTTGCATACTTTACTTGACTAGGAACCTCACAAGCATACCTGAGAACCTGGCTTAAGAAACGGCAAATATACATGCACAGTTTAGAAAAAGAGGTTAAAAGAGAAGTAAGGAGCATCTGGTGCTGTTAGGAGCCCATCCTCCTGGGTGGGCCCTCAGCCAGTAGGACAGGGTTTTGGAGCAACATCCAGCCTGACAGTTCCTCCCCGGCCCCTCGTCCCACCCCCCCGTCTCATCCCCACTCATGGGGATGTGTGAGAGTTTCAGTGTCATGGAACACACACACACACACACACACACACTCGGTCTATGTTGGTTTCTGTAGCCCTCAAATGAACCACAGATCTCTAAGAAAGGACAGAGGCAGCCCTAGAACAAAAGCATGCCAGGCAAGAGGCGGGTGGCACCAATGCCAAGAAACACAGCCATTAGGAGATGAACCTATGGCAAACCCAAGTTATCACCCTAATGACATTCTCTGCTAGCGAGCAGTGTTTGTGGGTAAACAACAACACCCCAGCAGGCCAGAAGTGCAGCCCACAATCAGTACGTAGCCGCTACAAGCTCAACCCATACCGCGGGGCACATGATCTCCAGTTTGGTATAGCTTCCAGTATGCTCTGATACCCAGCCAAAAGAATCTTGCAGCGGGAGCAGAGGAGGGTATGGGGAAGGGGGAAAATGTCACATATAGATGACCACAGCTTCTTAAGTCTCCTTGGCTGAGGCAGAGGTAAGAAAGGTAGGCAGCGCTTGGCCTCAGGGAAGATAGCACACAGGGCCCCAAGGGATTCTGTGCAGATATACCTGTTCTGGTGGAAGCTCTACCCTCTACCCCCTTCCCCATCTCTCGCCAAACCCTGCTGTGTCTCAGAAAGCCCACCAAATGATGTCCCCTCCCCCAGAGATGCTCAAGACCACTCCCACAGGGGATTTACCACCCCCCCCCTTAAATAGACACATGGTCTTTTTTGGTCTCTCTTCCCCATCCCCTCTCTGGGGGGCTGGAAACACATCCAGGAGCATTTTATCCATTAAACCTGGGTTTTTTCTAATTTGGTTTGATTTGGTCTGATTTGGAGTATTCCATCGGCAGAGAGGCTTATCAGGGTGTAGAAACTTTTCAATAGCTGCTACCCCAGTCTCTGGCCCCCAAGAGGTAGAGCAGGGGGTAATTCCCCAAAACAACCGCCCACCTGCATGGCAACCTCCTGACCACATCCAGAGAGGAAAGGCTTGAGTCTCAGGAATGGGCCCTGAACGTGGGAGAAAAGGACACAGAATGACCGGAGCCCTCTGAGCTGAGCTCACTCCAGGCCAAGCTGGATCTTCTGTAGGGCCACAGCCTGAGTGAAGACTCTTATAGCCTGAGTTGGAGCGAGCTGGGCAAAGCCTCAAACTTGCAGTAAAGAATTGCCAACCTATACATCCAGAAGAAGACAGAGGCAGCCAACGCCCCCAGCAGATGCTACAGACCCACAGGCCAGGTCTCTCCTCAGTAGCTAGCACTCCAAGGGTGTGCCAGCACCTCTCAGACAGGACAGGATCATAGCTGCTTCCGGAGTCAGACAGGGCCAGTCTGAGCAGCTCAACAAGTACCCAAGCCCATGCTTTCCTCTGGCTCATCATGAAAGCCATGAGATCTGGGCCTGCGAGCATCCCGAAAGGGACTGCCCCTACACAATGCCTCCTCTGTCATGAGGGCTCTGTCATGACATCATGAGTGCCATCTCCTGGTGCTGACCCCACCAGTCAGGGCCACAAAGACCAACCAAAGGAAACGTGTCTGCCTGAAAACTCCAGCCCTAAGGCGCTCTTGGGGACCTGATGGCTTAGGGCCAAAGTGCCCACTTGCTCCCCTGCGAGCCAGTTTGAGTAGCCGGTGGCTGGCCAAGTTGTGGAGGAAGACTTAGGGGTATGTTCTCAAAAGTTGCAAAGCCCCCGGAACTTACTCCAGGAAGTGCCTATCCGGACATGACCACCTCTCTCAATGTTTCCAGGGGTCTTTAAGGCTCCTCTGCCATCTAGGTAGGTACACTGTCAAAGCTGCCACTGTAAGCCTTTTACACCAGATGTGGCCCTGTTAAGAGACACTGAGCTACATTCTTTTTGTTGCTTTGTTTTGTTTTGTTTTGTTTTGTGTTTTGAGACAGGGTTTCTCTGTGTAACAGTCCTAGGTGACAGGGAACTCACTTGTAGACCAGGCTGACCTCGAACTCACTGAGACCCTCCTACCTCTGCCTCCCAAGTGCTGGGACTGAAGGACTGTGCTACCACCACCCGGCCCAAAGCCACATTGCTCGGCTTGCGACCTGGGTCCTCACCCCATCGTTGGTGGATCACTGGCTTTGCCCAGAACACTGATTGGTCCAGGGCAGAAGGAGATTTCCATGCTTTGTGGTCTCAGGGCATGGTCACTCCTCACCTGAAAGTGAGGCTGGGATCCAGCCCCTCCCTCCCTTCCCCAGCATCCTAGGGTCAGTTCAGACTCGACCATGTGGGCAGATGTCAGGAGGAGAAACCCTTGGCCTGGGGACTCCGTAGGCTCGCTGTGCAGTTCCTGCAATCACGCGTTAGACATAGTGTTAGCAATGAAACGAGTGCACTGGGAACCTGCTTCATTGCAAAGAAACTCAAGTCTTCAGGGCTCCCATGCAAAACAAGTGGCTTAAGAAGCGGGGGGGGGGGGGGGGGGGGGGGGATGAAGAAAAAAGAAATGGACACTGACTTATACTCAGGTCAGGACCAGAAAGGAGGCAACCCTTTCCTAAATTCTCCCACATCAGAGGGAACAGTGTCAACCAGAACAGACATTGTGTCCAGACCCTGGCAGCAGGTCCACTGTCAAGGTAGGTCCTTGACACAAGATGGCAGGTACTAACGAACTGCTCTGTGATCTCCAATGAGGACCGATACCTTGATGGGACCTTTAGCATCGGTCTTTCCTCCTCTGTCATCCCTCCATCTTCCTCCCTGCATCCTATGATATGAACAGGGTTTAAAACTGAAACCCAAGTTCAAATCAAGGCTCAGTCATTTGTTTGGGGGCCCTGAGAAGAAAAGAACCCTCACATTGGGTCTGGTCTGGTCGCCCATGGATATGGGGGGATGTGCCCCAGTCCCTCCATAGCAGCTCTAGGCACACTTCCTTCCTGTCACCCTAACTCCAAGCCTGCTGTCCTCATTCCTCCCTCACCAGGAGCCAGACCTAGACAGGCGGAGAAGCTGGGGGATGTCAGATGAGGGTGCCGGCAAGACTTTTTCCCACTCTGGTTGGGCTCCCTCTCTTCCAGGGCCCCTCAGGTTGCTGCACAGTGGACACACAGGACAGTGATGGGAAGGTGGCAGAATCCACATGGAGAACAAGAAGGTTTAGGGGTGAAAAGTCACAGAACAGGCCCCAGACACCTAAGCCGCTTCTTCACTGGAAACAGGAGTGAGCTGGCACCATGTGGCCCTGCCAGCCACATCAGCCCCTGTTAGGAAGTGTAAATCTGTTCAGCTGCCTGGGCAAACCACAGGTGACTGGTCAGATGCGACCAGGAGGCTCTCCAGAGCCCACAGGTCAGTGCCTAACCCCATAGGACTGTTCCGCCAGCCCCAACTGCCGGGCTTCTCAGACTGGGCTGTCTGCTGGACAGCTGCCGACAACCCAACACCATGGCTGTCTGCCCTGCGCATCTGAATCGTAGGGAAACAACTGCACCCACCGCCCACATCTCAGATTCCACATCCAAACACCAAACAGAAGAAGTGTTCTGGCCAGGGGAGCTGGGTGTGCCCACCCACTGCCTGTAAGGACCACGCACACTACTGATCAGGGTAGAATACAAACTGGTAAGCTCCAGGGCACAGTCATCCGTGCCTTTTGGGACATCATAGCCTGGAGGGTAAGCGGGTTATTCTTCAATAGGGGCAGCTTCAACTGTTAATGTTTGACAGGAGCTCAAGTCAAGAACTCAGCGCTAATAGTGACTCAGTGGCCCAGAGCCCACAGCTTTGGGCCACATCTAGGGAGAAGAGGGGGAGGAGATCATCAGGTAGACACAGACTCAAGAGAATGAGGCCGCATTCCAGGAGTCAAAGACCCAGCTTAAGTGTGACTCATGCAGGCTCCCACACCTTTCTCTCTGCCGAGCAACAGCAGCTCCAGAAGGCACCCATTTCAGTAAAAGATGGCGGCCCTGCTCAAGAACCGGATGATAGCAGACATGCACATAGCCCTCCTCAATTCCCCTAAGCTCAGAGGCCATTTGCAAATTCAATTTGCCTTGTGGATAATGAAAAGGGAGCCGCTGTGCCCGTGATTTAAGCGCCAGTTGGATTACACGCAGTTAGACTCCCTTCTCCCCACGGGGTTCTACAGAACAGTACCCCATCCAAGTGGCTACATCTGCCTAGGGTGCTAAGCCAGTGTCCCGGAACTGCTGCTCTATCATGAACAGAGCCCAGCCCTTGCCTCCTCCCCACCCTCTGCCTCTCACCCCTACCCTGCACTGAGTGATAGCCAGGGAGCCAGTGTATGTCCATCCTGAGCTGAGACAGCCAAGCACACAGCAACAGTCTCTGATCCTGCCACAGGGACTGAGCGCCAACCCGCAGGAACTGAGCACCATCCTTGTCTGCTCTGAGTTGGCTGTAATAGCTGTCAGGGCAGCTGGGGCTCTGCAGAGACAGGGGAGAAAGGAGGTGGTCTCTGGAAGATCCCAGGGATTCAGGGTTCATTAAGCCTTAGGTTGTTACGTACATACGTATCATACATACATACATAGGTACATACGTATGTACACATGTGCTAACGTGGGATGAGATGAGGGCTACTGATGTGGGAGTGTCATATATCAATCTGTTGATTTCATTGGCTGAGCAATAAAGAAACTGCTTGGCTGGCCCTGATAGGTTAAAGCATAGGTAGGAGGAGAAAACAGAATAGGATGCTGGGCGGAAGAGGAAGTGAGGTCAGACTCTGCGCTGCTTCCAGAGGGACCAGACAGCCGCCATGCTCTGCTCTCCCAGGCAGCTGCAACCCATGATGGACTTAGGCTAGACTCTTCCCGGTAAGCGCACCTTGGGGTGCTTACACACATCATTAGAAATGGGCTAGTCCAGGTGCGAGAATTAGCCTGTAAGGGCTAGAGTTCATGGGCCAAGCAGTTCTTAAATGAATACAGTTCGTGTGTTGTTATTTCGGGCATGAGCTAGCCAAGCGGCCGGGGTGTTGGGGACGCAGCCCCGCCGCTCATATTTCGACAGGCTACCATGCCATGGACAGCATGGAACATGACGAAAGCCCTACAGGTTTTACGTACATGACGTACAGTACTTAGAGATCCCAGGGCCAGGAGACTGAGGAAATAACTCAGCTGGTAAAGTACTTGCCATGCAAACATGAGGAACTGAACTTGGTCCCCAACACACCATTAAAAATGTGGTCACAGGGGTACACACTTCTAATGCCAGTGCTGGGGAGGCAGAGACAGGGTGCCTGGGAGTCACCAGTCAGCCAATCTAACCATGTCGCTAAGCTCCAAACCAATGAGAAACCCATATCAAAAAAACAGAAACAAGCCAGGGCTGTTTGTTACACAGAGAAACCCTATCTCAAAAAACAAACAAACCAACAAACAGATATAAGGGTCTGGAAAGATGGCAGATGGCTCAGAGGTTAAGAGCACTGGCTGCTCTCCCAGAGGACCTGGGTGCAATTCCTAGCACCCACATGGTGGCTCACAAGCACCTATAATGAGATCTGGTGCCCTCTTCTGGTGTGCAGGCTTACATACAGGTGGGACACTGGATACATAATAAATCAATCAATCTTTAAAAAAAAAAAAAAAAGAACTAAGAAAGGAGGGCAGCACCTGAAGAATGACACCTGAGCTTGGTTTCTGGTCTACACACACACACTCTCAAGCATCAACTCACGCATGTGCACTTGCACACATGAGTACACCCAAGCACACATGTGCCCCTACAGTCTTACAAAGAGTACCCGAAGGGCCAGTGGGTGCCGAAGACCAACTGTTACAGGACAACAGGTCCTGAAATGTTAGGGCCTGAGGTTTGTGCTTTGTCTTGGTTTAATTCTTGATTTCTTTTTTTTTTTTTTTTTTTTTGAGACACTCACTATGCAGCCTAGACTGGCTTTAAATTCAAAGCAATCTTCCTGTCTCAACCTCCCAGGTACAGAGACGATAAGTGAGCTCCTTCCCACATGTCAGGGCCTTGGAGTTTTAAAGCTGCCCTCATTTCGCTCATCCACCTGGCTACTTGATTCCTGGGAGGTGAAAACAATCAGGGTCTCCACAAAAGGATGAGAATGTGTATAGCTGGCTGGCTCCAAACAGCATGGCCTTCCTTCCAGCCAACAGCTAACCACCAACCACCTCTGCTGTTCCACCGGTGAAGCATGGGGTCTGATTGTTACTGCAGCTTCATCTACACATACCCATGTCTGCTTATCCATCTGCAGAACTGCCTCCTCCCTGCCTTCCCAAGGGTACCAATCCAGGGGATGATGTGAGCCACACGGCTTGGTCTGTGTGTCTCTGTGTCTCTGCACATCTCACTGGCTGATGCTGACTCTCGCTCAGGACATCCATGAGGACAACATACTACTTAGGGAAATTCTTTGGCTGTGAACCCCGCAGGAAGGCCCTATATAAGAGGCACAGATAGCTGACAACCGATTTGAACTGTAGCCCTCCTGTAATAAAGGCAAAACAAACACTTGGGAGGGCCACACTGCCTGAGGAGGAGTCCGGTCCTGAGGCACAGTCCAGTCCCACGGAAAGCCAGCCTATCATTCTCCAAGGAGCCTGCAAAGTGTGGAGTGGACAGGCAGACACGAATCCCCTGGCACTGTGCAAGGGTTAATGCAGTCACAGTGGGAGCCAATCAGAAGAGGTGGGGAGGAGGGGTGCATGGCTGGAGTCTTCAAGTCTAGTGGAGTAGAGCACACCACAGGCAGAAGCTGAAAGAGGCTGCCCTCCGGTCCCTGAAAAGACAGCAATCTGCAGTCAGGACATATGAGCAGCCTGGGACAGAGCAGAGCAGGGACCTGCCCTTGACCACAGGTGGATCCCACCAAGGTCTTTGCTGCCCATGGCTCCTGGGGTTACTGCTCAGCCTCCCCCACTCCACTGCAGACCTTGGGGAACAGTGAACCCACCTTCACTTTACACCTGGTGGAGTCCAACCTCTTGGTTGCCAGCCTTCTGCACAGGGGCTTCCCTTACTGCTTCTGCCCTACTTCCCACACCAGAAAGTTGTATGGAATAGAAGGCGCTGGGGTCCCCTGGCCCAGCCCCAGAGACTTCACCCCCACCTCCCACCAATTGTAATCCTGTTGCTGGGATACAGTGCAGAAGAAACCCGATCTCAGGATTAGCGTCTAGACGGCACAACCTTTCCCCGGGTTCTCCACCTACAATTGGGACCCAAATCGGCAGGCACTGTGAGCTGATATCGGGAATAAAAGAGGAAGTTGTTTTTTGGAGCCTCGTGGGGACATTCCTCAGCCAGGGCCATGTGCTACCTGCTCTGGGGGCTGCTGTCCGAGGCCGACCTAGGGCTGTGAGCCCAGCAGCCTGCCGGCTTCACACAAAGAGGCTTTCATCCCCGGAATGTCACGTCTTCAATTAGCACAGAAAGAGCTGAAGAAGAAAGAACTGGAGATCGCGGCTCGCCTGCAGGGAGCCTGTCTGTTAACCCTGTGCTGCCCACAGTCCTGCTGGGCAGTAGGCACAGGACCTAATGACCAGGTGTCCCACCTCACACTGCAAACGCGTCCAACAGGTGCCCGAGGCCATTCAGGCAGGGATTCTCCAGCTACCAGCCTAGGACAGCATTACCTCAGCTGGCGACTGTCTCGTGGGCTGTGGAGCCAGGGCTAGCTCTGAGAGAGAGAACCCTTGCTCTTCCACAGCTGCTCAAGCACATGAGAAGTCATTCCTAACACGAGGTCTGGGAGGGTGGGGGGAACAGGACACACCTGTTCCTAAGTTCATGGTCCTCCAGAAGTTGATTCCAGGTTCTGTGTACCCATACATGGATTGAAACAGCTCATCTGAGCATCTGAGTCAGACCCACCTGGACCAGCAGCCAGGCCCATAATAAGAATGTGGTTACGGATGTGATTAAACAGCCTGTATCTGTGGCTCAGTCAGGCATAGCAATGCGTTTGGGTCATCCCAGTGCTCAGGCAGGGGTAGGGAAGGGTGAGTTCAAGGCCATGTTAAGCTACACTGTTTCAATGAAGAAACAAAAGTTGGAACAGAGCACGGCAGAACACACATGTGTCACTCAGTGGCTGAGACAGGGGGATCAAGTCTTTGAGGCCAGGGTGCAGTCTGGCGACAGCTCCTCCTGCAAGCACATGCTCGCTGAGGCTGAGCAGGTTTTTCCTCTATCAGCCTGTGCTGCTGGCCTTCATTTGAAATGTCCAGTAAACCTGCTAAGAAACACGTGCACCTGGTGGAAAATACCAAGTCCAACTTAGAATCCAGCTTCTGCCACGCAACAAGAACAGGGAAGGGCGGCCTCAGCCAGGCACCCAGTGGCCCCAGGGAGAGCACTCACATGAACTCAGTTCACTGTTCTCTGCCCTAAGAATGGAGCAGGCCACCAAGAGGACCTGAGGCTCAGCAGGAGGGTAGAGAACAGCCTCCTGGGCACTCTGTATACCTGTCACAAACCAGAGCACTGGCCTTCCATGGACCCAGAAGCTGTCTGACCTATCTCTGAAAGAACGGGAAAGAGTGCCTAGGCAATCCAGCTTCCCACCCCGCCCATCTTTTAAGACAGAGCGAAGCCAGTTTATTGCAACCCCCATCTTAGGCTAAAGCCCAAAAGACCATGGCCCTGGCTACTCTGTGGACAGCATTACTTCTCCATCCCCTGGCTATGAGCGGTCCAGGAGGCCTTAGTGGGTCTGTGCAACACAAGCCCCTCTGTAGGGATCCTTAAAGGTGGAGCCTGCCATGCCAGAGTTGCAGGCCTAAAGGAGGGACCACACAGAGAGGATGCACAGGGGAGGGGCCATGCAGAGGGGATGCACAGGGGAGGGGCCACACAGAGGGGATGCACAGGGGAGGAGCCATACAGAGGGGATGCACAGGGGAGGGGCCACACAGAGGGGATGCACAGGGGAGGGGCCACACAGGATGCACAGGAGAGGGGCTATGCAGAGGGTTTGCAGAAGGGAGCCAGTGTTAATAGGGAACCAGTCTTAGAGATAGATACACTGGTTGGTTCCCCTGGGAGGTGATGGCGCTGAGCCTTAGATAGCCATGAGCCAAGGAAAACAGTCATGGATGGAAAGAGGCAGAGGAGGATACGGGATGTGAGAGAGGAATGAGTAAGTCACAGGTGAGCAATCCGCTCGGCAGTAGGTGCCAGTGTCTCCCAGTGTCAGGAGAAAAGGACCAGGAAGATGCTGGTCCAGTGCCCACTAGGGAGTTCCTGTGCCAAATGCACCTTCTGCAGCCTGGCTCTCTGACAAAGCTGGCAGCTCTACAGGGAGATCGGGAGACGGCTGGACAGCAGCAGGCCCACTTAGGGTTGCTCTGTCATTCATGCGTGAGACATGAAATTTTGTTCCAAGTATTTTGCTCAAAAATACATCTTTTAAAGCCGGGCAGTGGTGGCACACACCTTTAAATCCCAGCACTCGGGACGCAGAGGCAGGAGGATATCTGTGAGTTCGAGGCCAGCCTGGTCTACAAGAGCTAGTTTCAAGACAGCTAGGACTGTTACACAGAGAAACTCTGTCTCAAAAAACCAAAAAAAATCTCAAGGTCCAAATCAGGAGCAGAAGGAGAGAGAGCACAAGCAAGGAACTCAGGACCGCGAGGGGTGCACCCACACACTGAGACAATGGGGATGTTCTATCGGGAACTCACCAAGGCCAGCTGGCCTGGGTCTGAAAAAGCCTGGGTTAAAACCGGTCTTGCTGAACATAGCGGACAATGAGGACTACTGAGACCTCAAGAACAGTGGCAATGGGTTTTTGATCCTACTGCACCTATTGGTTTTGTGGGAGCCTAGGCAGTTTGGATGCTCACCTTACTAGACCTGGATGGAGGTGGGTGGTCCTCGGACTTCCCACAGGGCAGGGAACCCTGATTGCTCTTTGGACTGACGAGGGAGGGTGACTTGATTGGGGGAGGGGGAGGGAAAGGGGAGGCGGCTGGGGGGAAGAGACAGAAATCTTTAATAAATAAATAAAAAAACTTAAAATATTAACTCTTCAATACCAACTGTGCATACGAATGCCTCAGGAACTGATCTCTAGCTTGGGACTCTAGGCACCCCATGGAGTTGCACCTCCTCCTGTGGGCCGTGTTAAGGACTTGAGGATCCCTGGGGTAGAAGAGAAGGTGAATTGTTCAAACAGGCATTGGTCCTGCTAAAGCTCACGTTTCTAGGCAGATAACAGAGCCCTGGAGGAAACACATGATCTTGTCGTATGAGGTCATGCCCAGGGCCAGAAGAGACTGAGACCACAGATCTCCAAATGGTCAATCAGACACAAGTCCCATAACTGCAGACACCCCTCGGTCACTTCTTTCCTTGTTCATGAAAGAAGGTGACATCCAGAAATGGCCACAGCAGGTTCAGGGCTGGCGGGTGGTCTCCTTTCCCTGGTACATGTGTGTGTGTGTGTGTGTGTGTGTGTGTGTGTGTTTCTTCCATTCATTTATTATGTAGCAGCAGGCCTCGTGTGACAAATGACAGACACACAAGCATTAATGTGGGAAACCATGTCATTAGTGCTCTTAGCCTGTGTGGACACAACTGGGCGTCACTGGTTCAGGAGCAGGACTCATCAGCCACACGGAGGTCACCAAGACTTACAGGAAAAGCTTTGGGTGGAGGGTGGGAAGTACTGAGGCAGAGTCACAGGGGGCAAGTCTGGGAGAGGCTTGGCTCAGGATTCCTCATGGAAGGGGCCTAGTTCTGCTCAACACAGAAATAATCAGTCCAAGCCACGGCCTTGCTGGCTGAGATCAGATTAATGGTGTGTAGGCTGTGTGGTCACTAATAACAGGTTCAGCACGGGATGTTAGGTGTTTTAAATATCACCTTAAGTGTGGAAGGAATCAGAAGTGGGCACAGGCCATGTTAAACAAAGGCTGGGGGGGGCCTTCAAGAGCCACAGTGACAGCAGAAACCCAAACTGCCCAGCCACAGGGCAGGCGGGCAGGCAGAGAGACAGGCAGCCAGTCAGCCAGGCAGGCAGGCCAGGTCTGTAGAGTTTTGCTCTAGGACACCTCCAAGGAGGAAAGTAAAGAACCTCAGGTGAACTGGGAGTGGTGGCGCACGCCCTCGATCCCAGCACTCTGGAGGCAGAGACAGGCAGATCTCTGAGTTCAAGGCCAGCCCGGTCTAAAGTACAAGTTTAAGGATATCTAGGGCTACACAGAGAAACCCCGCCTCAATCAAACAAACAAGCCAAACCCCTGGTGATTGCCGACAAGGGATGGGGAGCCCCAATGAAGGTCTCAGGGGAGCCCAGGCTGCAACAGCTCCCCGGGAGGAGAGGTTAAAGTGACCCGGAGCCTACATGATGCCATTTGGTGACATTCTGGTCAGGTCTGAGTGCGTCAGGACACAGCCCAGGGGGACAGAGTTGAGCCACGTATGCAGGGTAAGGAAAGGCAGATGAGAGTTGCGGAGCAAAGGGCCACTCCATCTCAGCAGCTTCCTTCACAGAGCAATCAATCCCCTGACAGGAAAGAAAACCCGGCTGGATCCCTTCACTGAAACTAGAGGGCAAAGGTCAAATAGAAAGGCTGAGAACTCAAGAGATAAAGCACAAGAAAGATTTGTATCTTTCATCTTATCTCAGAAAGAATGCTGGCCTACCGGGACAATGAATTGCAGAAGGAGGAAATGGAGTCTTCCGAAGGGGCTGGGGGAAATAGGCCACAATGCGAGGAGGGGCTGGCTGTGGCCTTATACTTCAACTATTAACTGTTGCCAAATAATCGACATTCAGAAACAAATTTGTCTTGAATGTAACACCTGCTGAGAAATAGTCTGGCCACAAAGGATGGGGGGGAGGGCGGTACTGGAAGGCTTGGAAAGATGAGGTGAAGCCATTAGGGGCCCTAGAGAAGGATGGGGGACACTGGGGGGCTTGAAGAGAAGGAACAAAGGGATGAGGATGATAGAAGGGCAGGGACAGGAAAGAATGGGGGTGCTGGGAAGGCTCTAGAGGAGGATCATGGGAACCTGGTAGGGATTGGAGGGGATATATCTGAAGGCAGAGAGGGAAGAGATGGGATGTTAGGAGGCTGGCAGGTAAGACATTTGGAGCTCAGCATCAGCACCTCGATCTAATACACACTGCTCTGAATCTTCACCCTTGATTCCTGCATTTGAGGAGAAAAAAGCCCTACTGTCCTCAGGCCATAGCCTCAAGCCTTGTGCTATTTCCCTGGACACCCGAGCGTGACAGCATTCCTATTCCGAAGTTTGCACGTGGCTCAGTCCTCCAGCCAGCTCGGGGCCCACAGGAGAGTTGCCAGGGCTCGTTGACTTTTGAGTCCAGGCTAACATGGCTGACTCATCACTGCGGACCCCAGGAGAGCCTGACATAGCCTGTCTGGTGCAATGCAAATGAAAGACGTAATTTAAAACTTGCGAGGTGGTAGGTGCAATTTGGTCACTTTCATAAGGAATAAGGTCCAGTTCCTAGATCCACATCTGCCACCGTGTCTCTGCAATGGACTAAGGGTTTGTCAGGTTAATTCTGGATAACTGAGGACATATGAGTCACTCCGGACAGCTGAGGCCCGGGCAGTGTTCAGAAAACCAGAGACTGGCAGCCGCTGGTCCACAGATAAGCTGATGGAGTACTGATAGCCTGCTGGGCACACAGCCATCTGCTTTCCTTTTGGAAAATGTTGCCAGTCCCACTGCCATTACCTCTCCGAGGCTGGTGTGAGCTGCTCTCCGGGGGTTGAAGGTGCCGGACTGATAGGCAGAATGGAAAGGAGCTAGCTTTTATACTAAGTATCTCATTGTTCCAGGCAGTTGTCTGTCTCACCTGGGATAGACTGACCCACTCTGCAAAGCCCCAGCTTGTGAGTCCTGTCTAGCTGAACTCCCTCTATATCTCAGGGACAGCAGGAAAGCGTTCGTGGTCATCAGTTCCCGGCAGCCCAGCAGCTGCTCCCTGAAAGGGGGTTTCTGCTCACCGCTCTCCCACTTTGGCCAATTGGCTCTAAGCACAAGCCCTGAGGTATAGCCCAGAGGTTGCTGTGCAGGCTATGTTGGAGGGACC
Organism: Alexandromys fortis; assembly: GCF_014885135.2. Taxonomy (NCBI): domain Eukaryota; kingdom Metazoa; phylum Chordata; class Mammalia; order Rodentia; family Cricetidae; genus Alexandromys; species Alexandromys fortis. Next base: position 6,466,794 of record NW_026067892.1, on the reverse strand, counting down.
TGCCAACGAAAAGTCCACTGAAGGTCAGGGGGTGTGCTCAGGGTGGGGGCTCATCTTTAACTTGTTGATGGAGCACCTTCAGCCTCAAGTGCTATGCTAGCCCCTAGCTATGCTTTAAGGAACAAACAGCATCCTATCCAGGGGATCTTAGAGTCTCCATAGCATCCTGCTTGGGAAAAGACCAGACCTCAAAAGATTTCAGAGGTCCTTGCACCAGGGCAGGTACCTTATTCCTCTAAAGTTGCTACTTCCTCCCCTTCAGCGACCCAATGAACTTCCACATCTGTTTCCAAGGGTTACGCGAACAAACGCCCACAGTAAGCAACACACAACACAAATGTATCCTATTACAGTTCTGGAGGTCATACATAGAAAATCAAGGCACTAGCAGAGTTGGGGGTCTCCAGACTCTAGGGCAGACCACTACAACTTCCCCAGAAGGTGTCAAGAGGCAGGTATGTCACCTATTGGCTGCTTCAGTATTCAAGGTCAGCGGCACAGCATTCTCTGAATTGTGTGTCCTCAAACACCCACCTCAGGTGCCTACCCTGCAGTCGCATCAACCACAAAGGCTGGTCATCTTCCCTCCCCAAAATCCTCACTCTAAACCCAGGTGCAATGTGCTTTTGAACTTGGAAGTTCAAAACAGTCTGCAGATGAGGATGAAGACCACTTTGGGGGACACTCATTATTCAACCTAAAATACATTACAGATGAGTCTCCCATCCTTAGAGTCTGGTCTCTCACTAGTAGATTGGTTGTGGCACAGACCTGACTACTAACCGGGGAGCTGTCCACAAGGGGCCAGGCCTAGGCCAGGGTTCAAGCCTTGCCTGTGGGTCTAAAGGACTGGCATCTCCCCTCTCCCACTTGCAACGACAGGAGAGGGAGAAGCAGAATGGGTGGATGGTCTTCTCCTCAGTTACAAACCTCCCCTGGCGCTCCACTTTGGGGTTTGCTTTCCCTTTGGGGTAAAGATTCATTTCATCAAGAAAATAATTAAGTTGTGGGGAGCCTGAGGAAGGGGGTGCTCCCGGAGACAGGGCTGCTCTCCAAGGAGCCAGAAGGAACCAGAGGTCATCACTAATGCTGCCTCCCAAGAGCAGGTGACCTAAAACCCCACCAGCAAGATGTAGTCCTAATGCATAGTGAAAGAGAAAGAGAGACAGGGACAAGCAGAGAGGGGGTCATGTGGCGGGGGATTGAAGTCTGGGCTCAGAGACCATTGGGCTCAACATAATCCTTCCTCCTCCTCCAAGGGTTAGTGGCTCAGAGAACAGTAGTAGCTCCTGAAGACATACAAGTGAGGCTGTGAGCTCTCAGCTCTGAATTCTTCCAGCTTGGGGGACCTCACTGTTCACGGGACCCTGTCCTGGGCCTCCTTGTCTCAACCAGAACCCTTTGCCCATTTGGGAATGCCCTAGTCACCTGCCTTCACAGACCCTCAGGCATAGGCTAGGCACAGATGTTTCTACAGAGAAAGGAGGTGACCATAAAGGAACCAGGGCCACCTCACAGTGAGAAGGGAAAGGGACGCTGCAGACAGACAGAGGCCTTGCCTTACCCAGACCCACAGGCAGGGCTGGACCCCAAGCTTGCACAGACTGGAATTAATCGAAGGTTCACTTCCTGGATGAAAAGCTAAGGTGACGAGGAAAAGGAAGCTGAGGGTTTTTTTTTTCTTCATTCCTCAGATAGGGCCTGAGTCTAGAACTCAAGCTCTGGATAGAACCCTAAGAAGAGGTACCAGCCCCCAGGAGTCTCCTGATGGCTCTGTGAATTCTCAGCAGCTTCTCTTAAATTATGCCAGCCCTAGAAAGATACCTGGTGAGTGGATGTGGACAGGTGGCCCTGGAATCTCTCTGAAAGGAAATGGAAAGTAAGTGTCATGACACCAGGTACCTCAGGTCATCTAGGAAGAACTCTGGGAAGCAGAAGTGGCTGTTTTTCCTAAGGTGACGTGTAACAGTAGCAGGTCCAGTGACAGCTGGGTAAGAGACACACCTCCTGCTCTCGTGGATGCCAGTTTTTCCAGGGCACTGCCTGACAACTAGGACAAGGCCCCCACAGGGCATTATGGGTCCTCTGAAGCCAGCTGAGGACTGTGGGGACATCCAGGAACTCTGTGGACCAGGCTGGCCTTGAACTTACAGAGATCCACCTCCTTCTGCCTCTCCGAGTGCTGGGATTAAAGGCGTGTGCCACCGCCATCCAGCACAACTATACTTTCTTTAGGGTGGGCACAGATTCCACATTGCCTCGTGGCAAGTGAACCACCACCAGCCCACTCAAAGGGTCAAGAAGCCACGTAATGTCACGCAACACAGTGAACAGAGCCACCACATCAGCCTCCACCTATGAGGGCACAGCTGATGGCCAGGCTTCCTGCCAGACGTAATCCCCAGGATCTGCTAACGCTACAAGGGTTTGCTACAAGAACTGGGCTCCAGCAGAAAGCAATAGACACACATTGCACATCTCGCTTACGGCAGCGCCCAGCCCCCTGTGTGTGTATCTGGCTTCACTCAAAGCTTTCCAGAGCAGGCACCCAGCTTCATGGAGTCCTTTCCTTGCAGATGAGCAAAATGAGCAGACGGGCTCAAGACGACCTCCCTGAGCGGAGTCCATCCTTCAACAGAGTCTGCCGGTCTAGGCTTCCACCACCAGGGATGAGTTAGAAGTCATGAAAAATGCTATGTATGCATTATAGGCTGACCACCAAGCAGGCCAACACACAAACGTGGCATACAGAGTTACTGCCACAAACAGACACAAAGAAATACCCCCCAAGAGTGGAAGGCGGTGGTACGATGGTTAAAATAGCATAACTTCAGAATGTTTGATAAAATTAGCAATGTTTTTGAAGTGCCGGTAGCTAGCTCTGGCATGACCTGAGGAAAACGAGCTCTACCCAGCTGGAAGGGCCCTACCTCTCCTGAAGGCCCAACCACAGCCCCCGCACCCAGCCCCAGCTCTGACTGGACGCATCCAAGATAAGGACCGTGAGAACACGGAGCTGGATGGAACCCAGGCCCCTGGCACTCTGCCACCACAGAGATAAGAGAAGGCCCTGCTGCCCGTCGCCGCCACTCACTCTTCCCTCAGCCCCCAGACTCCTGGCGTCTGCAAGCGCGCGCCGTCTACCTTCCTTCTGCCTCTCAGAGCAGGCACCCGAGGCATCCAGAAACCCACACAAGAGAAGAGAAAATCGATGACTGAATGGGACAGCAGCGGATTGGCATTCACCCTAAGGTACCTGCCCGGTGACCAGTGTGGCCTCTCTGCCCCACGTCTCCAGGTGTGGACGAGCCAGAGGTGAAGGGAAGCCACTGAGGTTGCCCACTAATGCTGGCAGCCACGCTGCTGGCTGGCCTCTTTAGCCACCTTAGAAATCACAGGTGCTGTTCCCATGAAGACATCTGGCTTACCTAGGATGAGAGACCTTCGGAGAAGGCAGGGCTACTTCAGCTGACCCCTTCATCTGAATGGGTTGGGGCTTTGTCTACCAAAGGCCCTAGAAGACTTGCACCCTCTCTCCACATCCATCCAAACTCTCAGTAGAAGGGTAAACACCATCAATACACAACCATCCCTACCTCCATCCCCTCCCCTCCCCCACCCCCACCAGAGCCAAGCAGCACAGCCACCCGAGTGCAGGCAGTGATTTCCCAGAAGGCATTCTCCATGGAAAGGAATGCCTTTGTCCTAGAGGCATGGAGCACCTCAATTCTGGTGTGCAGGATTTCACACAGTGTCATATCCCTGGCCACTAAACCCCCTCTTCTTCCCAAGTCCTCCACGACACCAAGGCAAGCTCTCACTCTGAGCTTGCTCCAGGTCGGCTTTCCCGTCACTGCTCCTGCTCACAGTGAATGGCTTGTGCTAGCAGGCTTTTTGAAGATGGGACCCTGCTACAGAAATCTGATACTGTTTCAAAGACATCGAAGCTCAGCTTTGAAATAGGAGGCCGGGTGGCTGCTAACTATGAAGCTACTCAAAAACCAAACAAAAACAGTGAGTGATTCTAAACCAAAATTAATGGATAGATGATGGATGGATGGATGGATGGATGGATGGATGGATGGATGGATGGATGGATGGGTAGGTGGGTGGGTGGGTGGATGGTTAGGCAGGTGGATGGATGGATGGGTGGGTGGGTGGATGTATGGATAGGCGGATGGATGGATGGATGGATGGGTGGGTGGGTGGGTGGATGGATAGGCGGATGGATGGATGGATGGGTGGGTGGGTGGGTGGATGTATGGATGGATGGATGAATAGACAGATGGATAAGTAGATAGATAGATAGATAGATAGATAGATAGATAGATAGATAGATAGAAGAATGGGTAGATGAATGATGTGATGCTACCTGCAGAATTTAAACCTTAGCAGGGTATGGTAGTGCATGTTTTTAATCCCAGCACTTGCAGGTGGATCACTGTGAGTTCGCGTCCAGCCTGTTCTGCAAATGAGCTTCAAGACAGCCCTGGCTATTATGCAGAGAAACTCCATCTCAGGGGGTAAAAAAGAAGAATTTAAACCTAGGCTTTACCCATAACCCACCACTGATCCCCCTCCACAGGTAGCCTCATCTCATCTTCTTGTAGAATCTCTAAGCCTTTTGTCTATCCAGCACCTTTTCTGTGGGACACCCTAGAGTCAAACCTCACCATGGCCAGAGCTGGTAACTAGTGACCCAGCACTTCTTACATGTACCTCCAGAACATCCTGACCTTCTGGAAGCTGGGGATAGCTGAGGACCTGCTACAGCCTGACGCTGGGTATTCCTGACCTGGCCAATTATAGGACCTCCCCACACATACAAAGTACCCACAGAGGATCAGCCTGGTAGTGACCCCATTTGCCAGCATGAAATTCCAGAGAGGTGTATAGGCTTGTGGGCTGCTTCTCCACGCTAGGGTTCTGACTGCAGCAGCCAGGACGCTCTGCTTAGGCTTGTCCACGTGAAGGAGCCAGGGAGAAGATACGCTCCCACAGGCAAGGACTAGACAGGCTCCTGCAGCCTGAAGCTGACCTGACTCAGCGCAGCTTTGATCAAAAGCCACCCCACACGAGCACAGACCCACCAACCTGACATGCATCTCTCAGCCAGCAACCTGACTCCCACATCCCCATCCAGCCCGCGCTAGTGCTACAGACAAAAAAAAAAAATACCTAGGGTCCCTGCCTAAAGGGGCTGCCTATCCCAGGAGGGACACAGTGTAAGTTGCACAGATACGTTGTATGTCGTGAAAACAGTCCTACAGTGAGATGGGGAGACACGCTGAATCATAGGAAGACACAGAGCAGTGTGAATGAGAACCAAGGGTCCTCAGCTGCCCAGGACACGTAGCCAGGAGCTCTTTCTTCTCTCCTATGATGGGGAATCCATGCTTCAAGGATAGGCCACAGCCCCCATACCATCTGACACACAGCACAAAGCTTGCCCCATCTTCTGCTGCCTCAGAAAACAGACCTGCATGACCTCACTCCAGTGCCAGGGAGCCTGCCAAGATGGCTCCAAGAGAGGAATCCAGGCCTGACCAAAGCTGAATCCCAAGCCCCGAAACACTAGGGTAGGAGATAGATCTAGAGAAGAAGCTGGCCTGGCCAGAGGAACAGAGCCGTTCAGTCCATGGGGTGCATGCTAGGTGCCCCGAAACTGTTCTATTATCTAGCCATACCACTTGTGTTTTAAAGTGTATCAAAATTTTAAACTTCATAGCATACCAAATACATTTTTATTTTCCTAGTGTTTCACACACACACACATGCTCACACATATATATACGCATGCGCACACATATGCTCACACATACATGTGCACGTGCACACGCATACACACATGCTTACAAATACACATACATGTTCACACATACTCATACAAAGCATGCATACATGTGCGTGCACACACATGCTCATACATAGCATGCACAATGCATACACGCATATGCTCACACACATACACGCAATGCACACATGCTCACACATGCATACACAATATACCCATGTGTGCTCATACACATGTATGCACACACATGTATACACACATGGTCACACGCATACACACAAATACCCACATGCTCATAAACACACACACACACACACACTCCAGCATCCAATCTTGGGAATTTCTGTTAGGCCCTATGCAGTAGGTCTATCTGGTGGCAGCCAGGAAACATGATTCCACTTTAGAGTACTAGGCTCACCCTTGAGATACACTGTTGTTGCTACCTGTTTCTTCTCTGACTGAAAAACTGAAGCTTTACCCCTAACAGAGAGCCACGGTAAAGCTCTGAGCCCTGAGTCTACATCTCTGGTCCAAGAGATGTTCATGGAGTAGTGGTCCTCACACCATGAAATCACACAGGACCCTGACCCAGGGAACCTACCCCAGATGGGGACAGAACTCAGCACTTTACATGAACACAGAATATGTGTGTGTACATGTATGCATGCGTGTGCACACTGTTCTGGCATGCCCCATGATCTTCCATGCATGAGTGTATATTGTGTTTCCCTTTGTGGATGAAGTTTCATTGGCGGGGAGGGCTTGCATGTGTGTGTGTGTGTGTGTGTGTGCATGCATGGTGTGCATTTGTGTGTGATTGTGGGAATGTGTGCCTGTTCATGTGCACTTTTGGGTGTGGAGGTTTGAGATAGGACAGCTCTGACTGTCCTAGAACTCGCTTTATAGACCAAGCTCACAGAGATCCTTCTGTCTCTGCCTCCTGAGTGCTAGGATTAAAAGTAAGAGGCACCACTGCCCAGTTCGTGTGCACATTTATGTATGAATGCACATGTGGGCATGGCACAAATGTAAATTAATTTATGCAAATGAGTGTATGTGTGGTTTGCATTGTGTGAACATGTATGCTATCTGTATGCACATTTCTGCATATACATTTATGTATGAACGTATGGGCACTGGAGCCCTGAGCACATACATGCATGAATATGCATTCTGTATAGTACATTTTCCAAGTGGAACAGTGGAGAGGGAGGCAGCACTCTGGGGAGGCTGGCTCACTCCTTCTAGGTTTCCTTGAAGAGGGCTTCCCTTCTCTCAGTCCTCCTTTCCTTGAAGGAAAACAAGAGTACCCTGAAAAACAAGTTTTGCTGAAATTCAAAACTATCTTGAGGCCTTTGCATTTGAATCCTGAAGACTCCCCAGTGAGTGAGCCGACTGGGAGCCCTTTCCCACTAACTTAAAGCCTAGTGTTACCAGTGCCCAGGTGCTCTGTCCCTGCAGACCTACGGCGGCGGGAATGCAGCTCCAGGGCACTGCTTGGCAGTGCAGTGTGCTAGCGCACCCCTGGGCAGTGGAACGTCTTGGAATCTGGTGGGGGAGTCAAGCACCTGAAAAGCTGGAGACAAGCAAGTGTAAAGATAGCTCCAGTGTGGCTGGCTGTGAGCATCCCCCAGATGCCTCCTTGGCATGTCCTCTTTCCTCACAGACCCCTCCCAAAAGTCCATAACCACATGGCACATACGTGAGTCCACAAGAGAAGAAACTACAGACAGATGGGCACCCTATATACCCTAGGAATCACAGGCAGTGTGGCAGCTCCAACACCAAAGGCAGTTTAAGGGTAAATGTACAATCTGCTGTTTCTGAACCATCTGAGCATCTGAACCACAGAATCACAGGACTAGTGAAAAAACAGAAGAGGGCTTTGCACAGCTTAGAGACACTGGGAGACACAGCTAGGCCTCAAGGTAGGTAGGGGCAATTTCTACATATCCCAAGCAAATCACGCACCTTGCCATCTGGATTTCAGGCATATTAGCTCTTCCCCCAATAACTTAAAGCTCACTAGTTATCTTGGTTCAGGGGACTCAGCCCCCATAGGATGAGGAGCCTTGGCCCTGTTGGGGGAGGGGGCGGTGCAAGAACACAAGCCCCCGCTGAGCAGCTTTTGGCTCAACCTCCAGGACACAGAAGTCTGCATTCCACGGGCCTCTCTAAAGGGACCTTCCTGCCCCCGAGGGTACAAGGCTGAAAACCCCAACAACAGCCACAGCGAAGTAGCCAGAGACACGCCACCTTCCCCAAACATATCCTTAGATCTCACCAAAGCTTACGGACACACAGATTTGTTCCACCCAAAGGCTAAAATTAAAACCCATCACACCTTTGTTTTCTAAGCTTGAAATCAAGTCTAGCTGGGGGCTGGGGTGTACTAGTTTCTCCAGCATCTTCCTTTGTCATCAGTGGTTACAGAAGAGGCCCCAAGCTTACAAATCCCTGTCTGCAGCCCCTGCCAGGCCTTCATTTGATTAATAGCCCCAAGTGCCATGTGGTCAGTAAAAATGGCCTGGCCGTAGTTAATACAAATAAATGAAGAATTAGCTGCTACCAACCAACAGGTGTTTTTCAGATCTGCTGTTTAAAAGAGCCCGGACTGCTATTTGGCCAGAAGTGACTAAGCCACAGAAGCAATGAACCAAGTCATTTTTCCCTCCCAGAGTGATTCCCCTCCTCTTTTCCTCTTTCATCCTTCTTGATGCTGTGACAAGAGGCCGGTGACCACCGCAGGTGACACCGCTAACCAGAGGATACGCAGAGTACTGATTTGGGGAGGTCACCCGCAGGCGCCTTTGTAATAAAGCGCGGGGGTTTCCAGGCTGGCAGTCTGGCACTGCACCAGCCCCCTACTCAGGGGCTTTGTGGGCATGCTGAGCAAGAGAAGAGCAGCCAGTTGCTGGCTAGTTGCTGGATCTCAGAGCAAAGGAAGTCCTCGGTGCGCACATGGGACAGCGGAGAAGGCAACGAATCCTTGGGCTTAGGAGCATTGTTGCCGGTCTGGCTGCGCTTGGCGCTCAGCAGCATCAAAGAGGACCGCGAGCAACCCGACACCACCGCAGGCGCGGGGGACAGGGGCCTTGCGCAGCAGCGGCGCACAAAGACTAGCCGGCCACCGAAGTCCGGCCATGGGCAAACGCGCGCAGTTTTGCCTCAACAGGTTGGAAACTCAAAAGATGACGCCATGCACTTAACGATCTTCCTCGGTCTTTCTCAGCCGTGACAAATCCCGCCCACGGTCCCTCCTGAGAATCTGGAGGGACCCCGCGGCAGCCGCTAGCTCAAGCATTGCTGAGAATGAGGCCAGGGAGGGCGACGATGGCGAGGTGGGCCACTGGCGGATGCCTCCGCTCCTTACTGGCCGCAGGCAGCGCGCAACTGGCTAAGCGCACAAACTTCTCCCCAGAGCCGCTTAAGTCTGGTCATTCCACGAGGGACTCCAGAGGCAGACATCTCGCACCACCCTGGTCCAACCGCACCCCTGGAACCCCAGGCGCCCGGAGTCTAGAGAATGAATGGATAGCATAAGTGAGCGACACAACGCTGAAAGTGCCGGCACCGCGAGACTCCTGCGCGCTCCAGCCAGCACCCGCCACCTGCGTGTAGGCAGGGACCCGGCCCCTGCTGCCTCCCTGCCGAACGCGCAGAGTGAAAGGTGGCTAACGCCAGGATAAGCCAGAGACCTGCACAAAGGGCACGGGAGACCGGCGGGCACTGGGGCACCGAGTTATATTTCCACCCGAGCTTACCTGGCTTTGCCCAGGCCACGCGTACCACCAGCAGCAAGACCAAACTAGTGAGCACGTCCAGAAGGTGCCGCCTCCGGAGCCTGTGCCACCTGTGGACAACAACCACAGGTTAGCGGGCCCCTGGCGTCCCCCACCCCCTCGCACCCTTTAGCCCTGCACCCGCCAGCAGCCCGAACCTGGGCGCCATCTCCGCAAGCCTGGCGGTCTGCGCCCCCCTGATGTTGCGCCAGAGCCTCGGGGAGCCGCTTGCCCACAGCGCTCCGACCGCTGCTGCAGGCTAGGGCAGGGGCGGGCAGGGACGAGCAGGGGCGGGCCGAGGCGGGGCGGGGCGGGGCGGAGACAGCTCAATGGGCGGGGCGCTGGGCGCCGGGCTGGGCCAGGAAGAGCCCGGTGAGTGGTCGGGTGGATTGGGAATCTAGGGACTAGCAGGGTGGACAAGGACAGGTATCTAGTAGCCCCTGAATGGCAATCTCTCCCTCCCCTCAATGTGTTCAATGCGTGTTCTTCCTCATACCAAGCTGCCTCGCGAAGCTGCCAGAGGCTACATGTGAGATCCAGGCTCAAACCCAAAGCAAAGTGTAGGGACAACCCACATTCATTAATTCCAGTCTATTGCAGGACATGTGCTCAGTCCGTGAGGTGGACTGCCAGGAAGGCAGGCTATTTGAAGAAAGACGTCTACCCCCAGTGGCCACTGGAGAGAGACACTGGTCACTCCTTACCCCTCTCCTGCAGGTGTACAGGTGTTATGAAGCCTGCCATGCCCAGGGGTGACCTCTGCCCCCACCTCCACCCCCACACTTGATACACCCAGAGACAAGGAAGTACCTTCGAGAACACACACACACACACACACACACGACCCTGTTTCTCTCCCACCAGTTTGGCACTTTTGGAGCCCTACCTCCTTCCTCCAGCAACTAGACAGCATGACCCTCCTGGCAAGGCCTTTAACAAAACCAAAGAAGCTCACATCCATCACACAGCAAATTGAGATTCCAGAAAGCCATTCCCACTAACCTAGCCACATTCCCCCAAACTCCTGGACCTCATCTTTGCCCATCCCCCACTGTCCTTCCTGGCCTGACTCCTCTGGACCACAGTGAAGAGCCACAGCCTGACTCCCCAGCGCCTCTCACAGCCCCACCCCCAGCCTGTAACACCTCAAGTGATTCCTTTTTGTTGTTGTAGACCAGAGACCAAGTCCCTCCCCCTCACCCCTCAGCTCCACCCCAGGCCCTCCTAAACCTCCCAGGCCCCTCTCAGGTCTCCCCCTATTACCTCCTGACCCAGCCTGGTTCTGCCCTCCCCCTGCCCGCTGCTCTGCTGCTGCAGCCCGAGGCCTGCTTGGGATTCTGATCCTCTCACATCATCCTCTGGCTTCAAAGGCCGGATCCTGCCCCGGACCCAGGGCCTGCCTGGTCTCGCCCATCCACCTGGCCCACATCCCCACTTCATCTGCCTTCAAACCTGGAGTCCCCGTCCAGGTGAAAAGGGCACAGAGAGGAAGCCGGCAAGCTAGAGAATTGTGATCTGCAGTGTTACAGAGTCAGAATGATTGATGGCCCCGCACTCATTTTCAAAACTATTTCAGGGGAGGATAGATCTAGGCACTGGCTGTGCCTGGCAGGTCTTTGTGTTTCTGAGCACCCCAAGTCCATGTGTATGTGTCTCCACAGTTACACACAGTATGTACATGTGTGTCGGTTGGCATGCATTCATGTATGCATACATGTAGGAGCAAGTCCTGGATCTCAGTGATCCTGTCTCTCTTTATTAACATGTTTACCTATCCGGAAGCCATGCCCCCAAGTGAGGAGTCTGAGGCAGGCGCACGGGGTGGGGAGGGGGCTCTCGGCTCTTCTGCCTGCCTCCCAGGCAGGTCTACTTCCACCACCATAGCCGGTGAGAGCTCAACCGTGTGTCCAAAAGAGCAGGCCTCTGCAGGTGGCAGGATGGAGCCCCCCAGGGCTGTCTGCAGTTTCTCAGGGGAACCCCAGAAAAGGGTAGGGGCCATGCAAGTCCCAGTCACCCTTGGGCTTCAGAGTTAGCGGACGGCCTCCTTCCCCTGTTGGACACCTCTGGGCAGAGATGAGTCCATTTGGGGGGAATTTGGTGGGGGAGGACAGGGAGCAGTAGGAGACCCCAAGCCTGGTTGTCTTCCCCAGACACAGGGAAGATGATTCTGCAAAGGGCCTGCGTACTAAACGGGGTGGTAGACAAGGGAGAGCACCAAGATGCGCTCTCGGATGTAAGCATCGTGATTGGCTGCGCTCTCGGATGTAAGCATCGTGATTGGCTGCAGCGCTGGATGCTAAACACGTGCTCCACTGTCCTACCCTCGGGCCATCACAGCGCCCCCGTCATCCCCATGGTAGTCACTATTTTCTCCTGTTAGAGTTTTGTTCCCTTCAGAAACACAAGGAAGAAGTAATTGCTAAAGATGGGGGATTGGGCGATGAAAATACAGACGTGCTCTCGGGGAATTCTCAGTTAATGCTGTGTGCCCTCCTCTTCCACATAAACATGGGATTTGCTCAGGGGAGCAGGGCTCAACCTCCTGCCGTTAGTTGATCCTCCGCAGCTGGGGGCACGGCACAGAGGAGAAAAGAGAGAGAGAGAGACAGAGAGAGAGAGAGAGAGAGAGAGAGAGAGAGAGAGAGAGAGAGA
>NW_026067892.1:6389120-6454427 GCF_014885135.2 Alexandromys fortis | reverse complement strand
GGGAGGGAGGGAGGGAGATGAGTCCCCAGCATGGTGCCTGGTTATCCTAGCACAATGGGATCAGGCGCAGGTTCTGCTGCTCCTCCTCTGTCCAGAGAGGCACCGTGGATTTGGATGTGGACCACATGTGAGTCAGCTTCCTGCCGCTGTCGCAAAATACGTGAAAAACATCAACTTATAAGGAAGGAAGTCTTGTTTAGGCTTGTAATTTCTTAGAATTCAGACTATGGTTGGCCCAGTCACCTTGGGACCTTAGGCCAGGCAGAACATCATGACAGGAAGCCTGTGGCAGAGGAGACTGCCCACCTCACGGTGGTCGTAAAACAGAGAGATAGATACTGGGAAGAGTGCGGTCCCAACAGTCCCTCCAACAGCATGCCCCATGACTTAATTCTCCGCCAGGCCCTTGACTTTCCTCCACCTCCCAATGGCACCAGAGGCTCAGGATCAAACCTTCAACACATGGATTTTTGGGGAAACATGTAAGATTCAAATTACAATGGCCACCCAAGTAAATTTTCACCAGGAAGGGAACACCACAGAATAGTCCGGGGAGTGATAAGCACAAGTGTATATCAGAAGTCTAGTCTCAGCCACGCCCCACCCTGGAGTCCTCAGACCTGAGCACACACAGTGCGGCTGCTCACGTTCAGGCTGTGGGCACCTTCCTGAAAGGCGCAGAGAATTCCTGTGCTCTGGCCCCTGCTGGACTATGTCCCTTGGCTCTATGACAGTCCATCTCCGCACGGCACTGGTGACCATGTGAGCTGTCCTTTGACCATGTTTTTTGCTTCCTTGCATAGCCACACCTCCTCTGCTTTGTGATGCTCCAGGTTCATCGTGTGGGGTCATCTGGCCCCTTTATGTCTGCCCTCAGCTCTGTTCCAGGCCTGGTCCTGGTAGATAGTTCCATAGAAAGGCAATATAGCTGTTGGGTGAAAACCTCGGACCTATGTGCCTGAGGGTGACAGCCCTCTAGCCCGTCTCATTGTGGCCACGGCTCAGCAATGTGGCGGTCTTTGACAAGCATCCCTGAGCTGGATAGCTGAACCTCCCAAGCTCTGCGTGGATGTGTCACAGTAGAATTTGGTCACTGTGAGTGAATGGTAGGTCACTCCCAAAGCAAGGTCCCCAGGAGGAGACCTTAATTGAAGATGCTGCCATGGAAGAAGCCCTGTCCAACAGCACATGCAGTAGGGGGCTGGACCATTCACGGGAAGAGGGTCTGCAGTGAGAAGCAGTTGTCTGGGGGTGGGGCAGCTGCACAACTTCAGACTTTGCTTTTCTACGGTCCACAGTTGCAAAGGTTTGGAGTAACCACCTCTTACGCCATTTTCCGGGCCCCATTTACTTTCCTGAAGTAAGGTGCCTCACAGACAGAGGACATCCCACAAAGACCTAAGGCCTCTGTTCCCAGAGGGCTGAGGCTCCAAGGGAAGTATTCGTACCTTTGCTGGTGCTCAGAGACAAGGAGCTCCAAGTGGCTTCTCACTCTCCTGCCCAACAGGCAGCTGTCACACACCATTAGCAGTGAAACCCGTGTCTGGTCTTCTCATGCACATGTCATGGGTGTAACTCAGTTAATGGCAATGGTTCTCCACCCATGAATCGGGACCCCTTTGGGGTCCAATGACCCTTTCACAGGGGTTGCATATCAGATATCCTGCATATCAGATCATTACGTATGATTCATGAAAGTAGCAACATTTAGTTATGTAGTAATGAAAGTAATTTTATGGTTGGGGGGGTCACCACAACATGAGGAACTGTATTAAAGGGCCGCAGCATCAGGAAGGTTGACCAGTGGGTAATGGCCTGGTGGACCTCACTCCAGTCCACAGGGTGCCTCCCTAAAGCTGGGAGGACCACTCAGCTCAAAGCTATCCCAAGCAGCGACTGGAGAAAGGGCTTGGTGGTTAAGAGCACTTGTTCTTCCAGGGGATCAGAGGGGACCTGATATGTCCTTACTATTCAGATCGTCCTTCATATATGTGTTCTTCTAGAAACATACAGTTGTTTCGTGAAGTTTCAGAAAAAGAAAACAGAAGAGAAAATAAATACCCATGGTCCTAAAACTTGTTTGTTTGTTTGTTTGTTTTGTATGTTTTTGTTTTTTAAAAATTCACAGAGTACCCCAGCTCTTAAATGGCTGGCAGGAAACCAGTGTACCTGACTTAGCCATCCCATAATTAACGAGTTGGAAGATGTTTTTAAACTTTTGCTTAAAATAATATACTTCCTTGAAGGGACAGAAATACAGCACCCAAAATGGAAACCACCATGTAAGGACTGAGGAGTGGCTCTGGCAAGCTCAGCAGTCAACTCGACCTCTGAGTGGGAGAAGCAGTGATTATGAAGCCAGCTCCTCAGGGGCTGCCCACCTTCACACACACACACACACACACACACACACACACCCCACACACACATATACACATATATACACACATACACCCACATATATACACACGCACAGCCACACATACATACACACACATATACACACACGCACACCTACACCCCCCATACACACATATACACATGCACACACACATATACACATACACATATATACACACACATACATATACACATACACGTGCATACACAATATACACATGCACACACACATACACACACCCACACATACACACATATACACACACATACACACCCACATACACATACACGCACATACATACACACACACACACACACACAGACTGGGGATGATGTCAGTTTCTCCCATGACAGAGGAGTTTCCAACAAGTCCACCCACATGCAAGGGGAGGAGAAGAAATGTTTGAAGAAATAGTGCTTGAGAATTTTTAAATTAATGACAGACACAAAATCATAAATTGAAGAAGCTCAGAAAACATTTACTAGAACAAATGCCAAAAAATTAAAACAAACAAAATAAAACAGAAAAAGGAAGTCGTGCATATTGCATTCAAACTAGAGAAGAAAAACAAAACAAAACAGAGAAAGTTTGTTAAATCTCTGTAGAGGAACAGAACCAACAGTGTGTGGGCGTGGGTCTATGTGTATACATATGTATCTATACAGATGCTAATCAAGAATCATCAGATCGGCTTACAGTTGGAGGCCGGATAGTCCAACATTGGCCATAATGCAGAAGAGCCAGAGAACCCAGTAGCTGCTCAGTGTGAGAACCAAGGACTCATTCAAGGATGAAAGCCTGGAAGCGCTCCTGGGATCCCCTAGTATGAATGCTGGAGTCCCCTAGTATGAACGCTGGGATCCCCTAGTATTGGAACACATATTGGAAGGCTTACGAAGCTGGAGCCTGGTGTCCATGGGCGATGGTAGGAGGCACAGAGGCACAGCCTCAGGAGAAAGAGCTTGTATAGCTTCCTGACTTCACCACTGGCAGAAGCAATCGTGTCCAGGAAAAGCCTTTTCTCAAGTGATGTCCATACGCCATAGTCGTCAGTCCAAGAACTAACTCTCCAGTCACACACAAGTGCTCTGCTCACCATCCCAGAGTCTCCATCATATCAACTGATGTCGTTTAACCACTGCTGGCAGAGAGACACAAGGATGTCTGAGAGAAACAGGGACCACAGCAGAGTCCCCCAGAAGCAACAAGTTCATCACAGCAGAGCGGCACCATTGTGTTGCTAACAGAAGGTACTGATTCAGAGTTCTTTTTAAAATTACTTTATTGCATGGTCCTGGGGATCGACTCTGTGACCTTACACATGCTGGGAAAGTACTCCTACCACGACACTGACACCCTCTCCCAGCCATCCCTTTATCTTCTCTATCTCACGGCTTCTCTTTCTGTCTGTCTTTCTGTTTTGAGATGAGGCCTCAACTAAGCTGCCCAGGCTGGTCTTGAACTCACCCTGTAGTCCAGGTAGACCTTGAACCTGCAAACCCCTTGCCTCAGCCTCCAGAGGAGACAGACTACAGACCTGTGCCACCGGGCTTGCCTCATTCTTTCATTGAAAATATCTTTTTAAATACTAAAAACAGACACGACAAACAAGACAAACCCATCCAAACGAGATCTGTGTAGCTCATGCTTTTTTAGAAATGACCAATGACATACTTGAGGCCGAAAGACTGTATCAGGTAGCATCAGCTCTGGAAAGACTGATGAGTATTAGATGCAACAATAATAAAACGAAACTTATTTACGACACATTCTATTTGTTTTTTGTTTGTTTGCTGTTTTTTGAGACAGAGTCTCACTATGTAGCCTTGTCTATCGACCTCACTATGTAGACCCAGCTGGCCTTGAACTCACAGTGTTCACCTGTCCCTGCCTCCCAAATGCTTAAAGTCATGTGCCACTATACCCCACTTCTTATGCACTTTAATTGCTGCAAACGATAGCTGTTTAAAAGAAACTCAACGGTGCCATTCTATGTTGATAGCAGATATGCTAGCAGAGCATATGGTAATGATGTCGGGAACAACGAGCTAGGAAAACATTGTCCTGGGTCCTCACACTGTGTGCACAAAGGCTATTTGAGGGTAAGCTGAGTATAAGTTATACCAATTGAAAATGTAAGGGCAAGAATAAATAAATAAGTAAACAAATAGAGTCCTTGATGACAATAAAAAATAATTCAAAATTGTATTTTGAGACACATTAGATAAAAGTAAGAGGGGAAAAAAGTCACACAAATTGAGAAAAAGGAAAGCAAGAAACTAAATAACTTGTTTTCAGATGACCTAAGCTCATGTTTAGAAACCTCCAAGGTCTTCACCAAAATTCTCCTTATTAAAGTTGTGGGATATAAAATCAACTAAGTCACCCAAAGAAATGAAGAAAATTCCACCTGTAGTAGCATCCTCCCAAATAAAATTCTTAGGAGGAAATTTTAATGAGGAGGCAAAAGATCTAGATGCTGACGACTGGAAAACAGGGATAAAAGATGCTGAGGATACAAATAAATGAAAGAGAGCCTGTGATTATCTAGTAGGAAAATTAATATTCTGAATGTTCCCATAGCACCCATAGTGGTCTGCAGGTGCAAGACAATCCCCATCAAAACTTCAAGAGCATTTTAAAAATAGAACTAGGAAGGAGAAAACACCTAAAATTCGTAGGAAACCACAGAAGACCCCAAAGAGCCAAAGCAATACAGAATAGGAACAAAAGCTGTAGACATCATACTGCCTGACTCAAAAGTACAACACTGTAGAAATCTCAACACCATGGTACTTGGAATAAACCAGAGCAGTGAGCTCAGAAATAAATCCACACATTTATGATCACTTTTTTTTTTTAAATGAAGGTTCCAAGACCACTTGGTAAGAAAAGGACAATCCCTTTAACAAATAACATGGGGGGGGGGGCTGTATCTATGTACAGACGAATGAAGTCAGTTAGACCTTAGACACACTATCTTTAAGAGTCAGTTCAGACTGGATTGAGAATTACAAGTAGGTCCTTAAAATATTGAACTACCAGAAAACTGGGCTCCACCCATGAGTCCGGGCAAAACTGATGCATGGATCTGTACAAAGCTCCCTACTTGGATTTGGACTATCAAAATGTAAAAGATGGGCAAATGAATTATATCAAGCTAGAGGGTTCCTGCCGAGCAAAGGAAACAACCAGCAAAGTGAAGAGACAGGTGCGGAGAGGGAGAAAAAGTCTGCCAAGTGTACATCTGATAACCCCCAAGGTAGACAAGAAGTTTGACAACACCAGTAGCCCACCACAGAAATGGGCATCGGATTCAGAGGCCAGCTCTCAACAGAAGATGCAACAAGTGACCCACAGGCCTAAGAAGACGTGTCCAGCAACACTAAACATCAGGGACATGTAATTAGATGTCACCTCACACCTACAAGGAAGACCACTATCACGAAGATGAAAGGCAGTACAAGCAAGGATATTGGGAGGAAGGGAGTTCTTGCACACCACTGGTGTAAATGTAATTGGCACAGCCACTGAAGGACAGTATGGCAGTGTCTCAGAGAAGTAAAAACAGCGCCACTGTATAACTCAGCAATCCCATGTCTGGATACTTATACAAAGGAAATGGAGTTGGGGAATTCCCATGTTCACTGCAGCACCATTTGTAATCAAAGGAAGCCAATCTATGTGTCTACCAACAGATGAGCGGGTAAAGAAGATATATTTGGTAAAACCCAATAAAATGCCAGTCTGCCATTGAAAAAGGAGAGGGGTTTGCAAAGGTGACAGCAGAGCAGAGTGTGGAGGACATTGTACTCCGTGAAACAAGCCAGGCACAGATGGCAGACACCGCGTTACCTGATTACCCACGGAATCTAGCTGAACCCAGCCAGAGAAGCAGAGAGCTGAATGGTGGTTGCTAAGGGATTAAAGGATGTAAAGAGATGAGTTTTTTTGTTTTGTTTTGTTTAAAGCTATACATACCCAAAAGAATAAAAACACTAACCTAGTTGTTTATCCGTTGCTGTGGTAAGCACCATAACAGAGACGTGGAGGAACACTGCGTACTGGCTTGCTCCAGTAACACGTAGTTAACTTTTTTATATGGCCCAGGACCACTGCCTAGGGATGGCCCTACTTACACTGGGGTTGGCCTTCCTGCATCAGTGAGCAATTCAGAAAATGCCTCAGACACATGGCCTTGGGCCCCAGTTGATTGAGGCGGCCCTTCAGTTAAGGTTCTGTCTTCCCAGATGACTCCAGGTTTGTGTCAAGTTGACAGCTGAAGCTAACAAACACAGCCATCCAGAGATAAACTTAATATGTCCCAGATCTCTGGGCCAAAAACCTATAAAATGTTACTGATATTGAAGAAGCTGTAAATAAAAACATAGTTATAGCATGTGTTTAAGTCAGAAGATTGAAAAGCTGTTAAGATTTTGTTTTCCCATAAATTGATGTGGAAATTAACACAAGCCCATGTTATGCTCAAGCAAATTTGCTTTGTAACTGCCAGCATGCTGCTTGTACATGTTGTACAAAAATACAAGGGACTAAGAGGAGCCCATGCTATTGGAAACAGCAGCAGCAGCAACACCGCCAACATCATCATCATCACAACAACACATCAGCACAGCAACAACAACAACAACAACAACAACAACAGCAACAGCAACAACAAAACATGTTGAGGAATATGTTCAATTTTTTTCAATATTTCACTATAAAATTACACTTTATAATTTACTATGATAACCAAAGCAGATCAGTATTGGAAGAGGGGTAGAAATACCAGTGAGTATAAGTGATTAAAATAGTAAACTATGTCAGGCAGTGATGGCACATGTCTTTAATTCCAGTGCTCAGGAGGTAGAGGCAGGTGGGTCTCTGTGAGCTCGAGGCCAGCCTGGGTCTATAGAACGAGTTCCAGGAGAATTAGGGCTACACAGAGAAACCCTGTCTCAAAANAAAAAAAAAAAAAAAAAAAAAAAAAAAAAAAAAAAAAAGAAAGAAAGAAAAGAGAGGTTAATCCAGAGATGAATCCACATGAATATAATTTATCTTCATAGAGATGCCCAGAATTTCCTGTTCTACCAGTATGAGCTCAGATGTGAGGAGCAAGCCCTATATGGATGATGAGACCACACAGAACCCCACAGCCTGAGTGCAGCTCTGAGGCAGCAATCATTTCCAAGAAGGAGCCAGTTTGTGTGCAGGCCATGCATCCAGGCGCCCATATCCATGGCATCGCCTCCAGGTGTTTCCAGAGCATGCTGAGACCTGCAGTTCCAGGAACAGTGAGGCACACAGGAATCACTTTTGCCATGAGCACCAATGACTAAAGCACTAGAGACTAAAGTTCTGTCTTTATCAGATTTCCATGGCAATCGAGTGAGAAAGCTACACCCAAACCAAACCTGCCCACAGAGATGAGAGATGGATGCATCCCTTTCTTACTTACTACTGGCAAAACTCAAAAAGAACAGTGCAGATGATGTCAAGTCTCAGAAAAGGCAACTGGAAAGTATACTTCCTGCTGATAGGGGCGTAAATTAGTGGAACTTCTTTGGAAAACTGGCTATATCCAGCAAAGTGAAGGATGCCAATCCTTCCCTTTGGGAACACATCCGACTGACATAGCTATACATATCCCCTAAAGACATGGACAAGAATGTTCACAACAGAACTGGTCATCAGAGTCCACAGCCCATCCACAGCACAGTGCAAAAGCTGTGTCACATTCACAAGTGAAGAGCCTTCAGCGTGAAGATGGTGACACACAGCAGGGTGGGCGAGGCAACAAATACCACCATAGCGCAGATGCTATAAGAGATTGTACTCTGTGATTCCATGGACACAAATTTTCACTATGTGACGGTCAAAGGTATTGAAAGGCATTATTTTGGATCATAGTAAACTGGGAAATTCCCCAATTAGCTTTTTAAGATAGTTATGTCCTCCAGAACTGCGGCGCACAACTCTGCCAGCAGAGAAGATGCCACAACAGGATTCTTCTTGGAACGCGCTTTATTGGAGCACACAAGACTGAGATAGAGGCAAAAAGACCCCGCGCGGGAGAATATATACAGCGCCTGGTCCGCCTCTGACGTGTCATCACTTGATTTGACGTATCACTGCTCGATTGGCTCCGACCACACTGAGGCGATCGTGTGAGCAAGTGATAGGTGGAATCAAATCACTCCTGGGCCAGCGGCAAGAGTGCGCAGAAGTTGTTTACCAACTGGGGACAATAGAAAAAATGGCTACGGGCTTAGTGCCAGACCCTGAGAACATGGCGGCGCCGTGGCGCACTACACAGAACTATATCAAACATGTATACTGTGTGTATATGTGAACACGAGCACACACACGCACATAAAAGGTATATCTCACCTATACATTGAGGTGTAATGTCCTCTACAGGGGCAGCCATATATACATTTACTAGACGTCAACAAAGAGGAAGGGGAAAAGCAAAAGAAGGGTGAAGAAATCAAATTCAATTCAAGACAGAATGTCCAACAACTTCTCTAAGAGCCCTAAGAATACTAAGGCCATTTTGTTTTGTATGTGTATATAAAACGACCTTCCTAGCATTGACAATTATAAAATCAAAATATCAATCAACTCTGAAAAAGGTTAAAGATGTTATGTCCCAAAATATTAAATATTCAGCCCAAATTTAATTTTTCATGTAAAAATAAGCAAGCACATCTATCTCATTGATATACCAATTTGACTTCATGTTAATACACTATAAAACCATATGATAGCAAATAATTATTGTAAACATCTTTAAGATTTATTAACAATAAACTTTTGATTTGTATGCCTGTTATACATACAGACATACCCACACAACCAGCATTACATAAATGTTTCAGATGAGAAAAGGTTGTAAGTGGAAGAGTTTAAAAGGTCCTGGTCTACCAGATGGCTCTAGTGAGGTCTACTAGGTATCTCCAGCCTGGTATACTAGATGTCATCAATGAGGTCTACAAGATGTCTCCAGAGTGACCTATCAGATGGCTCCAATGTGATCTACCAGATGTCTCCGGAGTAGTCAACTATAGCTCTCCAGCATGGTCTACCAGATGGTTCCAGAGTGGTCTACCAGATGTTTACACAGTAGCCTTTCAGGTGTTTCAAGAATGGTCTACCAGATGTCTCCAGAGTGGTCTACCAGATGTCCCATACTGGTCTACCAGATGTTTCTACTAAGTGTTTTCAGTCTTATCTACAGATGTCCTTAGAATGGTCTACCAGGTCTACAGATGCTCCCGGCTTGGCTCTCCAGCATAGCCTATGAAAGAGATATCTGAATCTCTGTCTAGGTTAAGAGGCCATATGACAGCAGAATACAGCATGCTGCCCCTTGGTGGCTCCTCTCTGCCTCATCTCACTCTCCACCCCTCTGCCTGGCTCTTCAAGGATAGGTTCTCTGCCAGGAAACCTCATCTACAGTGAGCATCTGGAACAACCCATACTAAGGCTGCATGGTGTTTGGGGGTGTTTTTTATGTTACTGTTCTTTAAATTACACACATGGAGAGTAACAATACTTCTGGATGCATGAAGTACATTACAACAAGCAAACGAGAAAAAAATGATTAAGACCAGAAAGACCAATGTGAATGAGTTCTCCCATAAAACTGAACTCTCTAGCAAAGTTCTGAGCGGAAGACAGGCCATGCAGACAAAACTCCCTCTGTCTTCAGAGAGCCCTGGAGACATTGGAATGCTCTTGTTTCCACCCCCAGCTCAAGGGGAGACCTGGGGGTACAGGAAGGGGCTATATGGTGAGATAAACAAGGGACTGGGAAGTCCAGGACTCAGTGAGCTGAGCCTAGGGAGCTGCCCAGGTGCCCTCCCTAACCCAGGGTGGTTGCATTGTTATATAGTTCATTGTGCTCTGAGGCTGCTCAGCCCTGTCTGCACCTCATCCCCTTCCTCCCCTTCCTCCCCACCCCCTCCCCTCTCACATTGTTCCCTCTTTCCTCCAGCTCCACCCTGCCTCCGCATCTGCTTCCCCCTTTCCTGTTTTCTGCCCAGCCCTCACCCCTGCCTCCCTCTAGGGGTTTCTGTAAATGGAGGAAGAGGGAAAACACAAACTCGGGCTAGCCCAAGGAGAGCTCAGGCGAGGCCACATGGCCTTGGCCAAACCTGACCTGGCTAGGTACGGCCTTTCAGCAGATGTGGCCTGTCACTCACTTGGGCCCTGCATGTTACATGACATGACTATGGAAGAGTCCTTTCAGAGACTCAAGTTTATTTTCCCAGCTCCAACTCGGAGCTAAGCAACAGCTATTGTGTCCAGGAGTGAGTGTATAGACTGACAACAGAACTCTTCAGAAGCTGGCCAGCTCTGCTACATGTGCTGAACTACGAAGCAAGCAATATCAGAGAGATAGCGCTTGCCTGTAATCCCAACACTTGGGAGGCAGAAGCAGGTGGAGCTCAGTGAGTTCAAGGCCAGCCTGGTCTACAAAGCAAGTTCCAGGACAATCAGGACTGTTACACAGAGAAACCCTGTCTCGAAACAACAACAACAACAAAAGTCTGATTTCAATCCTGGTGGGACTAGCAAGGGCTTTAATACAGAATAGGCCTGAGGGCTTATAAGCAGGGAAGGTTCTGCTCCAGTAAGGACACCTGGAGTTGCACAGAGGTGGCAACAGGATGGATGAGCAGTATGTGACCTGCACCAGCGACATTACAGGACAGAGTCATGATTAGTATTTTCCTGCTCTTTCCTTGTGTTTATTTCCTTGTTTGTTTATTTTACTGTGTAGGGAATAGACCCTACTGTGTAGGGTCTTACACATGCTAAGTAAGCACTCCACCAGTGACTGGCCCTGGCTCTCTTGTTCTAGTTACAGTAACTTCTTACACAAGCTGTCTGCTCTACCCTCCCAGGGCTTGCCTAGAGACTTGTACAGAGGCAGTCTGAAGTGTGCCTAGGGGTCGTTTGAGGCAAAGGCTGAGCAAAAATGGAGCTCTTTCCCATTCCTGACACCTCAGAGATCCAGATGTGCTAAAGCCGCCAGACATGTTTCCCCCTTGCAGAAAGAACATGCACAGGGTCATAGGAGTCAAGTTGGTGTTGTATCTGGCTACTGATCCCAGCGTTTATAGATTTCTTGAGGGGGGGGGGCAGTGCTTAGTGAAGCTGGTCAGTTTCAGGGGCTTCCTGAAGCTATTTTGGGTTAACGTCCTGTTTAAGGGGCTTCCCCAAAAGATACAATGTTTCCAGCTTAAAGGAAACTGTTACAAAGACCTTCGTATTCCTGAAACTCCCACTCCATGTCCTTCCTCAAGCCAGCTAGGAGGCCATGGATCTTCAGCCACACATGCAAGTGTGGCCCATATCCTCAACAGGTACAGCTTGTGAGGTAGGAGGCTTGCCCTCACAACCGCAAGGTGGTCTGTGAGAGATGGAAGCCAGGGGTTGATTCTGAAACCCAGTGTCACCTGTGGCTGCTGCTTTCAGACACACATGTCCCAGGCGGTCATCAGAGTCTGCAGTAGGACCCAGCTATGTGTGATTCCCATGGTGGGTCAGCCTGCACCTAAGCTCAGGGGGTAGGGTAGCAGGGGATGGGAACAAGGGTGCGGCCTCGGACAAGGGTACCCTGATCCAGTCTCCAGGTAATTTCTGAGCCGTCCACCCCACTTTGGGCATAGAGAACCTGGACTTAGACAGGAAGTAAGGCAGGTTGTCCAGCCTCTAGACACTGGAGTTTTAGAAGCACGACTTAGCTCTCAAGAGTAGGGAGTAAACCAGAATGTTAGAACATCGTGTGTGATTGGAAGGCGTTTCAGCAGCGTTCAGACCTCCTCAGCATGGGCACTGGGCTCCTTCCTACTGCCCAGCCCATGCGTACTCTCTGCTTTCTTGTAAAGACCACTGATGGAGGCATTCCCTCTACTTTGTGCTTCTCCAGTTGCCAGACAGCTCTTTCTTGTCTGAACTTGAACCACCACCACTGACTGCTATCCCAGAACCTAAATCTGTCTAATACTATATTAGGGATTAAAGAAGAGGAGGAAGAGTTGTCATTACTTTTAGGCACTATGATTGATTCCATTAAAACCCAAATAAATATAGGCATGTTATTATAAATCATAGAACTTACTGAAATCATCAGATAGAATATTATGTACAAAGCGCAGTTATATGCTAGTGGCAGACATTCCCCCTCCCCCAAGGTATAATTAAAGAACACAGTAATAGTAGTATCATAGAATACCACATATTGAATAAATATTTTTAAAAAGATGTATATGATCTCTGTGGTAAGAGTTATAAACTTCATTAAGATGTTCTTTGAAACACCCTTTCATGATAAAAGTCCTGGGGGATGTAGGAATACAGGAGGCATGTCTCAATTAATAAGGCAATATGCAGCAAGCCCACAGTCAACATTATGCAAAGTGGTAAAAAAAAGCAAAGTATTTTCACAAAAATCAGGAACAAGATAAGGATGTCTCCGGTCCTGCTCAATACAAGTCATGAGGTCTTGCTAGATCAAAAAGACAAGAGAAGGGGTACAAGTAGGAAAGGAAGATGTCAATATTCTTAGTTGTAGAAGATATAATTCTATATATAAAAGATCCCAAAGACTATCAGAAAAGTCCTACAGCTGATAAACACAGTTAACAAAGAAGCAAGATATAAAATTAACATAAAAATCAGTAGCCTTCCTGTATACTAGCGATTCCCAACCTTCCTAATGCTGTGACCCTTTAATACAGTCCTTCATGCTGTGGTGACCCCAGCCATAAAATTATTTTCATTGCTACTTCATAACTGTGATTTTGCTACTGCTAGGGATCATAATGTAAATGTCTGATATTCAGGGTATCTGATATGCAACCTTTGTGGGGGCTGAGACCGAGAGGTTGAGAACTTCTGGTCTAGGCTACTCTTGAGGATGTCTTCAAGCTTTATGGGGATCCCCTTAAAAACAAAGGCAAAATGACCACCCCACTTGCATTTTCTCCCACAACACACATAGCAAGAAGACAAACCTTTCACCACAGCCTCAACAATGACAACAAAATCATGGGATTAAATCTAACCAGGTCAAAGACATAAATGAAGTGGTGTACCATGTTCATGGATAGGGTAGCTGTGATAAATCCAACAATTTCCCCAAAATAATTGCATAGAGCTAGTGCACTTCCAGCCCAAATTTCGTGGAATTTGATGGAAGTTTTCTAAAGTATACATGGAAAGTGAAGGACCAAGGGTAGACAACGCTTCTGAGGTAGGGAGGGAAATCTTCCTATTACATTGTAATGGTTGATACTGATTGTCAACTTTCCAAGAAGGTTCTAGAATCAACTGGAGACAAACCTCTGAGCATGCCTGTGAGGGAGTTTCTAGATTGAGTTCCTCGAGGTAGATAGACTGGTCCTCCATGTGGCTGGCATCATTCCAAGGACTGAGGTCCCAGACTGAAGAAAAAGAAGACTGTGAACTAAGTGCCAACTTTCATTCTTTCTGTTTCCTGTTGGATGCAATGTGACCAGCTGCCTCATGGACCTGACATCATGTCTTCCTCACTATGGTGTGCCCTCAAACTGGACAAATAAACCCTTCCTTTCTAAGGTTGCCTTTGTTATAGCAATGAGAAAAGGAACTGAAACCCTTACGATGGGATCATCACAAAGTCTTACAACCAGGGTGATGGACTGGTTAGACAAGTGGCTGCCTGAGTGGGGAGAGAACTGAGGCGGCTTGTGCATGGGTGGAGCGGACTGTCTATCAGTGGGAGAGGGGAACTGATAGGATAGAGCTAGAAAAGGTGTGGGCATTGTATGGAAAAGTGAACGCTCCTTGTAGGAGATCAAGTTCAATGTCAGAAATGAAAGACAAATTCCAAGTGGAAAACTCAAGTGACTCTCCTTTAGAGTTTGGGAGGGGCAAAGTGTTCACTCAAGTGACTCTCCTTTAGAGTTTGGGAGGGGCAAAGTGTTCATAAACACAGCACATGAGGTTTAGATCAGGGTCCCAGCGAGAAGCAGAGGACACAGGAGGGATGTTTATGGGGAAGTTAAAAGGGACATTATGTAAAGGCCGGTGCAGGGTTTAAAGAGCCCCACACAGCACGTGCAGCCCCGGAGCACACTGCCTAGGAGTCCTGCAAGAACAGCTGTCCTCCAGGGAGCTCAGGACCGTATCCCCTCGCCCTGCTCCAGGCTCTGCCCAGAGCCAACCTGTGATGAACCCCTCAAGAGTCCAGTCTATCCTAGTACTGGGTCCAGGGGGATGCAGTGGACAGGGGGTGGCTGTGGAAGCGGGAAAGAAAGGTTAAAGTGGAGGATGTTTGTCCTTTACGGGCAAATTGTCAACAGGAAGAAATGTTTAACACTCAGAGTCAGGTCATGAGGTTTCGTAGGGGACATCTACGAGCGGCCAGCAAGCTGCAGGCATCTCAGAAAAGTGGGAAAACAGAACAGGAAACTCACGTGGCTGCCGATGGAGGCAGGGGATGGAGATCAGCCACAAGCAAGGGCAACTGGAGACCAAGAAACAGAAGGGAGCAATGCACAGCTTCAGGCCCAGTTGAGAAAGATGAACCTCTACTTTGGGAACAGTTTGGAGACTGCCCCATAAGTCTGAACCCTAGGGGCTACAGCTGGACTCCTTGGTATGTATGCATTTGTCCATGGCAGCACAGTTCACATGCATGAGATCCAGGGAAGAATTCACACCGGTACTTTGGTATTGGCGGCATCATGAGGCAGTATACAGTCATCAACACAAAGCAGCAGCCGTGAGGGCTCCCTCACACCTCCGTGAGAAAGGGAAAAGAGGGAAGGCCAGCAATCAAAAAGCAGCAGAAAGCCCATGACCCCTTCTATTCCACTGAAGATGCCACAATGCAAATCCACCAGAGCCATGCAAGTCAGTTGGGGAGAGCAAGTGGGTGAGGTGAGAATAGCCAGGGTGTCCCTGATGGGGAGGCAGCAACTTGACTGGAGTTAAAGTCCAATGCAGGCCACAACCAGGGTCTCATTGGCACCTTGGTCGCTTGCCACATCATTTAAGAGAACAGAAAATAAAGTAAAAAATATACATGGGTCCCCTATGTGGACAGGTGGAGGGAGTAACCCTCTCAGGGCCTGTAACAGGCCAGCCTGGAGGCTGAGCCCCTAAGCTTGGAAGGAAGAGAGCTGTCTCCTGTAGGGGGAATCCTGGGCTCCATCTCCCCCCTACAGCCTGGGTCCAGCTTCCTTCCCACTCTATAAGTCCCGCTGGTCTATCTGGGCCATCCTGGAAAAGCCAGTGTCCAAAATAGCTTGTGAATTCCTGGGAGCTGGAGAAAGCTACGACCTCAAGCCACCAGATCTTTGGGGACTGTACAGATGTTCCCGAGCAGGGCCTGTCTCTGATATCTGGCCTGGAAATCCCTAGATAAGAGTTCTGGGGAACGCTCCTTTTAGGGTATTCATGCCTGGGACCGGGAACTGTTCTCAGAGCAATGAGGTTCCTGTGCAAGCAGCCAGCATTCCATGAGCAGGGTTGGAGATCTGGGCTTCCCTCTTCCTGGGATCTTAGACCATGTCCAAAATCCAAGTCACTACCCCGAGACAGGCACCATCTCCAAACAGGCAAGGAAAGGAGGCCAGGGCTTAGCCAGACACCACCTGACTTCTTTCCTCTTTGTTCGCTATACACGAGTCAGGGACTGCAGGACTTTGCTGTCTCCGTTTCCTTTCTTGCTCAGTTGAAGTTTGATAAATGAGCAACAGCTTCACTGTGGAAGCTTCCAGTTTGGCAGGAGCCTCATGTGTCCAAATGTGCCCCCAGGGCTGAAGTTTCAACACAACCATTGGGGGAGTCTCTGGGGAACTGTCATGGCGAGAGTTTCTACAGTCACATTTACACACTCCCAGTCTCTCACACACACACACAGCCACACACTTATACACACAGTCACACGCATTGGCACACCACAAACTGTCTTCCACATACAAGGAGGCAGAGTACTGCCTGTGGCCCTAGCCAAGAGTGTGGGGTCACATTCTTCATTGCCCAGTGACCTTTGTCTATGAATAACCATAACAATGCTACAGCAATTGACTTTGCGGTTTGCAAGTAAATTTTGCTTTGCAAAGTAAATTTTATCCAGAATGGGAGTGCACAAATATGAGACTGTGGTCATTGAAACTTGACTGTATTTTAAAGGAAACGTCAGAGAGGCCAGAGGATTGTGGGAAAGCAATGTTGTCCGCCTCTTCTGCTGCCACAGGGTCCCCAGGTGCTGTGCAGCACGCCTGTGAGTATAGTGAGATTTCATTTGTATTTTCACAAATAAAGCTTGCTGAAGATCAGAGAGTAAAACAGCCACCCTGATCAGCCAGACGGACCAGGCAGTGGTGGCACACACCTTTAATCCCAGTAGCCACACTAGTTTGCAGTAGTAGTGCACACCTTTAATCCCAGCCCTAGAGAGAAATATAAAATGCGAGGGGATGGATGGCTCTCACTTCACAGTCTCTTTCTGAGATTCCTGGAGTCAGGGTCACCATATCATACTGAGGTAGAGGTAAGAGCCAGTGGCTGGCTGTTTTACTTTTCTTATCTTCAGGTGGAACCCCAATTTCTGTTTCTGAGTTTTTATTAATCATGCTATATGTGAGGTAAACCGAACCCTTCTGACCACACAGAGAAAATGCTGAGCTGGGTGACATAGTAGAATTTAATTCTGTGGGGAATGGCCCTAGTGCTGAGTCCATAGCCCAGAACTGAAGGGCAGGGAGAAGAGAGCCTGCCACCTCTTGTCAGGTCACAGTGTCTTCTAGACAGCTTTTATCCTCAAGTTACAGGTATGTTGCTCCCATCTCATGAACCCTGAGTTAATGGGGCCGGTTCCAAGCGTCCCCCTCATTACCCAATGCTAAATGCTATCTTTAAAGGAGAAACAAAGGCGCGATTTGTCCCCTGATGATTCATCTGCTGTCCCAGGGGACAGCTCATTTTTAAGTAGCCAGGATTTCTTCAAGGTCACTGTGATTTTGTGGGCTAATAGTGCAATGTTACTGCGTGGGACCTGACAGAACAGAGACCTACATAGTCTGGCGCTGTTGAAGTTTGAGTTGGTGTGGAGGTTGTGGCATTCACAGAGACTTGCTGCTACAAACCAAACCACATTTGCAACAACGTAGCTAAGGCTCTTCCCCGTGGGCACCCGCAAGCACAGACCAGGTAGGGGGAAGAGCCCGAGAGCCAAGGACCACCCACCTTCTTGGACACTTGAGCAGCCCTGTCCAGCCCTGGCTTGCTGGCTGGGGAATTCACAATGGAGGGATGCGCCTGACCCTGCATGCCCGTTGCCATGGCAGCCACCCCATGCTGGTGGGCTGCACAAGGGCTGGATTCCTGACATAGTTGGGAGCCCAGGTGGGGGTGGGGGTGGCTGGAGCCTGGACACTTAGAATGTGGTTTCTCAGAACCCTGCATGAGCTGCCCACTTTTCCACCTCAGTATCTGCCCTTCCCCCACTTGACGCCCAGCTCAGCTCTGGCGGACATGGGAATGAATAAAATCTGGGGATGAAATCAGGAAGTGTGTGTGTGTGTGTGTGTGTGTGTGTGTGTGTGATACGTAGAAAGTGAAGTTTCTCTCCATCTGAGACTGCATGGATGGGCTGCAAGGTCCCTTGGTCACAGACCTTGCTATCCAATTGAGCAGGATCCAGCTGTCTGTGATGAGGCAGGCACACTGCCGTCCTGGCTGCTGCGGAGGACCGCGTTCAACTGTGGGTAGATTCTGATCCCAGGTCTTCCAGAAGCATGAAGTTAAAGCAGCCCTAGAGGGCTGCAGAGGGACCATGCACCTGTTCTAGCTCCACTCATCCCTTCTCCTCACAGTTCAGGTACAGCAGCATCTCTGTCCGTCCAATGGCACCCCTTCTCTGTCCGTCCAATGGCACCCCTTCTCTGTCTGTCCAATGGCACCCCTTCTCTGTCCGTCCAATGGCACCCCATCTCTGTCCATCCAATGGCACCCCTTCTCTGTCCGTCCAATGGCACCCCATCTCTGTCCAACGGCACCCCATCTCTGTCCGTCCAATGGCACCCCATCTCTGTATGTCCAACGGCACCCCATCTCTGCCTGTCCAACGGCACCCCGTCTCTGTCCGTCCAACGGCCACCCCATCTCTGTCCGTCCAACGGCCACCCCATCTCTGTCCGTCCAACGGCACCCCATCTCTGTCCGTCCAACGGCACCCCATCTCTGTCCATCCAATGACACCCCATCTCTGTCCGTCCGACGGCACCCCATCTCCACCCCTTTCCACCTCCAGCCTCATCTCTCACCCTTCTCTTTCCTGGACACAAAGAGATGGTCACAAGCCCTTAGATTCTAAGGCTTGGAAGGTTGCAGAACACGGAGATGATCCATAAGGTCAACCGCACTACACACAGTGAGGGGAACCTGCACTCGTCCCGCCACTGTGGCTTGACCAGGTCACCAAACTCCAAAGGGACAGAGTCTGACTGCCAGCCTCCCTGCTGACTTCTGTACCCTGTCCCTGCTTCCGGAGTATGGGAAACAGAACTTGTGGAGAACAGATGGATCCACTGAAGACTCCCTGCAGGAGACAGGGCTCTGGCCAAGCTGCAGGGACTTTGGAAGACAGAGGCAGAGCCCTCTTCTTTTTGGAGGTACTGATGCCTCAAAACTTAAGTTGATTTTCTCATTGCTAAGAAAGCACAGTTGGTTAGAAAAACACAAAAACAAAAAAACAAGACAGAGGATTAAGTCAACTAAGGACTATGGGTAAACAAACAAACACAAAGCAGGCAAGCCTTCTCGGGACTCACAGGAGCTCTAAGTCGTGTTGTCTACACCTGGCAGCTGCCACTCATCTAAGTGACTGACATAGCTTTCAGCCTCTCCCAGCATCCCGGGTTCCCCTTTGCTCCCCTAGTGCAGCTCCTCGACAACCACATCACTGGTGGCTGTGCTATTGTTGGCTTGGTTCACACCCAGTCAGAGACTTTATTTCAGTGACTACGTCAGCACCACTATTTGACTTTTTAGCTCATTAAAAGTTTTTGCCTCTTAGACCTGCAGATAGCTGCCCTAGCTCTCAGAACGTCCACTGTTCTAGATGCAGATCCCTTGTCTCGCCAGTGATGGCAGGGACAAGGGACAGCTCAACACTGTCACCCAAGCAGCCTGCGGGGTTCTGTACAGAGAGCTCTACTAACACCAAACCCTGACTTTGGGCCTCCACACAGAAAAGAATTTCAGCATGAAGCAGAGTTACTTAGAACTTTTTACTTGGTGTGTGTGTGTGTGTGTGTGTGAGAGAGAGAGAGAGAGAGAGAGAGAGAGAGAGAGAGAGAGAGAGAGATTGACATTTACTGTCTTCCTCGATTTCTTTCTTGTTTTTGGGGGACAGGGTCTCTCATTGAACCAAGAGCTCACCCACCAATTGGCTACACGGGCTGACCATCAAGCCCCAGGGATTCTCCCATCTCTACCTCCTCAGTGCTGGGTTACAGGTGCGCATCGTCCTGCCCTGTTTTTTGTTTTGTTTTACAAGGATTCTAGGGAATCGGACCCAGGACCTCATACTTGCATGGCACACGTGTTTACTGACTGAGCCATCGCCTCAGGACATCACACTTGCAGGACACAGGCATTACTGACCGAGCCATCTCCCCAGCCCTCCACTATGGTCACACGTAGGAATTAAAGTTATTATCTTCAAAGGGTTCCTAAGGAATTTAAGTGAGATCCTTACAGGATCTTTCCTGAGGGCACCTGACATGATTACAATTGCTAAGTTCAAACCCTACATCTCAGGAGTTCAGGAAGCTATGCTATCTCCAATGTAAACAAGTTAGCAGTCTTGTTTGTGACTTTCCCAGAAAGTGTCTGGGGAGGGGTGGTGTCCTACCCAGGTGATACCCATTCAGGACTTAGGCCTAGATCATTGCTATTTTAGTAAGAGATCTTTTTCTACATAAGGAATGCTATTGCTTTATTAGCAGCATCATAGCAAATGTGCATTGGGCCTGAGACCCCAGCCCTGCTGTCACGGACAGAGGTGAGGCCCCCCGCCGCCTGCTGTCGCTGTGTGTAGCACAGAGTGTGAGCATACACATCAATCCAAACCAACTTCCCAGCCTAGACAAATGGCTGAGCCTGGGTTTGAGATTCTCTACGTGGCTGGCTTTAGAGGTTCAGCAGGAGGTTAGCTTTAGGATTTGGTTTATTTATGAAGTCGGAAGGATAACAGCTTGGGGGCTTCCTCCAGAGTTCTATGTCCTAGAGTGTAAGGGGAGGCCCCTCATTGCTTTACCACTGTGCAGACATTGGTGGGGGCCTCCTGGAAACGCTGCTTTTATTTTGTAGCAAAGCAAATGTTCTAATGTTTTCTTTCCTTCAACAAATAAACAGCAGCTCTGACATATGTCTGAGGAAGACTACAATAATAAACACACATAGTGTGACGAACAGGAGGGACCGCTCTTCACTCTCCTGAAAGTCAGGTCCCAGGGAAGTCTCAGAACTTAGGCTCACTGTAGATCCCTGGAAAACCAAGCCGGTCCTGTGTTTTTGTGACGTTGAGTTCTTTTCTCTGACCTGGGAGGGTCTGGTAAAGTGGGAATCTGGAGTCTGATTCTCCACTCTCAGCTCCAAGGAAAAGGCTCTGTACAAAGCCAGTACCATATATTTTATCTATGCTTTAAAAAAAATACAAGACTGTCATATTGACACCCCCCCCCACACACACACCCATGGCATTAGTCAATCCTGTTACACAGCGTGGGGCCAAGGTGAGCACAGCTGGTTCTTGCCTTGAAAGAAACATACAGTGACCACACCAGCATTGTCCCTGCAGGTGCTGAGTGCTCTTGGGCCTCATGTGGTCCTGGAATATGGCCCCCAGACCCTCTCAAACCGAGAGCTGGTACTTCTTGGGCTTTTACTGCTACCCGTGACTCAAAAGCATCGAAGTTGCTGTTGTAGAGGTCAAAGCTTGGCCTAGGGAAGTCTCAGCAGTGACACCAGGTCCCCACCGGTCATGACACGGTTGACGCTGAAGGCTGAGCCAGGGCTCGGAGTCACGCTGCTGTTGGGAAGTCTGCTAAATGACTTCCATTCTTTCTTTCCCAATTTTCAATGTGTTCTTTCTTTCCCATTTTTCAATGTGAGGTTGGAAAAAAATAGGAAAGAGAAAAATTAATGTTGAACTTCTCCAATGTGAACTCCCCAAGGAAGAAGTAGAGACATCATAGCAGGAGGGGGGGAGAAAATGGAGGGCTAGAGAGGAAATACATCCAAGTGTCCTCCTCTCTGCTTTGCTCAGTAGAGCGCCTGCCAGGAGCTGTGTGGGTCCTTGTGGGTAGCATCCACTTATTTCTACTCTGGGCAGACCCAAAGATCCATGACAGCCTGGAGGGTAGGTAGGGCCCTCAAGTCCCCCCAAGGCAGGCCCACTGAGGCACCTTCCCATTTCAGACTATTGTACCTAATGCACCAATGTTGGGATTGCCAGAAAGAGAACCCAACCAAGGGCCCCAATAGGTAGGTGAGAACATGAGCAGGTACCCTCAGCAAGAGGGTAGGATGCTAACTATGGATTCTCAGCAGAAAGATAGGGGCTTGACCAGGTCTCATCTGCAGGGGGGTTGGAACATGACCAGGAGGAGGATGGCTGAATCCAGGAGTCCTTCAGGAAGAAGGGCAGGAGTTGATAATAGCCTTGCCTGGGGAATCTGGGTCCTTCGCTGGTTACCTACTGAATCAAATGGCTCCTCTGGCTTTGACATGAGGATCTAGTTTGTTCGAATGACTCCTCCCCCTTTAGTTCTTCACCTGTCAGAGAGATGCCCGTGGGGAACGTCCACTGCAAAATCTCATGCCAAGGTCTTTGCCCACGGACCACTCAGGTTATGTGGGGCAATGAACACAGACCTGGAGGTGGTAGGCACCCATCTCTCTCAAACTTTTGATTCTGACCCTGGGATCAAATTCTCAGCAGCCACACCCTCAACATATTGCCAAGAGGCAACCCCCTCATGTGGGAATCGTTAGGTATTAAGTCCTTGGTTCCTGAGTTCCTTGGCCGCAGATGCATTAAGTCAAATCAAACCGAATTGATAAATCCAGATTTAATAAACAGGGCAGTGCAAAGCAGAGCAGCCCCAGGAGACTCTCAGGAAGGCAGTAAAAGAGAATAGGCGTGGCAGATCTATGGGCCAGGTCTACATAACCAGTAGGCGTGGTCTCAGGCATCTCCAGAGGAGGAGCTGCCAGAGGAGCCATCCATGGTGGGCTCTCTGGAATGCACACTCCCAAACCAGAGATTCCAGACAGGATCACCAGAGCTTCTGCCGTCAGTGTCTGTGGGAAGGGTGAGGAGAGTGGAATCTGTTTCCCTATTAAGTGGAATGCTCCCTAGACCTCGCTTTGAGAGGATGTGGTCTGGTGCTAAAGAGACAACGCTGCTCCACAGCCACCAGGGCAGCAACCAAACGCTATGTCTCTGACGCCTGGCCCTGAGGGTGGGAGTGCAAATTCTCAGTGGCAAGCTGGGAATGCAGACTGGGACCTACTCCCCGAATCCCACCTTTGTGGAATTTGATTCCTCTTATTCACACTGGCCAAGCTGTGTGGCTCTGCTTTGAACCCAGTCAGCAAACCTCCAGGCTTTGAGGAAGACCAGCAGCTAACCTGCTCCCTCCCCTGCCTCTGCCACTGCCATCAGACCATGCCCAGGCTAGTCTGAGGGAGGAGAAGGAGTGCATGCTGCCATGTGAGTCACCAGCCAACCAGCCCTGGATGTGAATGAGCCTGGACAAGACCAATACAAATACAAAGATGTGTCACGCATCCCAGAGCTGGCTGCTACAGCCAGACGGCTCCTCCAGCAGGAATGGTCATCTGCTTCCAAAGGAGGTGGGACTCATGGCTAGCTTTAACAAGAAGACTGCAGAACCAGACCTTTAGAAAATACCGAAAGTTCCAGATGGATTTTAATTAGTTAAACTATTTATGCAGAGAGTTACATATTTACCTGAGTGACTATGCAGCCTTTGCTAGGCCTTCTATGGTATCATCAAGCCCAGACACTACATTTGGTACCAGCAAATGACACTATTGGAATCCCCAGTCACTGACCAGCGTCCTTTGCTCCAGGATACCTGGTTATATTTTGCCTAGTGTCCCTCAATTTCTCAAGCCTGGAATAGTTGCTCAGTCTCTGGTGTCTTTCATGGCTTTGATACTCTTGAGGAGCTCTTGGCAAAGCCCTGCTAAGCCTCTCAGGGTTAGACTGGGGTATGAACTTCCAAGAGGAGCTACAGGACAGTGGCTTTCCCATCACACTGGACATGGTCCAGAGGTCACAATGACTTATTACAGGTCTTGGCCTCTTGGGTGAGGTGGCACCCTCCCAGTTTCTCCTGTGCAAGTCACTGTTTCCTTCTTCATCCTATGGATGAGAAGGGGGTCCCTAGGTCCAGGCGACATTAAGGGCAAGAGAAGCTAAGTGTTACCTCCTGGAGACAGGAAATAGAGCGCGTTAACACTGAAGCCATGCAAATGTCCTGCCTTTCCTTGGAAGTTCTACCCATGAATCTTAGCACTCATCCATAGGTCTTGACTGCAATAGTGATGTAATAGTTTGTTTCCCTCATTCCTTTTAATTCAAATGTGCTAATTCGAAAAATGTCATTAAGTTTTCTATTTCTCTTCATTCATTTGGTGATTATGAAGTTCAATCTATACTTTGCAGGTGTTTATTTTATTCTAAGGGCTGTACGTCAACAATATCTTTATGTCTGTAGCTATGTATCTTCCGCCCAGCAAGAGAACTCATTCATCAAAGAAGGCAATGAAGACGTTCAGACAAACAAAAACAGAAACAATTTGTTTCTAATAGAAAACGGAAAGATATTCCCTGAGGCAGGAGAATCATATATCAAAAGAAACTTGGCTCTGGAGCCATGGACCAGTGGTTAAAAGTTCTGCTACTGCTGAGGATCTGAGTTCGGTTCCCAGCACCCACATCAGGTGGCCAGCAATCATTCCATCTCCAACGCCAGGGCTCAGATGCCCTCTTCTGGCCTTCTTAGGAACTCACACGTGCTTGTGGCATTCGTACAAACACACATATGCAAAAACAAATAAAAAAAATCTGGAGAAGTCATGATGTAAGGACTCCAACACCATGCCATCTTGTCATACCATGATGACAATGGACTGAACCTCTGAAAATCTAAGCCACCCCAGTGAAATGTTTTTCCTTTACATGTTTAAATATTGCTGTGGTCATGGTGTCTCTTCACAGCAGTAGAAACCCCAATTGAGACACCCTGTCCCAATTAAATAATTCGTGAACTAGTAGCAGAATATGTGGAAGGGGTATGCTCTCATTCTCCATTGCTGTGTACGTTTAGTGACTCAACCCTCTTCCCTCGTGCCTCTGAACGGGGAGTCCATGTGAGCAGCTCTCACGGCCATTGTCCAGGATCCACACAGCCTGGGTAGAGGGGCCCTGAAGAGTCACCTCAAGACTCTTTCAGGTTCCACCATCATGGTCCTTGTTTCCTTGTGGCTCTCAGCTGGCTTTTGTTTGAGAAGCTGCCCACCTTTCTCATCATGTCCTCCATTCCAAACCAGGGACACCCTACAGAGACCTCCTCACACTGCAATCTTCTAGCTCAAGATGAGACAGCGCACTGTCTGTCTTAGGATTTCCATGCCTGTTATGAAACACCATGACCCAAAAGCAAGTTGGGAAGGAAAGGGTTCATTTATCTTACACTTCTACATCTCTGTTCATCACTGAAGGAAGTCAGAACAGGAACCTCAAGGCAGGAGCTGATGCAGAGGCCATGAAGGGTGCTGCTCACTGGCGTGCTCCCCACAGCTTGCTCAGTCCACCTTATAGAACTCAGGGCCACCAGCCCAGGAGTGAACAATTTACAATGACCTGGGACCTCCCCCATCAATAAGAAAATGCCCTACAGCTGGATCTTATGGAGGCATTTTCTCATTTGAGGATCCCTGCTTTCAAATAACTTTTGGGTCAAGCTGACACAAAACCAGCCAGCACACTCCCCTTCATCTCATGAGTTTGGGTGGGCCCCGGGTAATTTTGTAGGCTTTGGGGATTAAAATGAGGGCATAGGGCATTGTTCCACCCACTGCAGGAACAGAATTAATGTTCAAAGTTCCTGGCATTGTCAGACAAGAAAGTAGTAATTCTTAAAAGTTAGCCTCTTAAGTCAAGGTGGCCTGTCATGTCTAAGCAACTGTTAATAGAACAATAAAAGGCAGATAGCAAGCAAACTGTGTGGGAATGTGGAGTAAAGACAACATTGAAAAAAACTTAAAAGAGGACCATAAAAGAGAGGAAAAGGGAACTGGGAAACAAGAAACCAGCCGTTACCACAATGCTGGGAATTCCATTAGACAAATGACACACTAGACATCAAAGATTGACAGCTAGGTTTTAAAAGAGGCAGCAGATGCAAAGGAACATTCAGAAAGGAGCACCCGGCCCTGTCAAAGGAGGGTACCCAGCTGCGAGGCAACCTGTAAGGAAGGTAGCTGGCTATAAGACCTCACAGTGGTCAGTTGGCCAATGAGGTGCTAAGTATTGAACATCTGTAGGGAGACTGTGAACCCAAGCACTACCTCCTTTCCCAGACTCTTTACCACTCTAAAGGCAAAGGGTAAAACGAGGAGTGTACAATGTAACAGAGGAGGAACCGGCCGGATGCCTCAGTGGACAAAGGAAGCCGGGCTTACCTATAAGATCTACTGACCTGCATAAAGGAAAGAGAAAACGGCCTCCATGTGTGTGCCGTGGCATGTGTTCACGTGCATGTACACGTGTGTATACACAACAAATAGATGTAAACAGGACATTTTTTTAATGTGACAAAAGGAAAGACATAGTCATAACGTCTTCAGCAGACCTGGGACAGTGTACATCGGGCCATGTGACAAGCAAGAACTTGGGCTGAAGGCAGCTCAGTGTGTGGGAATAGATGCACAAGGCTCTGGGTTCCGTCCTTGAATCACAAGTGAAACGTAAGAATTTCAGCTATCAGAGCTCCCTACCAAGAGGATGAAAAATCAGAGAAATGTTGGGCTACACATGATCCCCAGAATGAACAGCTGGTTGGTGTAAAAGGCATGGAGATTGTTCAGGTGAGTAAGAAACAGACAAGATGCAGGCTTAGCTGCTCAGGGCCCAGGTAGTGTCCTAGGAAAAGCTCCATCTCACAGATCCCCCTTGCCTCAGAAATGAAAAGTAAACCCTGAGATACCTCTTAGTAGCAAGGCGAAAGGGAAAATCACCATTCCAAGTGTCAGAAAGGACGTGGGACCTTGCACACTGCTGATGGACAGCAGGACCATTTCCAGCTGTGTTATTTACCCTGGTTTGGTTGGAAACACCTTGAGGCAGGACAGGAAGGCGGTCTCTGAATGTCTCAAAGTGGCCCAGGCTCAGGCAGGCAAACAGAACAACTCAGATGTAGCAAACATGGAGGCAGTTCCATGTGAGTGTAAACAGCTGACCCAGGGGTGTCTCAAGAGGTTAGAGCCTCTCATTCTCTCCGTGTGTGTGTGTGTCCCTCTCCATCTGTCTGTCTTTGTCATCCTGTCTTTGTCTATTTCTATCATTTTTGTCTTTTAAAAGTTATTTTTAACCACGTATATGTGTGTGCTTTGTGGGCGTGTGCATTTGGGTGCAGGTGCCCCTGGAGACCAGAGGTGTTGGATCCCCTAGGAGCTGGAGTTACAGGCAGTTGGGAACAGCCTGACATGGTGTTGGGAGCTGAACTCCAGTTCTCTGAAAAAACAGTAAGTGCTCTTAACCATGAGCCTTCTCTCCAGCCCCCTCTTTCTGTCTCCCTGTTTGTCTTTCTTTTTTCTGTGTCTATGTTGCTCTCTCGGTCTCCATCTCTCTGTCTTCATCTCTCTAGCTCTCTGATCTCTTCCCTGTCTCTCCCTCTATTGTTGCCTGTGTCTCTGTCTCTGTGTGTGTCTCTGTTTCTCTGTTTGTCTGTCTCTGCCTCTCTCTGATGCAAGTGTGAGTCTTACGTTACTTTTCTTGCACCATGACCATTTACTGGACAGAAATGGCTTAGAAGAGGGTTTATTTTGCTCTCGGTTGCAGAGATTTAGTCTATGGTCACTCGGTCCCCCTGTGCTCAGGTAGAGCATCATAGAGCAGTGAGAATGTGTGGTGGCCGTTGCTCACCTTGTAGAAGGAGGAAATAGTAGGGGCCAGGGACATCCTGAACTTCCGAGGTCCCACCTCCTAGTGTTCCCACCCCAAAGAGCATCACTAACTGGAACCAGCTTTCCAGGCCTGAGCCTGTGGGGGACACTTGAGATTCAAACCATGACCTGGAAGGAAGCCTTCCTCTTTTTCTCACCCTGGACCCCACCCCTTGGCCTGGCCCGGCCTCTGGCCTGTCGCAGACAGGCTGCTGAAGTGCACACCGTGTCACCTGCACAAGCCAGTCCACACAGAGCCTGACACACAGTGGGAGCTGGGTCAGCATTTGCAGAGCGAATTAAGGAAGGGGGTGGAGCCAGCGCTTGGCCAGCTTTGCTGCTGCCTGCTGAGTGGCTCGCAGGGACCCTGCTGAGTCATACCTTCCCCTGGCTTGCATTTATTTTTAATTGTATGTTCTGAACAGATGGAAATTCCTTGGCTGTTGGGAGTGAAACTCTGGATATTTGGGAAATATATCCAGAAGGAAGTGGCCGGGATATGACTCATACAGCCCTCTGAACCCTTTTGGGGTGAACAGACGCCAGTAATTCCTGCTCAGCTGCAGCGGAGCAGCTGGGTTAAAGCCCAGCAGTGCATGTGTGGGGAGGGTGACAGGGTAGGGGGTGAGGTATGGTTCAGAGTCAATGGCCTGACCTGGCTTTGTTCCTTCCATGGAGAGCCTTTGACACGGGCAGTGCCATCCAGATGGGCTGGCGCAGTTACTCGCTCATGCATGCTTCCATCAATTAGATAGGCACCCATTCCAGGGAGAAGCTGGCCAGCTATCACATAGAGACAGGCCACGGAGGTCCAAAGGGACAGGGAGGTGACCTGTCAAGCTCTCTAGCCAGGAGATAAGTGCAAAAACTGGGGAGGAGGGTTTGAAGTTTGGGGTCCAGCTGCCCAAGAACAAAGAGGGCTGTTTAAGAAGGAAGTCAGGGTTAGGCTTGGAGGTGCACACCTGAACTCCCAGCACTGTGGGGGCGGAGGCAGGAGTATTACTCTAACCTGGGCAACAGAGCGAGCCTTGTCTGAGACAAAGCAAAGCAGGGATTTCCGTTCTGTGATCATCTTAAAGAGGGGCAAGTGAGCTGCAGTTTGCTCTGACTTCAGAGTGGTGTCCCGTGTCCCTAACAGCAGTGGTCACAGAAGCTAGGCCACATGGAAACCCCATGATTGATGGCAATTACCCCCACCCCCCGCTGTGAAGCAGGAGAGGGAGGATCAATGTGCCACACACACTCATAAAGAGTTTTCCTCTTGTTCAGGGAAAGGTAGCAATCTCACCCCCCCTTTCTCTCTCTCTCTCTCTCTCTCTCTCTCTCTCTCTCTCTCTCTCTCACACACACACACACACACACAGGTCAAGTACTCATTTGGGAGGGCCTATACCACCCTAGGTGGGGTGAGGAAGCAGTGGTAGAAAAAGAGAAAACTTCTGTATTCAAGATCTTGTCAAACATTTGGGGCTGGAGGAGGGGCCTACAGAGGCCCTGGAAGCAGGTCATTCCTCCTCCCTTGGGGCAGAGACCTGCAGTCCACTGGTTTGTATCTTTTGGGGGGAGGGTTCGAGACAGGGTTTCTCTGTGTAGTCCTGGCTTTCCTGGAACTCACTTCGTTAACCACGCTGGCCTCGAACTCAGAGATCTTCCTGCCTCTGCCTCCCGAGTGCTGGGATTGGTGTGCACCACCACCGCCCAGCTAGTTTGTATCTTTTGATTCCCTGGGTTTTACCTTCACATAAACATCAGCGTTCTGTGCCTGCCGTCTCTTCCGCTTGGCAGCTTTCACTCATCCGAGACTTGGCTGCTGTTCTGTAGGGTCCAGAGAAGGAGCCATGACACATCCAGCAGAAATGGACTGAGCCTCTGTGAGGGCAGACAGCTGGAATCTTCCACAGCATTCCAAGCAGAGCAGAGGCCTCTCAGGTGAGGCCTCCAAGTTAATGAACAGATGGCAACAGATAGAGATGATGCCACTGAACTCCCAACATCGAGCAGAAACTGACTAGGGAAGTCCAGGCATCAGTTGGGGTTCCCGACTGAGCTTTCTCCCCACGGCTGAGCTTTCTCCCCATGGCTGAGCTTCCCACAGTTGACCAGAAGGTGCATTTATGCCTTAGGACAAAAAATGGTCACCCTGGTTGGAAATGGCTCGCCTTCTAGCTGTCCTCAGGGGCACCACGTTTACTCTTGGGCTGTTTCTCTTCCCTCCTGCCACACAGTTGAGGGACCTTGGAGGGTACTTTGAGACAAACAGGCTTGGGTGTCAAATGGGGGGAGGGGACAACTCCACTTCCAGAGTCAGCCTCTCAGTGAGTTCAAACAACATGTGATAATTGAATACCTAGTATGAGGTTTTCATTCTCTATGTCACTCCTTGTCCTTCCGGGTCAAGGTTCAAACCAGGCGAAAAGAGAACTATTGAGATCGGGGTCACACATGAGAGGCCTCAGGACTAGGGTAGGTGAGAGCTGAACTCACCTGGCAGTTCTCAGGAAGAATACTTGGCCCTGCCTGCCCCTTCATGCTTCCCAAGGTGGCCCCCTCCAATCGAGGACCATTACAGCCCACAGG
Source organism: Alexandromys fortis (assembly GCF_014885135.2). Classification (NCBI taxonomy): domain Eukaryota; kingdom Metazoa; phylum Chordata; class Mammalia; order Rodentia; family Cricetidae; genus Alexandromys; species Alexandromys fortis. The sequence continues at coordinate 6,424,180 of NW_026067892.1, read as the reverse complement.
CCCTCGAGTGTGTTTCCAAGTGTGGACGAAAGTTCATTCAGAACAGAAAGGAGGAGAAGAGCCAGACTCACTCCACCCTGGTCCTCTGGGCACCTCACTGGCTTCTGTAGGGCCAGCAGGGATTGTGTGGGTGTGGGGAGGTCAGAGGTGCTGGCTTGAGGAGAGGAGGCTGAAAAAGCAAGGTTAGAGGGAACTGGCAGCTCTCCAGGCTCAGAGGAGGGTCAGTGGGGCCTGGGAACAGAGTGGCCCTTGGGGGTGACTCAGACCCAGCCAGTGGAAGGACACAGCTCGGCCCTTCTGTAACTGTACTGTAGGGCTGGGCAAGATGGCCTGGGAGACTAACAACCAACCTGGCTCCCTGCCCACATCCCAGCCCTGTGGGAACCCCTTGCCCATCCCAGACATCTGTAAAACCTCTGGAGGCGTCTTCCCTATGCTGGTTCTTCCAGCTGAGCACAGCTGAGGTTCCACGCCTTCTGCACCCATCCCAAGTGCACCACGGCCCATCCCAGCCACTCATCCCAGATATACATGCTCCTGTGTGCACACAGGAGTGTGCATGCCCGGGTGTGTGCACGTTGTGTGCGACAACATGTGCAAGTGTGTGAAGGAGTGTGCACATGTGTGGGCTGTGACCATATACACCTGTGTGAAGACTGGTCCCACGGTTGGTTCCCAGGCCAGGCGGTGCGTGGCTAGCCTGCGTTCAAGACGTTTCATTTTCTGCTGCATCAGACACTCTTCTAGGGCTGTGATCTTGGCAGAGGCCTGAAGAAGGAAGGCGATCTAGAGGAGACGCCTGCTGGGGGCACTGCTCAGGAGACATCTCGGGGTGTCTGTGTACTTGGGTCATGTGAGGAGGCTTGCCTAGATAACCAAACGTCCCCGGATCTGGTTCACAGTGAAGACAGCCAGTCCAAATTGTTCAGCTGCCCCACGGCTGTCAGGAAAGTACAAGTTTGTGCCTTTGGAGGTGAGAGGGCACAGGACAGAGTAACTGTCCTCAGACTCCCGGGGTCTGCCCTGGACAAGAATGTGTGAGCCAAGGCATGCATGTGAGTGGGCAGGGATAGAGCCCTGCAGTCTAGTCCTGCAGAACAAGTGGGTGGACAGGAGGAAGTACCACTGTTCCCATGTGCTCGGACCCCAGCTCTCAGCAAGGCCTTGGATATCAGAGCCACACAACCAACACAATACCTGTCTTTGCCAAGGTGGTACCTCTTTGTAGAGAGGAGGGACAGGCTCCTGGCTGAGGGTCATGCAGACCTGGAAGTGAAGGAAGGTTAGCATAAGACTGATCACAAGTTTCCAGACAGCAGCTAAAAGGAACCACGTCCAGAGCTCAGGCACCGTCATGCAACCTACTTTCTTCTGCTCCACCTTTCTGGAGCTCATAAAGAAAATATGATAGAAAATAGAATCTACTCTCAACCCAAAAGTCGGCAGGGCGATGAGGGAGGAGCTCTAACTTGGTCTCAGAAGGTCCCTGAAGGCATGGCAGGAAGACTGACTCAGGCAGCCGCTGCCGCCAGCACCCTAGGGCTCACAGCTTGCTGAGTCAGGCCTTCTCCACCCCGGCTGTGTCTTCCAGGGCCCCCAAGGAAGAATCCCTGAGAGTGAGACAGACAGCTCACCAGCCTTGGCAGTTTGCCTACGTCTAGAGAGAACGGAGAGACGCGGCAAGGAAATCAGAGAGTTTCTCAAATCTCTCTGAGGGAGAAAATGTTCCTCACAGGAAATCGCCGGACACACAAAGAACCAGAGAGTGTGACCCTCCAGCTGAGGAGAAGGCTGAGCAGATCTTGGCATCATTCCCTTCAGCAAACAAAAACACCTGGATTTCCTTGAAACAGACCATCATCAACAACAAAACAAAGAATCATTTGCCCAAATTGCAGCCTTGGCGTGATTATGCTCAGGAAGTGGGGGACATGGCACCAGCGCAGAGGGGATCTGATGGAGCCTGCACCCCACAGCAGGGAAAACTCCGCTGCTGAAAGGTCAGCCCTCACCCCAGACCCCAGCATCATATGCTTCAGACAACCGACAAAGGCCTCTGGTGCCTGCGGGGCGCCTCCGTGAGGGTCAGGCACAAGGTCAACAGAGGTCATCAAGGATCGGACCTCTTCACTCAGCTCCATAGCAGCTGATCAGCATCAAGTATCCCAGTGAAGCAAAGGTTCTGGTCTCTTGTCATCACAGCAGATTCTTCAGCCCCCCCCCCCAGAACCAGAACCAAAGACTCTGGGCCCAAAGTAGCAAATGTCTCTGACAGTCTGAGCAATCAAACACCCTCCAGCACTCCACAAGCCAGGCCTCCATCACCTCCACCTGTTCTCAACGTTCTTATCTCCCAAGCTCCCACAGAAACGCTAGTCAAGTTTTGAACCCTCAATGGCTTTTCTAGACCAAAGTCCCAAAGCCCTTCCATAATCCTCCCGAAAGCAACTTGGTCATGTCTGTCACAGTGATATCCCATGATCCTGGTATCGACTTGTCTTAGTTACGGTAACTACGGCTGTGATGAAATACCATGATCGAAAGTAACTTGGGCTCCGGGCGGTGGTGGCGCACGCCTTTAATCCCAACACTCAGGGAGGCAAGGGCAGGTGAAGCTCTATGAGTACAGGGCCAGCCTTGTTTAAAAGTAACTCAGGGAAGAAAGGGGTTGATTCGCTCACAGTTCCACGCAACAGGAGCTCAAACAGCGCAGGAACCTGGAGGCAGGAACGTGGAGGCCGGAGCTAATGCAGAGGCCATGGAGGGGTGCTGCTTACTGGCTTGTTCAGCCTGCTTTTTTACAGAACCCAAGCCCACCATCCCAGGTGTAGCTTCACCCACAATGATCTGGGCCCTCCCCCATCAAGCACTAATTAAGAAAATACTCTACTGGCTTGCCTACAGCTCAGTCTTCGGGAGGCATTTTCTCAGCTGAGGCTCCCTCCTCTCTGACGACTCTAGCTTGTGTCAAGTTGACAAAACTAGACAGAACAACAGGGATCTTCGGGTCCATAGGTCTCTTGGGAGCCCTGGGGTCTTACGAAAGGATGTCCTTGCCCGGCTCCTCTGAAATATTTCTCTTCCCACCTCTTGCCCAGGTGTCTTGACCCAGGATTGAAGACGAGGAAGCCACGGTACCCTGTGGTACCAAAAATTCCTTCCCTATGTCTACTTGCTTGTGACCCAGACCTCTAGTGCCCAGACAGAGCTCACTGTGGGGGTCCTGGGTCCCCTGGACAGGGGCTAGTGACGTCTCTTAAGAAGGGGGAGTGGTGCAGGCTGAGGTGCACACATGCTCACCAGAAGGCATCATTAACAAAAAGACCAAAAGCCAAAAATCCAAGTTTGTTCACTATAAAGAACATCTGATTAGGAAGAGAGGAGTGGCCCCCCTTTGAGGGAGCGAAGGTCAGCTTTGAAAATCTGCAACCTCAGCATCCTGCCAGCAAACAGCCCCATGAACTTGGACTCAGGGCCTCCTCGCTGTGATTGTGAACATATGGCTACTTCCCTTTGAAGGAAATAGCTGTTTCTTACTCAACTTAACCCACCACACACACACACACACACACACACACACACACACACACAGCGCACACACATATATACACACACTGCTTTGTTTTAAAATAACTTAAGACAAAAAAGAAAATTAAAGTTACAGTAAAGGGCTGTTCCAAACCTTCGCCCTTCTTTGCTGATTCTTTGCATTTGGGCCCGTTTCTTTTGTCCCCTCACCCCATAGCAGTGGTTCTCAATCTGTGGGTTGCAACCCCTTTGGGGATGAACGACCCTCTCACAAGGGTCTCATATATGATATACTGCATGCCATACACATCGACACTGTGCTTCTTAACAGTAGCAAAATTACACTTATGAAGTAGCAACAAAAGTATTTTTATGGTTGGGGGTCACCATAACATGAGGGACTGTATTCCTAATGGCCCAGCATTAGGAGGATTGAGAACCACTGACCTAGAATCACCTGAGAAGAACTGCAATTGAGAAATTGTCTAAATTGGGTTGGCCTATGGCTATGTCTGGGGGAGGGTGTGTCTTGATTATTCATTGGGTAGGAAAGACTCAACCTAAAAGTAGGTGGCATCATTTCGAAGGCTGGGCTCTGAGCAGAATCAGAGCGAAGGCAGCAAGTTGAGCATCGGCTGGTGGGCGCAGGCAGCATGGATGCGCAGGGTTCGCTCAGCTCCTGAGGGAGGATGTGATTGGCTGTTTAAATTCCACCCTGGCCTTCCCCTCAGTGATGGACCCGTAACCCGGAAGTGTAAGCCAAATAAACCCTTTCCTTCCTTAATGTGCTTTTGGTTGTGGAGTTTTTACAAAGCAACAAAAACTAACAGTGATAATCAGGACCTCGGTGGCAATCACACTTTAACATCGGACGCGTATTTCTCTGTCCTGCCATACCGCATTGGCTATCACGTCTGGAACACTGCTGAGCAAGAGCAGGCATCGTGCCTTATTCATAAGTCAGAGGGGGACGGGCATGGAAACAGTCAGCATTTCACACCTAAACCTGGTTTCGGCTGTAATGGCAAAGAATCTCAGGCAGAAACCTAAGTGACCAACCTATACATATTGACACGCCCCTGGGAGACTGAGGTCAAACTGTTGCAGACTGAATTCCTATGTGATGTTGGATGTGTGTGCATGTGTGTGCATGTGTGTGATATAGGGTGTGTGAACGTGTGTGTCTGTGAGATATTGGCTGTGTGCATGTGTGTGCCTGTGTGATATTGGGTGTGCATGTGTATGCCTGTGTGATGTTGTGTGTGTGTGCATGTGTGTGCACTGCGTTCCACACTGGGCGTGTGTGTATGCGTTCCAGTCTGATATATGGTGTGTGCGTGTGTGTGCCTATTTGATAGTCATGTGTTACACATCTGTGTGCCTGTGTGATAGTCAGGTGTGTGTGCATGCACATACATGTACTGGTTGGTGTGTTGGTGTGCCGGTTTCATGGTAAAGCACCACAAACAGTTTTATACAACAGAGATTCTGCATCTCAGCCTCTCAGGTCAGAAGCCTGGGAGGCGGATGCAAACAGGCTGACTGACCCCTCTGCACTGCGCGGAAGGGGCTGGACCAAGCTCTGCTCTGGTCCTCCTGCTGCCCATGCCTCCAACTGCCTGCTGTCTTGCTGTCCCATGAGTGTAAGTCACTGGCCTCTGCATCCATTTTTATGTGGCATTTCCCCCGTGTGACTTCCTGTGTCTGTATCTTCTCTTCACATCAGGATAGAGTCAGATGCATGGAGTCCACCCCAAAGTCCTCATTTGAAGCAGACTATGCCTGGAAAGTCCCCATCTCCTGAGAAGATCATATTCGCAGGCCCAGTATTGTGACTCCGGCGTTGAACACTGACCAGCCCACAACAGCACTGATATGTCATGCTTTCGCCTATACATGCACACACAAGCACGTGTGTAAGTGTCATGTGTGTGCATGCTTGGTACATGTACATGGGTACCGTATGTGGTATGTTTGTGCCTACATGTGCATGCCCTGTGTATGCTGTATGTGTGTGTCATGTATGTGTGTGTGTTATATTACTCAACACAGCAGGCAATAGTAAATCCTGTTGGTACTAACAGATAAAGAAGTGGATCCCAGTGCAGGGACAGGACCACAGGGACCAGGAAGCCTGGCAGTCACCTCTGCTCTGACTGTGACTTACACAAAGATGCTGAGGCACCGAGCCAAGCGCTACCCACTGTGGCCCTCTGGCCATCGGTGGGAAGAGGTGAGGATGAAGGTGTGTGAACTTGGGCTGAGGGAGGCCGTGGGCCATGAGAGGCAGAGGAGGCAGGCAAGAGGACTAGTGGGGTAGGCACAGGGCTGCCAGTGGAGCACACTAGACTTGATGGCCGGTCTCTGAGTGAGTGCTTACAGTGTGGGTGTTACATATGGCCGGCTGTCCAGCCTCGGCAGCTGGGCTGGGAGGTGGCCTCCCTCTGCAGAGCTGCTCTCAAGACATAGAACTCTGGCTTTCATCTCTCAAGCACCCTCCACACAGCCCTCTTTGATGAGCCCCCGGGGCCTGCAGTTCCCCTGCAGCTGGAACTGAGCTGGAGAAGGGGATATGGGCTGTGGCACGGCCTTGGTTCAAGTGTTCAAGTTACTGCCTCTGAGGCTAGCCCATGGCCTCCAGCCAGTCCTGGGCAGGAAGTAGGTCCCAGGTGCCTGCATCTAGCAGGGTGTGAAGCCTCCTAATGTATGGAAAGAGGTCAGGTTGGGGCCATGCTGTCAGACTTTCCAGGGATGGGCTCCCATTATCTATGTGGGAGGAAGGAAGTGGTCCTGGGAGGGGCAGATAAGCCCTTGTGCACCCCATAGGAAGGGTGGATGGTGCACACTGCCCAGACCCTCCTTTTCTCAGAATCTGTGGGCTCAGGTTAACCCCTGGAGGCTGTGGGAGAAGAGGCTCACCTCTCTGGGCCACACAGACAGATCCACCCACAAACAAGGGCCTCTCAGAACTTCCAGGGAAGGAGACAGAGGTGCCCATCTTAGACCCCCCAGGCATGAACAGGTTGTGCAGGGGCAGGTTTTTCTGACACACACTGGCCCGTTCTCATCCAGTATTCTTATGCCTCTCCATCTAACTGCTATTTGTGTTCCCATCCCCGCTGGACCTCAGGCGGTCCAAGGCCCCTTGCTGGTCTCTCCTGGGTCTTCTCTTTGCAGAGTCCCCAGTGATCCCTGGCCTTTGGGTCTGCTGCCTGTCCTGGACATGTGCTTGTCATGGGGGGCTCTGAACTTGAAGCGGTCACAGTGAGGAACCACAGTGGATGGAAGAGACACAGGACAGCCCTCAGGGATGGCTGTCCATCCACCCCAGCTCCCACCCTGACCGAGCCCTTCAGTCACCTACACCCTAAAGCCACCAAGTCAGAACTTGGGAGAAACAGGTCTCCCATTTTTCTTGGCCCTGGTTCATTTCCTGGCCAATTGTGCCCTAGGCTCCAAGGGCTTCAGCTTCTCAGTCTGCTTCTTGGTGTCTCCACAGCAGACAAAAGCCTGCCCTTAAATTCCATGACATTTTAAAGTAGTTATCTGCTAATTCATCACCAGGCAAATTGTCCAAGGCTGGTTGATATCTGTAGAGATTAGTGGGGACTGAAGGATAAAAGCCAGTTCTGATTCCTCTAGGACCCGAGGGGCAGGTTGGGCAGGCCTCCTTGTCCCCGGAACCTAGGTCAAAGGAATTCTAGCCTGGGGTAGCCTCAGGAGCTTAAAAGGGAATAGCGGGTGTGATGGAAGATAAAGCCCAGACTGCAGTTAGCACAGGTCCCTGCTTGCCGGTGCTAAAACCATTCTGGAGCAACCCAGGCCCGGCAGTCAAGGAATCTAGACAGATGCATACACTCTTGTGTGTTCATGTAAAGACATATGCCATGGGCAGACATAGTGTGCATGCAAACACATGTGTACACATGTACAAGCTCACATATGTTCATGCTACAACTCATGTTTATGCACTCATGCATGTTGAATACCTATATGTGATGAGACTCTGTGTGTGTGTGTGTGTGTGTGTTCAGCCTGAGTACACATCCACAGTATGTACATGTGAATATGTGTGTGTACACACGTGCATTTTCAAGTTCAGGAGCCATATCCTCGGACAACGCAGAAGTGAACAGAAGCGAGCCCAGAGCTTTGCTCGCTCTGGTTATCTGAAGCATTGGAAGAACCAGGCTGACATGTCAATTCCCTCAGGGCCCTCGAGTTCCCAAGAGGCTCATTAAGAAAGATGGATGAATCCTGGCAGCTAGAAGGCCTCTGGAGTCATGTGTATGTGAGCACGTGTGTGCACACATGCGTGCATGCATACACACACACACACACACAGGCACAGCCCATAGAGCGTGTTCCTGGCAATCTCATGAATTTGCTTCCTGGGAATTACTGTCTTCACTAACACAGCAGGAGGAATGTAGGCTGCGGACAGACATCCTCAGAGGCACCCACCAGGTTCTCAGCTGAGGGCACATTGGTGCTGCTCCTAGCGCAGGGGGGAGGCTTCGGCCTAGAGAGCTTTGCATTCCTATCCTGGGCTCATGAGCGGGACACAGGTGTTGAAGTCAAGTGGTTCCGGGCTAAGGCCCAAGAAGCCGGGAGCGCTGTGGGGACATAGACTCGTAGAGTTAGTAAGAGGAAGGGGACTGTTAGTCCCCATAGCTCCGACCCACAGCTCTGCTGTGGACGTGGTAGGAGGTGTGACTGGCTGGATTGTTGGTCGGACCCGACTGTCATTTCTATGGCAGGATCAGCAAACACACAGCAGGGTATCCAACTGGGCTGGCCCACAGCATCAGTGGAGCCTTGAGTCTGGGACAGGATGCTGCCTTTCTCCCAGCACTACGTGGGTCTCCAGCATCCTCCATCTTCCCAGGAGCACCCGCACCACGCCCTGTACCAATCATAGGGACCTTCATTCTGACAATTTGTGCAATGTCCCATTGTCTCGATAAACCTACATCCATTCACCTCTCTTGGGATGTTGTCAATCTTTGCTCTGCACAGTCGGAGTCTCCCTGTATGCACAAATCACTCACTCCCCTGACCATGAGGCCACAGTTTCCTAGCCTGTTTTATGTGGACAGTAACACTGCCCCGTGGACCAGCAGGTCCCAGGCTCTGTACGCCGGACGTCCATCCCCATGCTCCCTTCTGGACACTTCATTGGTTCCTCTCTCACAGCCTGGGAACTGGTTCTGCACGGCGTGAGGAGTAGCTCTTTCCCCCTTCTAACGGGGCTTCCTATGCTGTAGAGATTTCCTTGACCCTTCCACAGTCTGTTGGTGAATGTACCTCTGCTGGGAGCTGTCACCTGCCTGGTGGCTGTAGCTGTGCACTGTTTAAGCATCCGTTGGTGAGGCTACCTTTCCCTTGCTCGGATGACCGACAGTGTACCCCCTTACTCTTGTCTCTGCACCATCACCTCCCACCCCCATGTCGTATACACCTGCACGATTCCCAGGAATTTTTGTTGACCTGTAGATCTACTTTTTTTTTTAATGACTTTTATAATTTGCCTCTTAGTCCTTGAGAATGACATTCCTTCATTTATTTAAGTCTTCCTTCATCAACCTTAATAAATAGTTTATAGTCTCTGAACTCTTGTGAGGGGAGATGGGTCAATGGGTAAGCATGCTTGCTCTGCAGACGTGAGAATGTGAATTCCTGGCCCCTATGTAAAAAGCCAGGCCTGGCTGCATTTGCCTGTGACCCCAGCTTTGGGGAGAACAACACAGGTAGGTCCTGGAAGCTCACTTTTCAGCCAGCCTAGCTGAATGGTGAACTTCCAGTTTGGTGAGAGACCCTGACTCGAAGGCAGTAGGGCAGAGAGTGACAGAGGAAGACATTGGAATCCTACTATGGCATTCCACGTGTGTATGCACAGGTTTTCACCTACATACTCACATGTGCGCGCACACACACATAGACACACACATACACACACGCAGATCTTTTGTGATGTGGTTTTTCGATGCTATTGAAATCAGGTCTAACACGGTTAGCTTCTCTGCGCTCACTTTACCCAGCGCCTTGGCTGCACTCAGCTTTTAAAAACAGCTGCTTTACTGAGATAAACTGCATGAGTCCTAGCCTCACCGCTGTAAATAAAACTCGAGAGCGTGCCGAGCATCCCCGCAGACCTGTACAGGAAAAACGCAGCCGGCCTCGGAAGAGCCGCATCCCCGCACAAGAAAAACAGCCAAGACCCGCACCGCCCCAAAGAGAAAGCCACCAGGACTGGCACCAACACTCAACTCACCTTTAATTTAGAGGACTTGTCTGTGAATTCTTTGGATGTCCTACATACACCGTCAAATTCCTGGGCTTGCTGCTACGGGGCCTGCAAGAACAGATGGGAAAGATTGATAAGCCGGGACCTGCTGGGAAGGGAGTTGGTTTTTCTCTTTTCTTTTTCTTTACTTTTTAAAAAAGAAAACAAACAATCTTTTTATTTTACATACCAGTTGCAGTTCCCACCCCCTCCTCTCCTCTCACTCCCTCCACCTGTCCCCCCATGTCACCCCCATCTGCTCCTCAGAGAGGGTAAGCCACATTGCTTTCAGGAAGGACCAAGGCCCTCCCTACTATATCAAGGCGGAGCAAGGTATCCCTCCAAAGAGAATGGGTTCTAAAAAGCCAGTACAAGCGGTAGGAATAAATCTTGGTTCCACTGCCAGTGGCCCTGCAGTCTGCCACAGAGGGACTAGTTTGGTCCTATGTTGGTTCCTTCCCTGTCCGGCTGGAGTTGGTGAGCTCCCATTAGCTCACGTAAGCTGTTTCAGTGGGTGTCCCCATCATGGCATTGACATCTTGAAATTTCCATGCAAATGGCTAGAACTAGAAAAAAAAAATCCTGAGTGAGATAACCCAGACCCATAAAGATGAATATGGTATGCACTCACTCGTAAGTGGATACTAGCTGTAAAGAAAAGGATAATGAGCCTATAGTCCACAACCCTAGAGAAACTAAGTAACAAGGTGAACCCTAAGAAAAGCATATATAGATCCCCTGGGAAGGGGAAATAGACAAGATCTCCTGACAAAATTGGGAGCATTAGGGTAGGGGGAGAAAAGAGGGTGGAAGGGGGAAAGGGGGTAGAAGGGGAGGGGGAAGGAGAAGTTGAGGGAATGGGATGGTCAAGATGGAGGAGGACAGAGATGAGAGCAAGGAAAGAGATATTTTGATTGAGGGAGCCATTGTGGGGTTAGCAAGAAACCTGGCACTAGAGAAATTTCTGGGAATCCACAAGGATGACCCCAGCTAAGACCCCAAGCAACAGAGGAGAGGGTGCCTGAACTGGCCTTGCCCTATAGTCAGATTGATGACTATTTTAAATGTTACCATAGAACCTTCATCCATCAACTGATGGAAACAGAGGCAGAAACCCACAGCGGAGTACTGGGCCGAGCTCCCAAAGTACAGTTAGGGAGTTGGGTTTTTAAAGTCCGGTTTACATCTTTACTTTATTTGTAAAAATTACTGGGCTTTAATGCAAGCCCAGATACATTTGGCCAAGACATATGGACAGTTGAGTTTTAACCGAAGTTTCCTCTCATCCCAGGTGTGAAAGATCTATTTTATTTTATGGGTATGGGTATTTTGCCTGCATGTATATATTATGTGTACCACATACATTGCCTGGTGCCATGAATCCCCTAAAATTGGAGATAGACATTTATGAGCCACCATGTGGGTGCTGAGAATTGAACCCAGGTCCTCTAGAGGAGCAGCCCACTGTCTCACCCGCTGAGCCATTTCTCGGCCCTGCTCACAGTGCCATCTTAAAGACTATTTCTGGAGCTTTTTCTCTCCCCTGTCCAGAGAGTGTCCTGCAAGGAAGGCTGGTGCTGATGCAGCCAGCGAAGCTGGGCCCAGGCAGGCCACTATCCCTTGACAAACCCAGAATCCCACTGAATCAGCAGGTCCACCTGATCAGGCTTCTTACCCAGCCTGGGGAGCCAGCACAGAGCTGACAGTGGGGGGCAGTGAACCCCAAGTCAGCCCTTCCCTTGGTGCTCCAAGAGCAGAGCAGCTACCCTCTATAGAGGGGTTGCTCTAAACCTGCGGAGCTGGGACAGTGAAGAGTATCAATCCCCTGTGAGATTCTTTCTCCCGGACTAGCGTGAGATACAGCAGGAGGAGGAATCTCTGTGGAAGGAAGCTGCCAGCATATCGTAGAGGAAAGTGTCTCAACAGCACAGGGACTTTAGAAAAGTCTGCGTGCTATTAAAAATTGGCATAGCCACCAGAATAAGATTTTTTTAAGACAGGGTCTCATACAGTCCAGGCTGGCCTCTAACTCCCCGGGTAGCTGGGGATGGCCTTGAATTTCATATCCTCCTGTCTCCACCTCTCAAATGATGGGGCTAAAAATCTGCAAGGCTAACTGGGCAAGCTGTCCCCTCCAAAGAGATTGAAAACATTCCCCGTCCTCTCACCCCTGCACCCTGCCCCGTCCTGAGACCTGAAGAGGACACGGAGGGTAGAACAGAGAGCCACCTGGTCCCACTTGCCGAGCCTCTGCTCAGCTCCTGTCTGTGTCCACAGAGCTTGTCTTACTTCCCAAAGGGAGGCAGCAAGGCTGACACCTTGGTGGGAAAGATGACGGCATCTTGGCAGAAATGAGCAAACACGCGGACGTGTGTAAGGGAAAAGCGCTGACAGGCGCCCTCGCTTTCTCGGTGAATTCCAGCCCATAGCGCCGGCATGCTCCTCTGGAGCTAATGGAACTTTGAGTCAAAGATTCCATTAGGGTGTCAGCTTGCACCCAGAGGAGGAAGTTTTGGACGACTTGTCTGCGAGCTCAGATAAGATAGGGATAGACAGACTGTGCTGTGGACGACTGCCTGGAGAGTGAACAGTGGCTGCCTGTGAGCGCGCTTTCTTCCAAGGCTAATATTTTCAGAAGGAAAAAAAAATATAACAAAGGTTATGACTGTTACGTTTTAAATCTTGACAAGGCCCTGTTTGATCATTAACCTGCTAAACAGAGCCAAACTACTGGTCACATGTCATTCTACATTTGTCCAGCCCCACAGAGTGCCGGAGAGGGCGGATCCACGGAATAGTTACTAAGAGCAGACACGTATCTGCTCAGCATCGTGCCTTCTATGAATGGGCGCAATGAGGACAAGGAGAGCCACTGGGATGACATGGGTTTCTACAAACCTGAAACTGCCCTTTAAAAGAAAACCTACTGGACCAGAGAGATGGCTCAGCAGTTAAGAGCATTGGCTGCTCTTCCAAAGGACCCAGGTTCCATTCCCAGCACCCACATGGCAGCTCACAACTGTCTGTAACTCCAGTTCTGGGGGTTCCAACACCCTCACACAGACACCCACACAGGCAAAACACCAATGAATGCACTATTTATTTATTTATTTATTTATTTATTTATTTATTTATTATGTATACAATGTTCTGTCTGTGTGTATGTCTGCAGGCCAGAAGAGGGCATCAGACCTCATTACAGATGGTTGTGAGCCACCACGTGGTTGCTGGGAATTGAACTCAGGACCTTTGGAAGAGCAGGCAGTGCTCTTAACCACTGAACCATCTCTCCAGCCCCTAAATGCACATTTTTTTTTTTAAAAAAAAGCATCATCAATTAAAAAAAATAAAAGAAAAGAGAACCTATACCAACTTAAGAAAACATTAAGTGCTCAAACCACAGCCCCCTTCTTGAATAAACCTTACAGGTTTCTCCTAAAAACACCTGTTACCTAAAATGTCAAATCTGAAGATTTCTGCACGCGGGCTTGAGAGGGCTGGTGTCTCAGGAGTTCTCTGGGTGACCACTGTGTTTCTGGTTGTTACCGAGCATCCATACAGGATGACCTCCAAATGACCTCCTTCCCTTGGGTCGGCCATGACAGTGGCTGTAAAGATCCTTTCTATTACACGTCATTTGAAAACTGCTTGCTATAACCTGGGCTTTTAAAAGTGGGTATCCCTAATGCTACTAACTAGAAAATCCCATTGTGTTTTTGTTTGATTTCATTATAGTACTCACGTTCTCTAAGGCCTTTGTATGTGTAAGACTATAACATTTGAACTTGTAAGACTACAACAACAAGGAGAAAAAGTCCTCTTGGTTTAAAATCTGAAACTCGAAACCATCTTCCTCACTACCACAGGTCATGGGCTCATAAATGCACCTTAATGGAGGGAGGGCTGGGTTTGGCTTACAGTTTGAGACTGTAGTCCATCATAGTGGGAAATCACAGCAACAGGAGGTAGTGTAGCTATGGTTACATCACATCCATAGTTGGGTTGTTGAGCTTAACCTACATCTTGCAGGCAACAGGAAGTGTTGCGTGACACTGGTGAGCATCTTGAGCATAGGAGACCTCAAAGCCTGCCCCCACAGTGATATACTTCTCCAACAAGGCCACACCTCCTAACAGTGCCACTCCCTTTGAGGGCTATTTTCTTTGAAACCACTATACCCAGAGAGGTTCTAGGAAGAGGAGGAGAATCCCAGACGCTTTCCCCAATGAGCCCTGCAGTACTGAAGAGGAACCCAGATCTTACCTAGGCCCCTTGGGACATCGAGGGAGGATAGGCATAGGCACCATTTAGTGCCTGCCTGAAGGAAAGCCCTCAGTCTGGCTGCATTTGGGCCCAGGTTCCCATCAGAGGAGGTCCCCCTAGGCCAAGCTGCAGAACTGTGACTGTGTCAGGGACACAGGAATGGACCTGTCTAGAGACAGCTGGGAGCATTGGCGGGACACTGAAGAGAGCAGGCATACATAGCAACCAGACACCACAAGCTCAGCTGAAGCCAAGCTCCCACAAACTCCTATGGTAAAGATGGACATGGGCAGAGGAAAGAGCACTGTCGTGGCTACACGCTTCCTCCCAAAAACCCAAATGTCAACATTTACTCTCGGGACCCCAGGATGACACTGCGTTCAAAAATGGGGTGCTGAAACAGATAATTGAGGCAAAATGAAGGGATCAGCATGGACCTTGATCCAACATGACTCTGTCCTTACACAAAGAGACCAGGACACAGATGCACAGGGGACAGTCACCTGAGGACACAAGAAGATGAGGACACAAGAAGATGAGGACACAAGCCAAGGAGAGAAGCGCCCAGAAGGACCTACCCTGGGACACCATCTTAGACTCCAGACGTCAAAGTAAGAGATCAAGTGACCACTGAAGAGACCACAATCTGGTGTCTGTCATGCCAGCTCCCAGAAGTCCAGTTGGGTGGTCTCTTGTAAGCATAGGGAATTGTTCCTCCCAAAGTGGTCTCTGTTAGGCCACCAGCAGATGAAGACATGTCGCCCTATGTAGCCTCATGTGCCCCACAATCCATACAGTGTTTGCTTGCAAAGAGATGTAGACATCAGTGTGCATTTGCCTGTGTCTATACCCAGAGCCTTCATGGAGAACTCACTGCAGCTTCGTCATGGTGATAAATGAAAGGATCAGTCTTTAGATATTAGACTGTGGGGGTTTTTGTTTGTTGTTTTCTTTTGTTTTAGGCAACCCTATATAAGCTTGAGTCATTTGACTCTCAAGTGAGAAATTGCAAATCTGTGGGGCATTTCCTTGGTTAATTGTAGACAGAGACTACATTTTGTTTCCCAGACACCCAGACATGAATAATCACACAGAAACTGTACAACATGTTTGGCCTATTGCTCAGGCTTATTATTAACTAGCTCTTATGACTTAAATTCACCCATAAATCTTATCTATGTTTAGCCACGTGACTTGGTACCTTTTCTCAGTAAGGCATTCTCATCGTGCTTCTTCTGCATCTGGTTGATGACTGCATCTTTGCCTTTCCTCTTCCCAGAATTCTCCTAATCTGGTCACCCTGCCTGTACCTCCTGCCTGGCTACTGGGCAATCAGCATTTTAATAAACCAGTACAGTGACAAATCTTTACAGTGTACAAGATTTAGGTGGGAGGGCTCAGTCCACTGTGAGTAGGTAGGTCCTGGTTGCACAAGAAAGCAGGCTAAAGCCAGGCATAGTGGCACTCACCTTTAATCCTAACACTTTGGAGTTCGAGGACAGCCTGGTCTACATAGTCAATTCCAGAACAATCAGAGCTATGTAGTGAGCTATATATTGCCTTCGAACAAACAAAAAAAAAAATTGAGCAAGCCAGGAATCAATGTTCCTCCATGGCTTCTGCTTTACTTCCTGCCTTAGCTTCCCCCTATGATGGATGGACTAGAACCTGGAAGACGAATCAACCACTCCCTCCCCCGGTTGCTTTTGGCTGGCGATGGTGTTCATCCCAGCACTAGACAGCACACGAGGACAAACCGTCAGGCAAGCTGTGGTCCATCTGTCAGCAGGTGTGACTCGGCAGCAGCGAAGGACTCAGCATGCTGGCTCAGAAGCCAGGATCTGAGTGAAAGGGCACTTAGAAAAGATGCACAATGATGACAGGCTAGTGGATGCTGGAGGCCGATGGGGAGGGGACGGGGAAGAAGAAAAGGTGACATGGGGCGGGGGGGGGGGGCGTCTGTTCGGACAAAGGGCCGTCCTGGATCCTGGCTGTGGTGGTGCACATATGCCATGTGTTCAAATAGCTCTGTCCCACGAGAAAAGGGACTGTGCTACTCAAAGCACCTCGGCTGGATCGTGCACATCACACCATGGCTTCTGGGTGGTACAGGGCCTGTCTTTGTCTTTCTGCCAGATATGGGCTCTGCATTTCCGTTTCTCAAAAACTCACCGGTTTCCAAACATGGCTCTGACAGACTAATGGGCAAGCACTCAAAGAAGAAAGGAGATACCCATGAACACCTCCCAACAAGACGAAGTGTGTGCTGAGCCTGGAGCATCAAGCACCTCTTCCTCAGTGGAAGGACTTGGGATGCATCCCGACAGCTCAGCAGTCTGTGTGAAGGGAAAAAAAAAATTCCAGCTAGAAATGGAATCACAGAGCGACCTCCAAGGCACACCTGGTTCTTCTGTGGCCTTGAGGTCCTTCAGACGAGGTTCATTGTGACCCTAGTCATGGGACTCTGCCTCCCTCTCAGAGGGCAAAGCAGAGAAAGGCAATGACAGTCAAGCTCACCAGCGTTAATAGGGAGCTCAGTGCCCAGTATGAGGTGACGGGAGGCACCTTGCCCCCTCCATCTCTTTCTCCTTTAAAAGCACAGACATGGATTGAAGTTACCTGTGAGAAACCAGCTACACTGGCTACATTGAGGGGGATGAGTCTCCCAGAAAGCTGCTCAAAGGTGGCAGGATTCAAGAAAGACAGAAACCGCCATCCGTGGAAAGAGCCGGAGAGCCCCATCCTGAAGTGCCAGGGACGCTGGGCATCTAACAGCCTGCGGTTTGCTGAGTGCAGTCCGCTCAGCTGTAATTTTCTGGTTTTGACAAATGTTCTGTGGTTATTCAGGATGCCTGCCATGAGGGCTGGAAGGGCACGCTGTGGTCTTTTCAGCTTGTTCCTTAATTGAAAATTATCTCTCAGACAGCATGGTTGAGGGAGACCGTCTCTGATTTCGTGGTCTGGTAAGGGGAGGTCTATGTACCCATGGACAGAGGCAGCTGAAAACAGATCCCAATGGGTTTTGTAATGTAAAGAGCTGCGAGCCATAATTACCAGCTCAACCTGAAAGTCCTTCCTCCATGCTGGAGTTTCACAACAATGAAGCAATTATTCCTCAACCAGCAAGCAGGCAGGTCCTGAAAGCAGCCCCCACCTCCGATATCAGGAATGTCCTTCCTGCCAGGTGTGAGTGCCTCTTCTGGGTCCTTCACATCACACTGCAGGCTCTAGATACTAAAAGGTCTTTGTCTTTTGCCAAGATATGGATTCTGCATTTCCGTTTCTCTAAGACCCACCAGCTCTCCAAAAATGGCTCTCCTCAAGGTAACCACTCTTAGGCCATCTGTGCTATGTGCTCACTGGCTGACTGCCCACCTGTTGGCTGATGAGCTGGGAGCCTCACCAGGACCGTTGCTGTTTCAAGGCCTCCAGGGCACCAGGGAGGGTGTGCCCAGGGTGAGTGTGGGTTCCCCGCCACTGCAAGCCCTGTGAGACACATAGAAACACTGCCTCTTCTTCCCCTCCAACTCCCCCTGCTCCTCTTTCATCTCTCACCCCCTCCTCATCTACCCCTTCCACCATGCCCAATAAATCCAGTATATCTGTCTTTTATCATAGGTGGCAAGAAGGCTTTCTGAAAGGCTAGGAGAAGAAGGAGTTTTGCCACACCCTAGGACTCTTTCACTTGGCTTCTGGTCCCAGGGGTCTGCCTGTCTTTCCTAGGACCTCTTTTCTTCTTTGTTTGTTTTGTTTTGTTTGTTTTGTTTTGTTTTTCAAGACAGGATTTCTCTGTGTAACAGCCACAACTGTCCTGGAACTTGCTCTGTAGACCAGGCTGGCCTCGAACTCACAGAGCTCTACCTGCCTCTGCCTACTGAGTGCTGGGATTAAAAGCATGTGCCACCACTGCCCAATGGACCTCTTTCCTAATGTCCTATACCCCCACAGGCCCTGGAACGCATACTGGGTCTTCACATATGCTAGACACCCTCATGTCCATCTGCAGCCCTTAAGCTCAGCCTCCTGTGTGCGTGTCTACCACCACCGGGCCCTGGCCCACACACCTGGGTGTTGACTGAAGCCACTTGTTTGCTTCCCGGCAGCTCAGACCCAAATAAACACACAGAAACTATATTAATTGCAATAATGTTTGGCCAATAGCTTAAGCATATTTCTAGCTAGCTCTTATATCTTAAATTAAGCTATTTCCATTATTTTATATTTTACCAAGAGGTTTATGGTTTACCAGCAAGGTTCCGGCATGTCTATCTCCTGTGGTGGCTACTTGGTCTGACTTCGCCTACTTTCTCTTCTATCATTACTTGGAATTCCCACCTTACTTTGTTCTGCCCTGTGATAGGCCTAAGTAGCCTCTTTATTCATTAACAAAACACATTCACAGCATACTGAGGGGAATCCCACATCATCTGGGTGTTGACAACGGCCTACACCTGGGGTCCCAGCCTGCCTCTGGTCATACGCAGGTGCTTCTAGGCACCTCCTGACCCCATCCTTCTGAAGGCTGGTGTCTTGGTGGCATCCCCAACTCCCAGGCACTCTCTTTCTACCTCAGAAGCTCTCTCCCACAGTGCCTCTTCGGCCAAGGACACTTGAATTTTCTGTCTCTGCTTCTGAGCTCAGACCTGAACCTTTCCCCACCCCACCAATCCCATTGTGCTTCTCTGCTGGAGACAGTACCTTCAGGGCGATCACCGTCAGTCAGAGATGCTAGGTTGGGTAACACACCATCTCTTTCTGCGTGTGTCTTGGGGAGAGCACCGGCCTGCTTTTTTCTTCTCATCTATTCTCTGCAGCAACCCAAGCTCCACGCATATGGTGGGCACTTCAAACACTTCCAGAACACTGGACAGGGTGGCAGGTGACTCATGAGCCCATTGTCCTCCCACTGCACTGAGGTCCATAGGACTGCTGTCCCCAGCAGAGGGGTGGGAGTGGTGCCTTCTGGAAGAAGTGACCAGGGGACAGACTTTGAAGGTCAGCCAAATGGGAAAAACAAGCCCAGAGGCAGTGGAGCAGCCAACAGAGGCTTGTCATCATTGTCACCTATGACTGGAAAACAAGAGGGGTCCAGATGCAGCAAAAAGAGTCAGCAATGCCCGTGTGTGTGTGTGTGTGTGTGTGTGTGTGTGTGTGTGTGTGTAAGTCTCCAGAGAATGCTGAGAGACACCCCTTTTGTAGAAAGTGTCTCATTAACACCTGTGGTGTAGAAGATAGAGCTTAGAATCAGGGACCAGATGATTCTGGCCTGGAATAGAACTTATATCCAACTAGTACATAAGGCTAAACAGAGAGATGAGAGGAACTGAGTTCCAGGTCCAGGCTGGGACCCAATGACAGAGGTGGGATGAGCAGGCCATGAGTGTCAATGTTAAGTATGACATTTATTACAAAGCACAAGAGTCCTGAAGCAAACCAGCGGGTACTGATGGTAGACATTAAACTCAACCGGAACCCAGGTAGGGCTGGCTGGCTGGCTGGCTGGCTGGCTGGCTGGCTGGCTGGCTGGCAGCCAGGGCGCTTCTGCAGCAACCTCTCCCGTGTGGTGCCATGGGCCTGTGTGCCTCATCTGAGCAGAAGATACTGTCTCTGAATGCTGTGTCAGATAAGCCTGCTGGGCAGATCCAGGACAGTGGCCAGAGGAGAAAGGATCCTAGCTTGCTTGCTATTGCTATGATAAACACCATGGCCAAAAGTTGGGGGAGGAAAGGGCTCATATGAAATTACAGCTTATAGTCCACCCCTGGGGGAAGAGAGAACAGGAACTCTCAAGTCAGGAACCTAGGGGCAGGAACTGAAGCAGAGCCGCGGAGGAGCGCTAATTACCGGCCTGCTCCTCATGGCTTGCTCAGACTGCTTTTTGCATATACTCCAGGACCACTTGCCCAGAGGCAGTAATACCCACAGTTAGCTGGGCATCCCACACCACTCACCTATCAAGAAAAGGCCCTACAGATGTCCCTACAGGGCGATCTGACGGAGGCATTTTCTCAGTTGAGAGTCCCTCTTCCCAGGTGACTCTAGCTTGTTATAAGTTGACATCAAACTACTCAGCACACAAGACAGAAGAGGAGAGCCCGGAAGGGGCTGGGCACAGCATAGTCAGTCAGTGCTGTGGCCTGGAGCTACAAGCCCTGCAGAGACAGAAAGCCAGACATCTCTGAGAGTCACAGCTGCGGATGGCTCTCTGGGGCTCTAGGAGAGAACAAAGGCCCTGTGTGTCTGTCCAGGGTGAAGCCCTTGTGGAGGACAGAGCCCCTT
Source organism: Alexandromys fortis (assembly GCF_014885135.2). NCBI lineage: Eukaryota > Metazoa > Chordata > Mammalia > Rodentia > Cricetidae > Alexandromys > Alexandromys fortis. Next base: position 6,403,824 of record NW_026067892.1, on the reverse strand, counting down.
TCAACGCCAGCCAACTCCCACCAAGTCAAGGCCGCCTTGGCCTTGGGGTAGAGGGGCAACCCTGATGTGGCTGACGCAAGCGGGTGATTCAGAGCCATCAGCAAGGTGGCCGTGGCTGCTAGGAGTCACAAGGAACAACTTCAGCTGGCTTCACCTAATCTCAACTCTGACTCCAGAAAGTGGGCCTGGAGCCCGGGAAGGAGCTGGTCAGAGATGAGGGGGTGGGGACAAAGCTGTGACACCTCAAAATGTACCAGTTATGGCCAGCTGCAGGCGGCGAGTAGGTAAGCTGAGCCAAAGCCAAGGTTGAGACATCAATGAACTCAAAGCCAAAAGGACAGTGGGAGAAAGGCCTGGCAACAGTCGGGCCACAGCATAACTATAGGGACCATAGACCATGGAGACCACAATGAATGAATGGAGGATGACAGCCCATGGCATCATAACCCACGGAGACAAAACCCCACAAAAGACCACGGCCCACAGGAGCCACCAGCCTATGGAAATGCAGTGTTTGGCAGCTAGGGGAGTCAGCTGAGAATCTAGAGTGCCATTGTCCCCCTTGATCCTGGAATATGACAGAAAGGCACTCAGCCATATTCTCCCGGCTCTGGTCACTTGGGCATCTCCTATCTAAGACAGTAGGAGCAGGTTGGCAGAGCAGCCAGATGTCCACCAAGACACACCCTCTGTGAAAGTTGTAGGGACCCAGGAAGGTGCCCTCTGTGTGGGTAAACCTCAGCAGGGCCTGTCTTCCACCTCTCCCTGGTTCTTCCCCTCCGTTCCCAAACCAGTAGCGTCATAGCTGAGCTGGCAGATAGCTGCTGGAGAAAGGGCACTACATTGTGGCACAGGGGAGGTCAGGTTTGTTCTGGAAAGTCATGTTCTGCAGCAAAACTCAGAGAAGGCAACCTTGGAGGACACTGGTGTAGAGAAGAGATGCTCACCTGGGCGGGGGCAGCTTCCCGTCACACTAGACTCTCTGGGGAGGCCAAGTTACAGGCATGCCCAACCTTCTGGCTCTCAGACGTGGCTCCTAGATGAGACCCTCAGTACCTAGTGCATCCCTAATCTAGAAGGAGGTGTCCAGGGACTACGCTAATGGGGTAAGGCAGTGCAGGTTTGGGGGGCTATCTTGGGGTGAGCCATTAGGTACCTAAGGGAAAGATGAGGCAGATGTAGCGTCTACAACTCCCAGCAGGGACAAGGTAGAAAAGCAAGGCCAGCATGGCTTGCCCCTTCGGCTCATGCCTACCCAGGCCCTGGGAAGGGAGGTATAGAGTTCTCTGGCAGAGATCACATGAAGACGATCTGGAGACCCTAGTTATACCCAGAACAACAGCCTCCAGGGACTAGGGTTTGGACAACCAGGAAAGACCACAGGTATGTCTGTTTAGCAAGCAGGTGGCTGTGTCCCTGAGACCCCTCAGGGACCCCCCACCGGTAGACACAGAGTGAGCGTGTCCCACAGAATTTCTGTAGGTGGCCTCCCCAGTGCAGACTGTGTTGCCTCCTCCCTAGTGACCCCAGGAAGTGTGTTTGCCCTGGGTCTTCAGTATGACCAGCTTCTCACAGACAGCCTTCATCTAGCTAATAGATCTGTTTTCAGGCCCGCAGATCCACGACACCTGGTGGGCAATACCCAGGCTTCCCAAGCCTACAGGGCTGCATGGTGTCATAGCATAGAGACACATTGCAAGGATGAACAAGGTGTGGCCAGGACCTTCAGGAGCATTCTTAATCTAAGATGGCTCGGATGGCAAAGCACAGTTGTCACTACCATGATTGCCATCAGGCTCAGTGGGCACAGGGAGCTGCTGTGTCCAAAGCCCAGCTTGTCTATGGGTGCCTGTGGAGTCAGGGTGAGCCAGAGCCTGAGCCCATCCCTAGCGGCTGCATTTGGAGGCAGGCTGACTCCCCTCACTGGGGGCATAAGCGCCTCACTCATTGCAGAGAGATTCACTGAGTGCCTATTGCATGCCAGGTGTGGCTGTGATATTTTGGCTCCATCAGTGAGCAGAGCAGATGGAGACTGAGATCTCACTCTTCCTGGGATCTGTGTTTCCACAGAGGACCAAACAGTGTGGTTGTCAAGATAAAGAGGCAAAGTTCACTGTGCGTGCCGGCTAGTTTGAATGCCAACTTGACACAAGCCAGAGTTATCTGAGAGGATGGAGAAAATGCCTCCGCAAGACTGGCTAAAGGGCGTTTTCTTTCTTTTCTGGGGTGGCGGGGTGTTCAAGACAGGGTTGCTCTGTGTAACAGCCCTAGCTGTCCTGAAACTAGCTCTCATAGACCAGGTTGGCCTCGAACTCACAGAGATCCACCTATCTCTGCCTCCCGAGTGCTGGGATTAAAGGTGTGTGCCACCACTGCCTGGCAGGGCATTTTCTTAATTAGTGGTTGATAGGGGAGGATCCAGCCCATTGTGGGTGGTGCCATCCCTGGGCTAGTAGTGGTCCTGGGTTCTGTAAGAAAGTAGACTGAGCAAGCCATGAGGAGCAAGCCAGCAAGCAGCACTCCTCCATGGCCTCTGCATCAGCTCCTGCCTCCAGGAGCTCCATTTGAGTTCCTGTCCTGACTTCCTTCAATGATGAACAGCGATGTAGAAGAGTAAGCCAGCTAAACCCTTGCCTCCCAACCTGCGTTGGTCATGGTGTTCCATTAGAGCGATAGGAACACTAGGACATCATGTGCCTGTGACTCATGCTGAAGAAGAAAGACAAACTGGGGTAGCATCATGGGGTCAGGACGGGGAGTGGCTCAGTGAGCAGGAAGTTGGAGGTGAGGTGCTGAAGGAGGGTGGCTGCGCTAAGCAGAGAGCAGTCAGAATGAGTGCGTCATGGAGTGACAGAGAGAGGGACCCCAGGGAAGCTCACATAGGTGAGCAAGCACGCCGGACAGCGGTGTCGCAGGAACACCAATGAAGCAATCTAAGGGAACGGCTTCGGGCTTGGGCCTCCCGGGTGAGCACCACACATGGAGGAGGGAGAGCAGGGAGGACTCAGACGGTGACGATGTGAAGAAGGAGGCAGGCGAACTAGCTGGAAGGGTGTTTAAAGACAGAGCCGTTGCTCAGCAGGCTGCCCAAGGCACCTCAGATGACGTGCGAAGCAGCTTTAAGTGGAAAGGGGGAAAAATAAACAGAGGAAGCAGCTGGTTCGGGGATAAACAGTGAATTCTAGCTAACCCAGGTGGGAGAGGAGCACAGCCAGGAGACCATCATCCTGGGACAGCCCACACCAGTCTGCCTTTGGATGCCTGGGACAGCTGCGGGTCTCTGGCTGAGTCCCGTCCAGATCCACCAGCACCAAGCCTTCAGAAGTTCATCCCTCCACACCCAGAGGAGGTGTGTCCGAGAGGGCGGAAGTGAAAGGGAGTGGTCGCTCCTCTACACCAGCAGTTCTCAAGCCGCGCCGTGACCTCTTTGAGGAGTCACGCGTCAGACATCCTGTGTATCAGATATTTACATTACCATTCACAACAGTAGCAAAATCACAGCTATGGAGGACCACAGCATGAGGGTTGCAGCTTTAGGAAGGCTGAGAGCCACTGCTCCACGCCGTCCAACAAACAGCTGTTTAATGTGGCAGGTGGGGGGGGGGGTTCTGCAGCTGTGAAGGAGCCCTCACTCCAGGTGTCAGCCTTGTTATGGATACTGGGAAGACTTTAAGGTCCTCACACAATGTAAGGGTCCTGACCACACCCAAGGCATTGAACGCATCCTTCTGCAAGCCCTTCATCCAGACACGTAGGCTCAGGGACCACAGCTGGAGGGTGCTGAGGAATAGCACTGTGTCAGGTGGGGAACCAGCCATTCCCAGCTACCATCACTGTGTCCTAGGGTCCTCCTGGATAAGGTTTTTACTTAGACCTTGGCAAAGCTAGTGGGGGTGGAGCTGGGTGCTCTCCTCACACCTCTGTAGACACCTCTTCAGAGGAGAAGGCCCTGATAGACAGAAGTCTGCTGTGGTAGAACCCAGCCTGTCTCCCCACCTTCATGTCATATGTCACCATGGTGCTGTCCAGCAGCCAGCAGGGCTGGGGAGCCCCCCGGCACCTCCCACCCTGTCTAAGGCCCTGTTTAACATCTGCTGGCCAGTGACGGTGCAGAGAGGACACAACTAGCCAGAGCCATGGCTCCCTTTGCTAGCACATGCCTGTGACCCGGCGACCCTCTGTAGAGGACGGGAATAACCAGCCACCACACATTAGGGTGAGTCAGATGAACGGGTACCACAGCGGACCAGGAGGAAACACCCCCATCAGTCTCCGGAAGTACAAACTGATACACACCTGGGGTGCATTCTCTCTACTGAGTGACTCACCCCAAAGTTTGATTTTTGAGCTACCAAAACTTGTGTATTCTTTGGGCACACTCCAGGTATTGGGTTAGGAACATCTAAAAATAAGCCCTCACCACTGGCTCCCAGTATGGCAAGGACTTGTGCCTCTACAATGAGGTCACAAGGCTCTGAGCTCTGTCCCTCCTCCCTACACTGCCCAGGCCAAAGTGTCCTCGCCTTTACAGAAATCCAAGGGACATTCCTAAGAAGCAGGAATGGGCGTGGCCTTGGTAGGAGTAGCTGACCATGTCCTCAACTGGCAGAGGGCAAGTTGGCCCTGGCACTCAGAGGGCACCTCGAGGCTGGACAAAGCCCTATAAGGAGCTCCTGATCAGGACCAAGAACCAGTACCAAGAATAGACTCAGCTGACCTTCGGAAGGGCCGGCGCCAGGGTCTCAAAGAGAGCGCCAGAACAACCAGACGGGCTGGTCAGGCCCTTGATGCCGGGTTTCCTTCCTGCTGACTGCCCGCTATGGCCGCGGCATCCTGAGGCTGGGGGCTGGGGTACCCAGCAGGGCAACTGCTGGCCACAGATGCCAGGTCAGATGCCATGCTGAGCAACTTCAGTACACACAATCACCCTTGTTCCAGCTCTGAAGCTCTCACACGCTCCCTCTCCCCTCCTGACACAGGTGGCCCCTCCCCAACACCCAGTTCCTTCTTGTCTGCCTTGTGCCCCCAGAGGATAAGTCTGGCTGTGCCCTTTGACCTTGACCTGACTCAGAAATGAGTCATTAAAGCCCTGCTGTCTGGAATCCGCGGGACTTCAGGCCACCTCCCATCCAAAGGACCCTGGGAGGCAGTGGGCAGCCACCTCTAAATGGGATCCCGTTGTTAAGGATGGAAGGAAGCCAGGGCAGACGTGTGGCCTGCTGGATCCCAGAGCAGGAAGCGAGGAGAGGCTGAAAGCCAGAGGGGCGTGGGGGGATTGCTGTAGGGACCAGCTTCTCTTCCTGCACATCAGGACCATGTTGTTCTAAGGCAGGGCCTGTGTCAGCTGTCCTTGATGGGTGGGAGTCCAGGGTGAGGAGATGGGGTTCTCACGTTGGTCCCCTATGGGAAGGTGGTTCAGGGGACAGTATGGTGTCTGGTGTAGGGACCCTTGCCGCTGGAGTACTGAGCAGAGACCGTTTCTCCTTGTAAAGAAGGCTGAGGGGAGCAGAGGCTGGGGACAGGGACATGGGCTTGGAGCTTTGAGGGGAATGAGCACTGGGGCCACGGCTAGTGCTCTTGGGTGTTTTCAAGTCCCTTGACCCCAGGTATGTGACCCTAGCATCAAAGGCGAGGTGGTCCCCTTGAAGGCTGTGGAGACCAGCAGACCTCTTCCCAGTGGAGATGGGCCTCCTCTAGTTGGACCTTTAGGGAGGTAGGGTTGTTGGTTGTTTTTTACTCTTTGGCTCTTTTAGGGGCCTACCACCCAGCTCCCAGATAATCATACATTGAGTCTTATTATTATTTATAAATGCCCAGCCTTAGCTTGGCTTATTTCTAGTCAACTTTCTTAAGTTAAATTATCCCGCCTACCCTTTGCCTCTGGGCTTTTACCTTTCTCTATTTCTGTATATTTTTTCTCCTTCGTATTCCGTGTCTGGCTGGGTGGCTGAGTGGCTGGGTGGCTGGGTGGCTAGCCCTGGCATTCTCCTCCTCTCCTGTTAGGGGCTGCTCAGACCCTGAACTTTCTATGATCTCTTGCCTGCCGGAGTAAACAATTTGTTTCCTATGCTTGCAGCTGCTCTGAGCACGAAACCCTCATGAGTTCTTGATAACAAGGAAGTGGTTTCTGGTGGGCTTACAGCTGAGACATCCCAAGAGCTAGGGTGTGGCCTTTAGTCAAGGAGAGCCCTATAGAAATTGCCTTGGAACATAATAAAATTGGCATTGTTGTTTCAAGAGTGACGCATGTCTCTGTGTGTTTCTTAATCCCCAGACCCTTGCCAGATTGCGGTTCCAGGTGGTGCGGGCACCACACTCTCCTTTCCTCATTCCTCAATATCTCTTCCCAGATTGCTCCTCTTTATTCTCTCTGCCTGCCAGCTCTGCCTATCCTTTCTCCTGCCTGGCTATTGGCCATTTAGTTCTTTATTGGACAATTCAGGTGTTTTAGACAGGCAAAGTAACACAGCTTCACAGAGTTGAATGCAACATAAAAGAACACAAAACATCTTTGCATCATTAAACAAATACTCCACAGCACATCTTAAAATAATTTTCTACAACAAGGTGACTCAGTCTAGAACCTATGATCCTGAACTGAACAGACCAGCATCACTGGTACTGGGGACAGCAGCATCACTGGTACTGGGGACATTCACATTCTGTGCACTTCTTCCATTTCTCCTGCATCTGAGGCACCAACAATGTCGCAGGTGAATGGCCTGCCTCAGGGACACAAACGACTACACAGACATGGAGGATGGAGGACTCTGTTCTGAGTTAGAGTGTAGGGAGACTGTCCCAGGGCTCATTAAGAAGTCCACACAACTGATGTTAAGACCACTTGGGAATGGGGACAACACACCTCCCCAAACTACGCCAGGGTGGAGACGCATCATGAGCCTGTTTCTCTCTCCCTTGGACTTGAACATCACATCCTTACAGCTGAGTGAGAGACGGGCAGAGTGAGCATAGATCCGGATCTACCACCCTCATAGGCGTGCTGGGTGCCGTTTGTACAGCCTCACTTTGGTGCAGTGCCAAGGTATTAAACAGCCGCTCAGGGAAGGCCACCGAGCAGCGCAGCTATCTAGGGCTCTGGGCAGGAAAGAGGTCTTGGGCCCCAGTCTGGACCTGGAGATCAGTGGCTGTACTTGGACAGGAACCATCCTGAGGACTGTGGAGGATCCTTCAGACACAGTCAGGCACACTGCAGTCAGGATCCGGATATTTCTCACACAGCATGCAGTCTTTGCCAGGGCATCCTAGGTCTGTGTGGGCAGGATCGTTACATTCTGAGAACACCGAAAGGTGGGTGGGGACCAGTTCAGCTCTCCAGGGCATGGGAGACAGGCCTGGCAGCTGGGAGAGGCTGTGGCTGGCAACCAGCAGAGGTGGTGTAAGCACAGAGCCTGCTGTACAGCCCCACCCACACTGCACGGAGAGCCTAACAGTATTGTCACTGGAGGGCAGCAGGTTCATGCTTGCTGGTATACATTCTATGAGTCGGGACAAATGTTTAGTGACGTATATCTGCCATTACTATGTCATATACCAGCTCCCTGGCTCTAGAACTCCGTGTGTGCAATCCATACAACCCCACCCTGTCTCCAGAACCCCAGCAGCTCTCAATCTTCTCCCTGTCCCCAATGTCTTGCCGTTGCAGAGTGTCACACTGTAGGAATCTTACAGCCTGAAGCCTTCCAGACTGGCTCACCTGACGGCGTGCATTTAAGGCTCCCCTGACTTCTTGAGGGTTGTGCTTGGTGGCACACTTCCTTCCGGCGCTGAATGAGCACCGTTCTGTTCCCTGGCTGTGTCCATTTTGCAGCCACTCACTAATCGCAGGGCAGCTCTGTTGCTTCCCAGCTTTGCAGTTGGGAATGCGGCTGCTGTGCACAGCTATGCAGAGATTGCATCGGAATAACTCCTCAGGTCCTGTGCACAAGCACCAGGGGTGCATTGCTAGGGTGTCGGGGAAGAACCTGCCCAGCTCTCTTTCCTGACTGCTGTACCGTTCTGGCTCCTTGCAGTGATGAGGGAGAGCTCTTCTACTCCCTGGCCTGGCCAGATTTTGGTGGCATTGGTGTAGGGAACTTGGAAATTGCTATAGGAAATCTTTTTTTTTTTTAAGATTTATTTATTTGTGTGTTTGTTTATTATGTATACAGTGTTCTCGGCACCAGATCTCATTACAGATGGTTATGAGCCATCATGTGGTTGCTGGGAATTGAACTCAGGACCTCCGAAAGAGCAGTCAGTGCTCTTAACCTCTGAGCCATCTCTCCAGCCTGGCTCCCCTAACTATGGAAACTCATATCTCGTTGACTTGTTTGCATTTCCCTGGTGCTACTGGAAACGGGGTCTTTTTCCACCTACTCATTCTAAGCTTCCACACGACTGAGGAGGAAGTGTTTGGGCCTTTTTAAAATCATGTTATTCATTTCTTATTGTTGGGTCTTAACAGTTCTTGGCTTGTTTGGGGTATCGTGTGTCATTTGCAGAGATTTTTCTCCAAGCCTTCCTTGGCTACTTATTCTCTCACCAACATCTTCCGTGGAATAGAAGCTTTGTTTTGTTTAGATTTACTTTTATTTTTATTTATAAATGTGTGTGTGTGGCTGTGGCTGTGTATAATGTGTTCATGTGGCTGTGCCTGGGTATACATGTGTGTGGGGGTGCCCTTGGAGGCCAGGAGAGGATGCTAGACCCCCAGAGCTAGAATCACAAGTGGTCATGAACAACCGCTCTAGTTTGCTCTCTGTGGCTATAATAAAATACTGAGCAGAAGCGACCTGGGGAGGAAAGGTTTTTTTATTTTATCTGACATTTTCAGGTAACACTCCATCATTAGAGAGGTCAGGGCAGGAGCTCAAAGCAGGAACCTGGAGGCAGGACCTGAAGCAGAGGCCATGAGGAATGCTGCTTACTGGCTTGCTTCCCATGGCTTACTCAGCCTGTATTTTTTTTTTTTATCGAGATAGGGTGTCACTGTAGCTTTGGAGCCTGTCCTGGAACTAGCTCTTGTAGACCAGGCTGGCCTCGAACTCACAAAGATCCACCTGCCTCTGCCTCCTGAGTGCTGGGATTAAAAGTGTGCACCCCCATCACTCAGCTCAGCCTGTATTTTATACACCTCAGGACCACCTGCTGGGGGCCACAGTGATCTGGGCCCTTCCAAATCTTCCATGAATCAAGAAAATGCCCCATTGACTTTCCTACGGGTCAGTCTGAAGGAGACATTTTCTCAATCGAGGATCCTTCTTTTGAGATGACTCTAGCTTGTGTTAAGTTGACAAAACACTAAACCACACATCCATCACATGGACGTTGGGAACCACACCCAGGTCCTCTGCGGTGTTCTCCAGCCCCAGAACAGTAACATCCAACATGTGGCTGAAATCAATGTCCAACCAGTTCCCGAGACCCAGGGGCCTGCCAAATGGACACATAACGCTGTCCCCTGCTCTGACTGGGTATCCTGACCTACCGGCCTACTCTCTGGCCACAGTAGTCACATCCTCAGTCATCCTTGCCACTCTGTTTCGTCCTCCTGTGAGTAACCACTAATCCCAAAGGACTTGGTGAGAGTCATTCTTCATCTGTAGATCTGCCTGACAGAGGACACTCTAAGAACGTTCTGCCTATGAGGCTCGAACCCTGAAGTTCTGAGTGTGGCTCACCTCTAAACTCTGACACAAGTCCTGTGTTCTTCCCCAATAGACCAAAGAGAGGGTCTCAAGCAATGCTGTCACACAGGGCAGAGGCAGGGTTGGGGTTCAGAGTGAACAAGGCAGGATTCTCAGTTGTAGGCTGGCTGGGGGCAGTGTCCCTGAAACAGAGACCTGAACACTGCTCCTATACACTTCAGGATGAGGGGACACCAGGGTGTAGGGTCTTAAGTTCGCCCTACCAGATCACCTATCTTGTAAGGTAACCTGTTGACATAGACAATGGGCCTTGGAATAAAAGCAGTAGTGAATTACTGTGTCAATGCCTTCGTTTAGCTTCTGGCCTTCTTCAGGGTTCGAGCCTCATGGGCAGAACATCCTTAGAGTGACAGGCTCAGGAGCAAACCATTCCAGCTGCATGGAGTTCCCAGGGGTCTAGCCATTAGCCTCCCTGAAGTTTTGGCTTGCTCCACCCTCCAGAAATTGGAGCTTCCTGCCCTAAGCAAGACCCTGTGTCCACAGCAGACCAGCAGCTGATGGACATCTATTTATTTTGGCCAAAAGGGTTTTTTCGGGAAATGAGAAGTGGACAAAGTTGTTTAGTCTCCCATCCCGCTGCCGGCTCTGGGAAAGGCCAGGGTGCCCAACTATGAATTGGGGTCAGTGGGCTGTGAGAAGGAAGCCTCTGTCCCCGGAGCCACTCACTGAGCTCTGAAGACATGCCTTCTTCCTCCTTTACTTTGGGAAGGACCCAGAACTCAGCTGTCCAGATGATCTCTGTCATCCGCACGCTGACGTGGCTAAACATGGCCCTCCCTTACCTGGTCATCTCCAAGTTGCTGTGCCCCCAGCAAACTTATGCTCATATTGTCATTTGGCTTATGACCTAGCTGGCTTTTCTCCCCCTGCCATGGTGATAAAGGTGACAAAGAGAGAAAGGGTTTGTTCTGCCCACCCTTCAAGGGTGCAAACCATCATGGCGGAAGTCATGGCATCAGGAGCTAGAGCAGCTGATCACATCCACAGTCAGGAAGCAGAGTGTGATGGTGGCTGGTTCTCAGCTCCCTTTATCTGTGTATACAGTCCAGGGTCCCAGCCAGGGAGTAGTGCCACCCACAACTGGCAGGCCTCCCAGTTCAATGTACGTAATTCCCCTACCAGCATGCCCAGAGGCCCGTCTCTAGGTGGTTCTAGATTCTGTCAAGTTGAGAGTTTACACAAATCATTTCAGCCTGTATGTCCCCTCCTCTCCTTCACCTGAAGACATGTAGAAAGTGCCTGCCAGTGGGCACACACGAAGGAGAACTGTGTGAGCATGTCAATGGACACAAGGCTGTAGGTATGTGCATACGTGGGTGCCTACTGTGCATGTGTGCAGATGTATGTATGTGCACACACATATTCCTAGAGAACTGCCATCACCCAGGCCCGTGCCTCATGGGCATCTGGTCCTACCCTCATTCAAGGCCAGCTCCTCCCATCCCTGTCACTCCTTACAGGCCTAGCACACTGGGAGTGTCTTAACTGACCGCTCAGAGTGGCCTTGAGGAAGAGAAAGGGTTGGTTCTGGTGTCCTGGGGCTGTCACGAAAAAGTGTCACACTGTGGAGGGAGGTCTCCAAGGTTCTTAGCTTTGGTCTACATGCCAGGCCTGAGTTCTTCTGTCACAGACTATGTCTATCCGCCCTTTCCACAGTCCAGAAGGTCCTGGAGTTCAATATTGGGTTCATGCCACTTTAAGTTCTGCCTTTTAGGTCATGTGAAATCTTGGTGTGATTTCTTCCGGTCTCCTTTACAAGAACACAGTGGTGTCAACGTAGGAACTGCTTGAACAGAACCAGCGATCCATCCCCAGAGCCTCACTGATCACAGCTACAAACTCCCCTCTTAAGGAGAGTCCCAAGTGGATCTTTGAGAATGCACACAGGTACAAAGGAACCCGGCCTTTTCAGCCGCACGTCTGAGCACGGAGACGTTCTCCTCTCCTCACAGGCAAGCACAGAGAGCTAGAGAGGGCTGCTGAGGTCTGTAAGGAACCTTGGCTAGAGCCAGTACCCACAGATATCAGAGACCAGCACCCACTGCTCACTGGGAGCCTAGATTCCTTCAAACCTCCCAACCATAGTGAGCCATGGGCCAGCAGGTATCATAGGCTCTGCCTTCTGACCGTCGGTCTGCCGAATGCCATCCCTGAGAACACAGGTCCACCTCATGTTGCAGACACTCAGAAGCGTGGATTTCGCAATTCTCCAGTGTTTACAGTGGTGTGTTTCCATTGCCTCGGCACACTGTAAACACTCGGGACCCGGCTCTCAGCTGCGTAATTGTGGTTTTGGAGTACAGTTCCAACAACGCTCTCCCGGAGCCATGAGGTCCATGATGCCGGCGACCCATGTGCAGCCCCCGCTTGGCTGTTCTCGTCCTGCCGGAGGCGGCCCTCTTGTTGGGCCTCTAAAGCGTTACAGACATCTCCTTAGGGAGAAGGAGCTGGGTTGGCCAAAGGGTGGCTATGAAGAGGGGCAGCCAGCTCCCCAAGTCATATTCATGTCAAATCTCGGTCCTCCCTGATACGGCAGCTCTCCGTCCATGTGCATGGGTGCAAATATTCTCGGATATGGGTTTGCAATCTGAGAATTCTGTACACAGCACTTCCATGTGTTTCTAAAGTGTTTGTGGGTGCTCACATATGTGCCTGGAAATTCTGTGCATGCATTGGTGTGTTACTGGAATATGTGTGTTGGTACATTCGTGATATATACACGTGTGTGTGTGCTTGTGAACTCTACCCATATTTCTTTTGTCTCCTTCACCCATCTACCTCCTAAGGCCAGCCCCGCCTGTCCCCAGTGGAAGTCAGTGAAGGCAAGGCTGTGTGTTCTGGCACAAGGGCCAGTCTTAGGCTACTGGCATGTGAGGGCTGCCTGTTCCTAAACCCAACTCAGTGGCTAGTCTGGCGAGGCCTCTCCAGTCCAGACGCTTCCCCTGTAGTGAATGTCAAATGTCAAAAGCAGCCTGAGGGACATGGTTCCCACATTTCCTCATGGCTGAGACCAGGCTTGAGGGCACGTGATGGGTGAGCACAATGGCCCTTTGTATACATGGGCATCTGTAGCTGCAGCCCAAGGAACACGAATGGGGCTGTCTGGCTGCCTGGCTGCTCCTGAGGACAGGGCTTTCCCCCTTGCTCCCTCCGTGCCCAAGGCATATCCTGCCAATCTCCTGCGCTTTGTCTTGGACTGTTGGGGGCAGGGGACACTGCTTGCAGCGGAGGCTACTCTCCTAATAGAACAGCTTCAGGCCAACATGTTCTTAAATAGAATAATTTGCAATGTCTGCTCAGAGCCACTGGAACAATCAGAAGTGGGTCACAGGGGCCAGTGCTGGCTGAGCTGAGCCCCAGGCCGGAGAGGGACAGAAGCAGAAGCAACTGCAGAGCAGCAGGGCCCTGGGCCTCTGTGGCCTCTGAGGATGGTGGCCTGGGTTCCACTCGGTCCAGAAAAGCCTTTCCCTGCAGGTGCCCTGAGACGCTGGGAAGTAGGAGGCTCTGTCACCCAACAATATTACCCCTCACCCCTCCTTCCTAAGGGGTCCCCTCTCCATGAGAGAGACTTTGCCTTTGTTTTAGGGGATTCCCCCCATCATCCCACATAGTCAGGGAGTCCAGTAGGTAAGGCTAACAGAAATTGGAAAAAAAAAAAAGTGTGGCCTGCAGGGATGCTGTATCCAGGGTGAAACCCAAGACCCTGACATAGGTGCACTGGAGCTATGAGCATGTATGTTGGTTACCTCTTTCCGTGCTGTGACAAATACAGGCTAAGGTACCCTTTAAGGGAAGAAAGGTTTATTTTGTCTCAGTCCATCAGAGCAGAAATGCATGGCGGTGGCCCCTACCTCCTCGGGGGCAGGAGCTTGCGGCATGGATCGTTCCTCACTTTCCAGTGGGTTTGGAAGCAAAAGGCTAAACCCAAAGGGAGCCAAGGCTAGAGCCCTGAGACCCCACGCAGGGAGCCACTTCCACAGCTCGGGTCCGCTTTCTAAAGGCCCCACAACCCCAGATAACATCATCCCCTGCGGAACAAGCATTCAGAACATGAGCCCGTGGGGGGACATTGCACACCCAAACAACAGCAGGTCAGCAAACCTTTGGGAGCTGGGGCTAGAGGTGAGGCTGGCAGAGGAGGGCAGCGGCAGTGAGTCCCCAAGGCTGGTCCTGCATCAGCTTTAAAATCAGCCAGGTCAGCTGGGCACTCACCTTTGATCTAAGCACTCAGGAGGAAGAGGCAGGTGGATCTCTGAGTTCGAGGCCAGCCTGGTCTACCTCGCAAATTCCAGGACTGTCAGGGTTACACAGAGAAACCCTGTCTCAGAAAACCACAAATAAATAATAAATAAATAAATAAATAAATAAATAAATAAATAAATAAATAAGAAATGAATGAATGAAGTCAGTCAGTCAGTCAGCCAGGTACCATGGAAGAAATCTTATTACCAGAAATGGATGAGGCTCAAGGTACCAACACGCTGAAGCAGATCTTTCTAGCTGTGACATCAGAGATACGATCCTTGTCTGATAAATTGTAGTGGGACAGGCCTGGGACAGACAGTCCTCTCCCCAACGGAAGGAACAGGTAAGAAAGGAGTTGCAGGTCCCAAGTAAGCCCGAACTCAGTGGACCCGACTCCACAGGATCCGAAGAGCTCCACATACTGAAGACTCCTAGACCTGCAATCTGACTGGACTCCATGGCTGGCTGAGGCAGTGTAAGCTGTAGCCCTTACAGGTTGGTGTTTCGTGTCTGAGGCACTCACAGGCTGGCATTGCACAATGATGGATCTTTAGATCTGGGATCTCTGAGTGGGGGTGAGGTCTGCTCATTGCTCCCCTAAGCATTGCCCCAGTGGGGCTTATGTAGGACCCTTCCCTAGGTCCCCGGGCTTCCCGATCTCCACATGGAAACGGCTGCACCCACACAGCTCTTGGGTCCCACGAACCTGCTAAGCTGGTCTTATCTGGACACTGTTGGACACTCCACAC